>NC_142033.1:69557529-69869029 GCF_982192425.1 Myodes glareolus
GATGTGTGTGGGAGGTCTATTTGAAGCCCACACCTGCACTGGACAGAGCTCAGGAAGCAGGGCCCCTCTTACCCAGGGAGCAGGTTTTCAGATTGCATCAAGGCCTTTGCCTAATTGAATGAGGCCCACCCACATCATGGAGTACCACCCCCTTTTCCCAGAATTCCTCAGTTTGGGCCTACTCTCACGCAGCTTACTTTCTCCCTTGACACCCAGAGTCAGTCATCATGGGATCACCGTACTCAACATTGGGTAAGGTAGACATGATCTTACTGGCTAACACATCTACTCAGATTTGCTGAGTGTGCCAAGATCCAATCAAAGACAGTGTTCAGCGTCCCACCTTCCAGTCTCCCTTCATCTAGAACAGTTGCCCCCTTTCTTCTCAGGTAACTGTGTTTGTGGTGTGTGGGAGCCCGAGGCTGACTTCTGAAGTCACCCTCAGCCGTTCTTCACCTTCCTTGTTAAAAGAGGATGTGGTGGTTCTGATGAAAATAGCCCTCATTGATGGGCGGTGGTGGCGCACGCCTTTAATCCCAGACTCGGGAGGCAGAGGAAGGAGGATCTCTGTGAGTTCCAGGCCAGCCTGGTCTACAAGAGCTAGCTCCAGGACAGGCCCCAAAGCTACAGAGAAACCCTGTCTTGAAAAACAAACAAACAAACAAACAAACAAACAAAAAACCAAAAAAACCCCCAAAAAACCAAAACACCAAAAAACACAAAAGCCCCCGTAGGTTCATGTGTCTGAATGTTAGGTCCCCAGTTGGTAGTTGGTAGAACTGTTTAGGAAGAATTAGGAGAGCTGGGCTTGTTGGAGGAGGTGTGTCACTGGGGGGTGAGTTTTGAGGGTTCAAAAAACTTGCCGTTCCCAGTGTCTGTCTCTGCCCTGTATCTCAATCTGTATCTCTCAGCTGCTGTTCCAGCACCGTGCCTGCCTCTGACCCTGTGACCATGCTCTCTTCCATGACGGTCATGGATGCTAACCCTCTGGAACTGTGAGTCCCCAGATTAAATGTTTTCTTTTACAGGTTGCCTTGGTCACGGCATCTCATCATGATATTGAAAAGTAACTAAGACTCCAGGTCTTCCACAGAAACCCAGAATTCACCAACAAGGCTTCTGTTTAACTAGCGGCTTGCTGGCACCTGCTTCCCTGTCCGTCCATCTTCCAAGCACCAGGATTGCACACAGGCCACCCCAGACCCTAGTACTGACATGGGCACTGGGAACGGAGCTACAGTCATCACACCTGTGCAGCAGGCGCTCCAGCCAGAGTCACCTCCACAGCCTCCCCTCTTTTTATATATTTTTTTTTCAACACGGGGTTTCTCTGTGGCTTTGGAGCCTGTCCTGGAACTAGCTCTTGTAGGCCAGGCTGGCCTCGAACTCACAAAGATCCGCCTGCCTCTGCCTCCCGAGTGCTGGGATTATTTTTAAACTTTTTTTTCTTTTCTTTTCTTTTTTTTTTCAGCCTCCCCTCTTTTAAGTTAATTTTTAAGTTAGTTTATGCCAGGAAGTGGTGGCACACGCCTTTAATCCCAGCACTGCAGGCAGAGCTCTGTGAGTTTAAGGTCACCCTGGCCTACAAGAGCTTCCAGGACAGGCTCCAAAGCTACAGAGAAACCCTGTCTCGAAAAACAAATACATAAATAAAGTAGGGGTGTGTTGTGGCATTTCCCTTCATGTGTATCAATATTCTTTACCTCTCCCCCCCGCCGTATAAATCTTTCATGACATTGATGCTGGCTTTGAAGCTGCCTGGCCACAGAGTATCTCTGCTTTGGACTCATTGGTATGTACTTGTGAAAAAAATCCTGGTGAAGCATTACACTGTCTTCCTGGAACACAGGACTCTGCGGAGGAAGTCAGTCTGGCTGAAGCTTGCTTGTGGTACTGGCTGAGTGGCTTCCTCCGCTTACCCTGGAACTAAGATACTTTCCCTCTGTGATGGGTTCCAGGCTGGGTTGGGTGGCTTTAGAACAGCATTCTTTTGTCTGCATTAATAGTGGCCATGCTTCATAGGTAGCCCAGGTCCCCTCCCTCACTTGCCCTGATGGTGGATTCTCTCACCTCTCTCCTGGAGTGTGGTAATCTTTATGTTATTGACTATGGATTCAGTCTGGGGAGCCCCTTCCCACCAGACATCCTTGCCATTTTCAAAGTTCTTATTAATCACACTCACCTTTTAGTGCAGTGCTCTAAATCCATGCAGCCATGTCTGCTCAGTGCATTTCAGGCTTGGTTTTCTTTGGCGAAAGCAGCTTGGGGTCCAGGGTCTTGGCATTAGGGGGCTGAGTGATGAAAGGCCCGAGTTACCCGCTACCCCTATCCCAGAGACCAGGGTGAGAGCCAATGGCTTGAGTTGCAGTCCACACTGAGATCCCCAGACATGGCCCCTCTGGGCTGCTCTCCTTTCTAAGGACAGATACTCCCTGACACCCCATGCTAGTAGAGAAGACAGTTTAACACACGGATGGGTTCCCATCTCGGGAGGTAAGCAACCATTTCCCACCATGCCTCTTGGGGTTTGTTGAGCTGACACTATTCCTGGTTAGGCCACAGCTTTCCCCATGCTTGGGCCTCTAACTGGATCTAGAGACTTCTAGAACTCCCAGGCCATGTAGCTCCACCTTGCCTCTGTCCCCCTGGTGGGTCACTCGTCACTCACTGAGGAAGGAGGGTATGCCTGACTCAAGCCACGTTTTCTGAATGCTACTGGAAGGAAAGATCTTCTTTGGGAGGGGGTGGGTGGGGAATCCAGTTGTTTCCAAGTTCCAGAGCCCCACCTGATGCATTTGGACCTGAAGTGGTGGTTAGTCAGGGAAGAAGGAAGCCTGGAGGGGATCTTAGGAGGAGAAGGCCTCGGGTGTTCTGGCTACACAACCCTGCTTACGTGTTGTTACGTGTTGTTGGGTGTGGGTTCCCAGGTAGCAGAAGGAAGGGTCATGGATCAGTCTCCAAGTTCCCTTTCTGCTCTCTGGCTGTGCACTCTAGATGAGGAAGCCACCTGAAGGTCCTGGGGTCTAGTTTCCTGGTTCCTGCCTGTCCCTGCCCTCAGGCTTAGTGTGAGTTAAGAGATGAATAGGAAAGAGCTGACCAGACTCTGCCATGGGCTTTGTGCCTAATCAACAGTGACTGTGTTTCCTTTTTTTTATTATTATTCTGAGTTTTGCCAGATAGAATAATGAAATCCCAAGTGCTTGGTCCCTGGGCCTACTGTTTGTAGATAACAGAAGTAGGCGGGAATTACAGGGAGAGGTTTCCCCCAGCTGTGACGTAGGCCCATCTCAGCCACCAGGGACCCTTAGACTGACCTCAGCCTACACAA
The DNA here is from genome assembly GCF_982192425.1 of Myodes glareolus. Taxonomy (NCBI): domain Eukaryota; kingdom Metazoa; phylum Chordata; class Mammalia; order Rodentia; family Cricetidae; genus Myodes; species Myodes glareolus. Next base: position 69,560,858 of record NC_142033.1, read on the forward strand.
AGTGAGGGGGGACTCCTGCTTCCTAGAATGTGTGGGGCTCCCCTCCCACGACTCACGTGTGGTTGCGAAGTCAGGGGACAGGGTGTGGGGGTCGGTTCTCTCCTTCCAAGCATGTGGATCCCAGGCAGGGATCAAACTCAGGTTGTCTGTGTGGCAAGGGCCTTTACCTGCTGCAGGGCCAAGGGTGGGGGGAGGTGTGGTAAGAGGAGCTGAGGGGGTGTCCTGTGCTTCCTGAGACTCAGGTGGGCACTGAGGACATTAGGACATGGAGGGACAGAGCGAGACCCCGGACTGTTGGAGTAGTGCCCTGAATGTAGACGGAGCAGGTCACCATTGGGTCCATTTGGAGTTGCTATGATTTAATACCTGAGGCAGGAACACTTGGAAAGAGAAGCTTCATTTCTTACAGTACTGGAGGATAGGCAGCCTGAGGTTAGGGAGCTGACGCAGACCTCTGGCGAAGACCTGGATATAGTTTCACCTGTGATAGAGGACAGACTGGCAAAAATGTTCACACAGGAGAGCAGAGGGTGCCATTCATTCCTGTATCAAATTCACCCTGCAGGCCGAGCTCACATCTCTGCAAGGTCCTGCCTCTTGGCCCTGGGGCCTTTAGAAGAGCTGGGCCGAGTGGACAGAGTAGAGCCGTCCCTGAGGACAGACTGATCCAGAAGTGACTACTGAAACCATGGGCGCCCAGCTAGAACTGACTCATTTTTCAGGTATAGGTGCTTTGAGAGGAGGATGAGGGAGGGGTGGGGAGGGCGGGAGGGGCGGGAGGGGCTGGCAGGCAGGACCCAGGAAGGTTACAGAAACGAGGGAAGGCCTGACTGTGGAAACTTAAAGAAGAAAGAGTTTATTTGGGCTTAGGGTTCCAAAGGGATAGAGTCCATCGTGGTAGGGATGTACTATCTTACCATACTACTGTACAGCAGCAGAGCTGGCATGGTGGCTGGAGCAGGCATCTGAGAACTTACATCTTGAACTACGAGCAAGAAGCAGAGAGAGAAAACTTGAAGCAACCTAGTGACATACTTCCTCCAGAAAGGCTGTACCACGTAAACCTCCCCAAACAGCACTGTCAACTGGGGACTGAGTGTTCAGGTACCAGAGCCTATGGGGGACACTACACCTTTAATAACCACCCTGTGGTCAGCATGCAATTCACCTGGGTTTGGTGGTGGTGCCATGAGAGCCAGGCTCCCGTGCTCCAGAGGGGTCGGAAGAACTCTAGGCTGGGATTCAGGCAATGCTGGGGAAGCAGCCTGCCCCAGCCTCTCAGATGGGCTTGTACAAGGCCTGGGGACATTCAGCTCTCAGAAGTTATGCCAGCGCTTGTCAAGTCTCTGTCGCAAGACAGAGACAAAGCTCAGAGGCGTCTGGCAGAGGTTGATCAGGGAGAGTCAGCCTCAGGTCTCCCTCCAGCTCTGGGGTGCAGCTGTCGGTATTTCTGAGCTTGGAGAAGCATCACTCCAACCTCTGCCTTCATCTTCCTATGGTGTCACTATAGGTACTGGGTCATGCTCTTCTTTCTATGTGATATCGATCCTATTGGATTAGGCTCCCCGCCCCGCCCAGCGTAACCTACCTGAGGTAGTGACCTGTAGCCACTCTGTCTCTGAATTCTGGCCTACCTACAGGGACAAAATTTCATCCATGACAGTTTAAAACAATTTTGAGGGGCCTGGAGAAAAGGCTCAGTGGGCAAGAGCACCGGCTGCTGCTCTTCCAGGGGAATCCAGGATCAACTTCCAGAACCACATAACAGCTCACTATAGTCTGTAACTCCAGTCTGATGTCTCCTTCTGGCCTCTACAGACGCTGCACGCACTGTACACAGACAAATAAAAATAAATTAACAAATATTCCTGAATAAAGGAACACTTAAAAAAAAAAAGTCGAGGGCTGGAGAGATGGCTCAGAGGTTAAGAGCACTGGCTGCTTTTCCAGAGGTTCTGAGATTAATTCCTGGTGACCACAGGGTGACTCACACCATCTATCTGGTACCCTCTCCTAGTGTGCAGGCATACATGCAGTCAGAACACTGTATACATAACAAATAAGTCGAAAAATTGAGTGGTAGTGGCCCATGCCTTTAATACTAGCACCGGGGAGAATGGGCAGGCAGATCTCTGTGAGTTCCTAGACTACAGAGTAAGTTCCAGGACAGTCAGGACCGTTAACATAGAGAAACCCTGTCTCAAAAAACCAAACCAGACTAAACCCAAAACAATTTTTATTACATATATTTATTCGTGTACGTGTATGTGGGGGAGGGGCACACATGTCATAGTGTAGTTGTGGAGTCAGAGGACAGCTTGTAGGAGTCACTTTTCTCCTGACATGTGGGCCCCAAGGATCAAACTCAGGTTGTCAGGCTGTGCGGTAAACGCCTTTACTCGCTGAGCCACCTTACAGACCCGTGGCAGTTCCTATGAGGAACTCAGTATTGGATTAGCATGTTCTCTCTTACCACAGAGAGCCTCTGTGACTAGGAGACACTGTAGGGCCTTGGTCCTTTCACAGAAGGCGGGAGAAGAAGGTGAGGTAAGGGGCCCAGCTCTGGTCTGTTGTTACTGCTGCAACTGGGGAGGCCTGGTCTCTCTGATACCCAGAACTCTCATCTGGGGAGACTGAGCCCTTGGCCGTCAGGGCTGATCCATCTTTAGGCCATATTTACCCACATAATTGGGAATGGGCTTCGTATTATGAGTAGGGCAGAAAATCTGCTGTCTCAGAGCCTTACTGGCCCAGGAAGGCCCAGGACTGGATAAGACAAGGCGGACTGTGGAGGGTGATGCGGGACAGGGGCCTGAAGTGTGGGTAGCTGCTTTCGATACCATAGGGAAGGTGAGGTAAGAGATGGTGCCTGCGGATGTTACATCATTCTGGCAAGGATGCCGATTGTTCCTGGAGTGAGTGTCTTTCACCGCACTGCCTCATTTTAAGAGGCCCATGAAGTCGCAAAGGTCTAACTTAAACAGCAAGCTGGTGCAAGCCTTTTGAACCCTTCACCTGCAAAGGGGCTTACTCTGGCCTGGAAGCTACTGAAACTCTGGGGAGAGCCAAGTCAGGGGTCAGGGGAGGTCATTGGCACAAAACTAGCTTGGCTGAAGTTCATGATTTTACCAGGCAGGGCAGGGAGGTCCAGGTTCCACCCAAGAGCACTTCCTCTAGAAGCACCGGGTCCTACAGCGCCTCTGGGGAGGCATAGCCCACTGGCCCAGTGGACCAGACCCGACTGCTGTGGCTCCTCTATGCCCATGCAGTGTGGCTGTCTGACTCCGCCGCCTCCCAGGTCTCATCTATGCCCCAGTCACTCACGAATCAAACGTGGGCGTGGCCTGGGGTTGCAGTGTAGCTGCTGGAGAGTGTGAACGACCTGATGTTCCACGCTGACAGTGGGGACAGTGAAGCCTTTGCTGCTTACAGCAAGCCCCATCAGTGCCTCTCCTTCCGGCATTTTCTTCTTGGCCTTGGGGTCTGCAGAGTTTGGCTCTGAAAGCCCTCTGTGGACATTTGAATGAAAATGGCCCCCACAGGCCCATAGGGAGTGGCACTGTTAGGAGGGGTTGCCTTGTTGGAACAGGTGTGGCCTTGTTGGAGGAAGTACGTCACTGGAGACAGGCTTTTCGATGTTCAAGCCAGGCCTAGCGTTGCTGTCTCTTCCTATTGCCCATGGTTCCAGATGTACAGCTATTAGCTACCTCTCCAAACCCATGTCTGCATGCATGCTTCCAACTATTACTATAATGGACTAAACTTCTGAACTGTAAGCCAGCCCCAGTTAAACGTTTTCCTTTATAAGAGTTGCCAATGTTAAAGTGACTCTTCACAGCAATAGGAATCCTAACTAAGACACCCTTCCTCCATCACCAGTTTGCCAATGTGACTGGACCTCGGGTGAGTGCTGGTCCAGGTCCAGAGTTGCATAGTCCAAGTTCTAGTCTCAGGTCTAATGCATGGCTAGGGATCCAAAAGCAACTCCAGAGAGAAGGGACACATTTGGCTCAAAGTCCTGGGTTAAGGTCCATATAGGGAAGTCAAGGCAGCAAGACCATGACACAGTAGATCACATCCCCAGTCAAGAACAGAGAATGAACACATGTATTGCTCAGCTCACCTTATATATGCTTTTATATAGCTCAGAATCTCCTGCCTAGGGAATTGTAATTGGGTTATCTTTCTTTTTTCTTTTCTTTTCTTTTCTTTTCTTTTCTTTTCTCTTCTCTTCTCTTCTCTCCTCTCCTCTCCTCTCCTCTCCTCTCCTCTCCTCTCCTCTTCTCTTCTCTTCTCTTCTCTTCTCTTCCTTCCTTCCTTCCTTCCTTCCTTCCTTCCTTCCTTCCTTCCTTCCTTCCTTTCCTTCCTTCCTTCCTTCCTTCCTTCCTTCCTTCCTTCCTTCCTTCTTTCTTTCTTTCTTTCTTTCTTTCTTTCTTTCTTTCTTTCTTTCTTTCTTTCTTTCTTAACTCTTTGGGAACCTGCCACCCAGCTCCCAAATGAATACATAGAGACTTATTCTTACTTATGAATGTCTGGCCTCACTTGGCTTGTTTCTAGCCAGCTTTTGTTAACTTAAATAACCCATTTCTAATCTTTTATGTTTTGTCTCTGGACTTTTTCCTTTCTCTATTCTATATATCTTTCTTTACTTCTTACTCCGTGGCTGGCTGTGTGGCTAGGTGGCTGGCCCCTGGCATCCTCTTCTCCTTTTCCTTTTTTCACTACTTCCCCTTCTCCTCTCTTTTCCTATTTATTCTCTCTGCCTGGAAGCCCCACCTGTCCCTCTCCTGCCTTATGATTGGCCATTCAGTTCTTTATTAGCCCAATCAGGTGCTTTAGATAGGCAAAGTAACACAGCTTCACAGAGTTAAACAAACACAACATAAAAAAAGGCAGCACATCTTTGTCTCATTAAATAAATATTTCACAGCATAAACAAGTGTAACACACCTTAAACCAATAAATCACAATGGGAATGGTGTCACCCACAATGGACTGGGCCTTTGCACATCAATGAATATCATTAACAATCCCCCACAGACGTGCTCAGTAAACTCTCTGGGTATATAGGATAATGTTCAGGGGCAGTGCTGTTTTGGAGCAGGTCATGTGGTAGTGGAAGCTGGGAACTGATGCCAGGTGTAGGCTCCCCAGATACCAACCCCCTAAAAAAATTTCCCCAAAACTCTGGAGATGGTCTGTTCCCATTCGTGCCCAAAGTCTGCAGTGATACTGAGCTTACAGGTGGGGATCAACCAGAACACACTGAACTTAGTTCTACAAGAACCTTCAATACTGTCTGTGTTGCTGTGGGAGCTCCTGCAGTCAATAGCTTTTAAGATACCAACCCACTTGGGTGTGGTCTCTTAAACTATAAATGCAGTTGTAAAGCATTCTCTCTCTCTCTCTCTCTCTCTCTCTCGATTCTGGCTTTTGCTCCAGCTGCTAGATTTGGTTCCTGTTCCCCATTCACACAGAGGATTGTGATCTGTGAGTCTACCCCTAAATAAATAACCTTTTATTATATGTAATTCTGAACTAGTGTGGGATTATTTTATAACTCTCAGCATCATCTGTCACCCGAATGTGGGGACCAGTCCACACTTTTTGGGATCGGTTTGCCAGTCGCATGGCACACTGGGCCCTTACTTTCCTGCTCCTGGCTCTAGCTGGCACTCAGATGTAGCAGGCTGCTGCTCAGCATTCCCTGGCTTGTGGCCTGCACAATGCTGCTTGTGATCTCTGCGGTGCATGCAGTCCATAACTTGCACTGACAGAAAACTTTGAGTTTTCTCTTTATTTTGGGCCTCAACTCTTGGAATCATTTGATCATCTTAATAACTGCTCTTAATTTTTTAAACAAAGCATATTTTTCAGTACCTAAGTGAGCAACATGTGCTGTTCACTGCTGCTAGCTTCTCTCAGCCACATGGTTGCAACTACGACACCTGCTGGATGATAACGATTACTGTACTTATTCCAATTCATTGTAATTGCCTTACAACAGGTAAGATCTGAAAAACTACAAAAATGACTACTAACATAAATATTCAGGAGTTCAATAATTATTTAACTTATACTATGGATGATATTCTACAAGACTTATGTGATTTTCCTTCTACATCCCTTTATTTGATTCTAGGAATTAGTTTTAATTTTCATATTATCTCATTAAAATGATTTGACAACAGGGCCAAGAATGAGGCACTTTTAGAAATAATACAGTCTTTACAGACTAATAATGGACAGCTAGTTGAGAAGATCATTACTATGGAGAGGGATAGCATCAATTTAACAAAATTATCTGAAATAATTTGTGCTGTATGCACACAACCAAAATTATGTCCAAGGATGAGATATTATCTTTACTGGACAAGTTTCATACCTTGTAATCCTTAGTGAGGGCATTAGAATAGAACACTGGACTGGAGATTCAGATTTTACAGAAGACAGTAGTAAAAAGAATTGAAAATATTGAGGAATTTATTGAAATTGATGAGCAGGGACAGAAGGTACAAGGACAGGATTTAGTCTCATCAGTACATGCCAGATGCTGGGATGACTTACACAGAGTTTTAACTGCATATCTGGTAATTTCCTCGAAAAGATCATCTGGCACAAAGCACCCTAAAGTGGTCAAAGAATATGCATGGGAACCAATATGTATGAGTGATCTAAAAGAAATTAAACTAGCAATAGTTTCTTATGGGCTACATTTACCTTTCATCAAGGAAATGGTGAAAATGTGGGCTTCAAGTAATAAGGCTACCCAACACAATTGGCTTCAATTAATCTCTGTGGTCCTAGAAGATGGACCTCAACAGCTTTGGAAATGTTATTTGAGAGAAGAGGCAAAATTTTAGAATAACAAAGGAAGGCAAAAGGATTTGAGACTTCCTTCCCACAATCAAATATTTGGCAGGGGTCATTACTCTGATCTTCAGGAACAGGCTCACTATCATGAACACACCTTGTCCCTATGTAGCACAGCAGCTTTAAATGCTTGGGGCAGAATTCAGGAACTAAGAAAGAGAGTTGAATCATATATTAGGGTTAAACAGGGCCAGAGAGAATCTTTTAGTGGCTTCTTACATACATAGATTAACTAAGACTGTACAAGTAGGAATGACAGACCCTGAAGTTAGACATGTACTTATTGAATCTTTGGCTTTTGAAAATTCCACCTTAGACTGTAAGAAGATCCTTGGGCCTTTAAATGTCAAATCAGCACCCATAGATGAATGGATCTTGCTTACAATGAATGTTGAAACATTTGACTATAGTACTAAGACTTGGGAAGGACAAGTGATTTCCAATGATGTGAAGAGTCACCAAAATGCCAAATGTTTTAATTGTGGTAAAATAGGACATCTAAGAAGAAACTGTAGTCAAGGAATTTCTAGGAATAATATCTCCTCTAGGAATGGCAAGAATAGGAGGACTCAGCCTTCTTTATATGTAGGAGGTGTGGCAAAGGCCAATATTGGACCAATGAATGTAGGTTGACAGGAGACAGACAAGGCAACCCAATATCATCAGGAAATTCTCTGGGTGGCCTCTTTCAGGCTCCCATGTCAAACAAGGTTTAGTCATTCCTGGTCACTGTAGAGAACATGTCTCACCAGCAAAATGAAACAATCTCCAGTGCCTGTTGTCAAAAACCATACTGTTCTGGATGATAGAACAGAGATGGAGAATGAATCAAAAACTCCAGTAGGAAATAGGAAACATATATTTTGGCAGATTTCTATAAATGATCAAAGATCAAAACTAAGAGTGTGCATAAATGACATTGTAATTGAGGGATTATTAGACGTGGGTGTGGACGTGGGTACTATCCCACGTCTATCATTACTCCAGAATCTTGGCATCCAGATTGGCTTCTTTAAGAGGAAGATATTCAGTTCCTAGAAATTGGAACCCTATCTCAAGTTAAACACAGCATGAGGTGGGTTGAATGCATAGGACTAGAAGAAAAGCAAGGAAGACTGAGGCCATATGTAGCTAATATTGCAGTGAATTTGTGGGGTCGTGACCTATTGCAGCAATGGAATACCCAGATTAACATTCCTGCAGTTATTTTCCTGAGAAAAATATTATAAGATATTATAAACAAAGGTCACCAGCCATTCAGGCTGTACAGGGACACAAAGAAACTAGCAAACCTCCAGAGGTACTAATGACCTTGCCTTTAAAATGACTAACTGAGAAAGCCATATGGGTTAAACAATGGCTTTCAACAGAAGACAAACTACAGGCCTTAGAACAGCTGGTACAGGAGCAACTGGACGCTTGCCATATTGGAGAATCTACCAGCTCTTGGAATTCTCCTGTATTTGTTGTTAAAAAGAAATCTGGAAAATGGAGAATGGTGACAGATCAAAGAGCTATCAACAAGGTGCACTCTATAGTCTGGAATTCTTCTGCCTTCTCTATTACCAGAAGGATGGCCTCTTATAATTATTGATTTAAAAGATTGTTTTTCACTATACTTTTACAAGAAAAGGACAGAAAAAATTTGCTTTCACAGAGCCTACTTATAATAATTTTCAGGCTACTAGGAGATACCAGTGGACGGTCCTCCCACAGGGAATACTCAATAGACCCACCTGTGCCAAAACTTTGTAAATTAGTCATTAGAAATAATACACAAGCAATTTCCTAAGTCTATAGTTTACCATTACATGGATGACATTTTGTTATTTGACTCAAATGCAAATACTTTAGAAAAAAATGTTTAAAGAAATTAAGAAAGTTTTGCCTAAATGGAGATTACAAATTGTTCCTGAAAAAAAAATACAGAGAACAGATTCTGTCATTTAGCTAGGTTATTCTGTAAAATAGGTTTACAGAAAATTAGAACACAAAAGGCACAAATTAAGAGAGACCGATTGTGGACTCTTAATGACTTTCAATGATTGTTAGGAGACATTTTCAGTCTATGATCAGCTGTTGGGGTAACACCTGATCTAATAGTTCATTTAAACAAAACCTTAGATGGTGACAAAGACTTAAACAGTCCCAGAGAATTAAGAGTTAAAGCTGAAAAGGAATTGATTGTCATTGAAGAACAATTACAGGAGGTACATGTTGATAGAGTGAATCCAAATCTTAATTGTATTCTAGTCATATTGCCTTCCAGAATATCCTCTACAGGAATTTTAATGGAGAGGGAAGATATTATCTTAGAATGGATCTTTTTTTTCCCCCACATAAACCAAGTAAAAAATTAAAACTTGCCAGTTGTGGTGGTGCACACTGGTAGGATTTGCTCTAGGAGACAGAGGCAGGAGGATCATGAGTTTGAGAACAGCCTGGGATACACATTTTTTTAAAAAAAGTGTTCACTTCAGCAGCACATATACTAGAATTGGAACCATACAGAGAAGATTAGCATGGCCCATGCACAAGAAAAAAAATAAAAACTTATGTGGAAAAAGTTTCTGAATTAATTATAAAAGGAAAATGAAGACTTTGTCAACTAGCAGGTATAGACCCAGCAGAGATTATAGTGCCTTTTACTACTGATGAAATTAAAAAATTATGGTAAGACAGTGAACCACGGCAAAGAGCTAGTGCTAATTTTTTTTGGGTAGAAATTAATAGCAATTATCCCAAAAATGATAGGATTAACCTTATAAAGAGAACTACTTGGATTCCTTCCTGAATTGTATGTGATGCACCAATAACTGGAGCCTGTACATTTTTTTACTGATGCAAATAAATCAGGAAAGTCAGGTTATAAATCAGAAGAATTAAGTAAGGTGGAACAAAGCCCCTATAATTCTGTCCAAAAGGCAGAGTTATATGCTATTCTCATGGTTCTAAGGGATTTTAAAGAACCTCTCAATATAGTTACCGATTCACAAAATCCAGAAAGAGTTGTCATGCATATTAAACCCACTGATTTTATATCAGATGATACAGAATTGACTTCATTATTCATTCAGATTCAAGACATAATCAGGGATAGATTTTGTCCCATATACATAATACACATCCGATCCCATACGAGTCTGCCAGGTCCTCTAGCTCAAGGCAATGCAGAAATTGACTGATTGGAAAAGTGTTAAAGGCCTCAGAATTTTATAAAAAACATCATGTCAATAGCAAAGGTTTAAAGAAAGAGTTTTCTATTACATGACAACAAGCTAAGGAGATTATAAAGAGATGTCCCCTCCACTTGCTCTTTCTATAACCAAATACTATTACCTGCAAGTAACCCAAAGGGTACTCAAAGGAATGAGATCTGGCAGATAGATGTGTTCCACTTCACAGAATTTGGAAGATTAAAATATGTACACTACACCATTGACACTTACTCAGGTTTTAAATGGGCAACTGCCTTGAGCTCAGAAAAGGCTAATTCAGCAATCACACATTTATTAGAAGTTATAGCCATCAGCTGGGCGGTGGTGGTGCATGCCTTTAATTCCAGCACTGGGGAGGCAGAGGCAGGTGGATCTCTGTGAGTTTGAGGTCAGCTTGGTCTATAAGAGCTATTTCCAGGGCAGGCTCCAAAGCTACAGTGTAGAAAGGAGCGGTGGGCTGCATTCCCACCTGACTCATGCATGATTAGTTTTACACCTGAAATAACAACACACAAATTGTATTCTTTTAAACACTGCTTGGCCCATTAGTTCCAGCCTCTTATTGGCTAACTCTCACATCTTGATTGACCCATTTCTATTAATGTGTGTAGCATCACGAGGTGGTGGCTTACCAGGAAGGATCTTAACCTGCGTCCATCTTGGAGAGGAGATCTATAGTGTCTGCTTCACTGCCTTCTTCCTCCCAGCATTCTGTTCTGACTTTCCCACCTACCTAAATTCTGACCTATCAGGCCAAGCAGTTTTCTTTATTAATTAACCAATGAGAGTAACACATAGACTGATGACCCTCCTCCATCACTACAGAGAAACCTTTTCTAGAAAAAAAACAAAAAAAGAAGTTATACCCATCATGGGTATACCTGCACAAATAAAGACAGATATTCTATTTTGTGGACGGGCTTTGTGGGAGCCTTGTCTGTTTGGATGCTCACCTTCCTGGACCTGGAGGGAGCGGAGAGAACCTTGGACTTCCCAGAGGGTAGGGAATCCTGACTGTTCTTTGGCCTGGAGAAGGAGGGGGAGGGAGGGTGGGGGGAGGAGAGGAGGTGGAAACTTTTAATAAAAAAATAAAAATAAAAAAACCAAAGATATTACAGGTATACCAAACAATCCTACAGGTCAGGCAGTTATAGAAAGATCAAATCAGACAATAAAGGATATGCTAAACAAGCAGAAAGGGATGGAAAATACCCCAGAAATAGATTGCATAATGATTTATTAACCTTGAATTTTCTTAACGCTAATGAGAAAGGAACAACAGCAGCAGAGAGATGTTGAATAATGAGAAAACTTCTGAATTAAATAAGCCGGTGTATTTCAAGGATGTGCTAACCTCACAATGGAAACTAGGAGATGTGTTATGTTGGGAAAGGGGTTTTATTCTTCTTTCCACAGGAGAAGAAAAACTATGATACCATCAAAATTAATAAAGATTCAGTTTGAGAAAGAGAAACCTCTTGAGAAAGAGAAATGACAACTCATCTACATTGGTGACAATCATATAGGTAGTAAGAAAACCTCATAAGGGTTGGGGCAGGGTTGTTCTTATCTTTGCAGGAAAACACTCATCTTCAAAGAGTCAAGAGATCTTGGCCATCTAAATGCCTAAAGATGAAGAGATAACTATCCAGAAAGAATCAACAAGCAAAGAGAAATCTGACCTATGATACCATGTCATCTGCATGGCAAAATTTAGTTATTTGGACATGTATACATCTCTACTTAAAAGTCAGAGCTGGCTTTAGAGTTGCACAATGGCTATCCTTCTCTGAATCGAAGCATGTTGTTAAAAGAAAATTTCAGAGTTTATCTCTCATGTCAGGAGCCATCTGGTATGGGACAGGAAGAAGATAGATTTTAAGGAAATATTTTACTTTTCTCCATGCCCATTTTGTTTATATTGTATCTTTCATTGAACATATGTCTATATGAATAATGTTTACGTTTTCAACAATGAACAGTAGATTTTCCTGCAGTTATCTTTGAAGCTTCTAGGAAGAAGATGGGGCCTCACAGCAATGACTCCACCTGGTTGGTATGAGGTTGTGATGCTGCTAATGTTGTTATGAGACTGGTTTTTGGGTACCAGTTGCGGAAATGGTGTACCTTCTTACAGTGTTCTGGCCAGAACTCCAAATAAGAACTTCAATCAAATAAACAAACAAACAACCCCCCCAAACCCTACCAACTACTTAGAGACCATTTGTAATTATACAAAACAGCAAACTTTAAACTTATCCATCATTTTACTTTTACAGGATCCCATAGAAAGAACATTGCCCACAATTTGATGGCTGGAAGCAATTCTAGAAGATGATGTCCTTTCTTCCAACAAAGTTTTTCTTCACGGTTAGGGACACCATTTAGGGGTTGATTATTACTCATATAGGGTTGGTGGTTGGGTGGAAATTATGTAGGCCCAGAGATCTCAAAAAAAATAAGAGGGAAAACTGAGTAAGATAATAGGTAGATTAGTGTGAACTTACACTAAAAATAATAATAGTGAGTAATAGAGTGAATACTTGTGAGCTATTATTTATGGACAATTTACATTGTTATATATTTTTGTATATTGATACAAGTTCCAAATTATATTTATTATATTGAATATGCTCCTATTTCTGTTTACAATATTTGTACACCTATGCAAATTTATTTTGTCAAATTGTATGCATGCATGTTTCTACCTCTGTTTAAGATATTTTGTATATTGATGCAATTTTAGAATATATTTCTCATATTACATTATATATTTTTACCTCTGATCAAGATATTTACACATTGTTTATACCTCCTTTACTGAACAGTTGTTTAAAGATTGTTTAATATTCTGATATGAAATATTAATCTTTAAGTTATATAAGTATTAAATATTATAGGTCAATAGTCATTAATATTTGTTACACTTATATTCAGACTAATTAGTTTCTATAGATACATAAAGATTGTATTCTGCATAGATAGGTAGCCTTCAACCACTTCAAAGAACTGTAAAATATGACTTTTAAATAACTTAGGATTCTGTTGACATGACACATAATTGCTCCTGGCAGCACCGATCTATTTCTGAGAAAGTGTTGAATACCACAGACACTCTACTTGGAGTTTGTTTTATTCTTGGCACAACTGGCCTTTGTGCAAGGAACTGCCCATGTCTCAACCACTGACAAAATACACAATGTCCAGACTGGACAAGCAGGATACAAGAAAAAAGACTGCCAAACCTTGCCAAGACAGGATAAGATGGCTCTGAAAAATTTCCTGCCTCTGTCAGTTACTCTAGGCCTTAACTAAAGTTGGTTGCTTCAACATTGCAAATGAAACTTTGGGTGATTGCTCAGGCAGCCAGTTGTCTCTGTCATCTATTGCTTTTTTGGGAAGGTGCTTGATTGCATTTCCTGCCTACTCAAGTAATATCATCTCCCTTCTCAGACCTTCAATGGCATTGAAGATTAGATAGTCATAGTTACCATCATCTTATGATCGAGCCAAGCCATTTCCAATACAAGACTTATACTCCTTAGGATAGAATGTTTATCAAAACATTAGTATATGTTCCTTGCTTAATATTGTTTATGCTGATTGTAATTCTAACTTTATATTTGATATCTGCTCCTAGTGTACAAAAAGGGGAGGGTCTGTGGAAGCTTCTGCAGCCAATAGCCTTTAAGATACCAGCCCACTTTGGTGTGGTCTCTTAGACTATAAATGTAGCTGTAAAGCCTGCGCTCACTCTTTCTTGCTTCCTGCTCTCACTTCGAGCTGCTAGGTTTGGTTCCTGTTCCCTGTTCATACAGAGGACTGTGATCTAGAACTGGGATCTATGAGTCTACTCCTAAGTAAACAACCCTTTATTATATGTAATTCTGAACTAGTGTGGGATTATCTTTATAACTTTCAGCATCACTGTGTGGCCACAAAATGGGAGCAGCATCCAGGCTCTGTTGGGGAGCAGTAGTTTGCAGAGATAGACGGACATGCACCTAGGAATAGAAAAGCCACAGGACCTGTATGAGGCTGCAGCAGGAATGGGGAATGCCACCTTGAGAGAGTAGGTGTCAGGAAGGATTTCCTGGAAAAACAAGCATCTGTCCCGCGCTACCGTCTCGCCAGCAAGAACGACGCGGCACACTTAGGATCCTTCTGCAGAAAAGCTTTAATGCGTCTTGAGAGAGAGAGCATAAGCTTCCAAAACGGAGACCCAGAATGAGGGAACCCATCCCTTATATAGGAAACAGTCCTCGCTTCGGTTGTGTCACTCTTGGATTGGTCCACTGCCCATCAACCCAGATGACGCCTCGGGATCAACCCAGATGACGCCTTGGGAGTAGGCAGGGACGCAGCAGTGGAAAGTTACCAAGCACATGCGCATTATAGTCCCACTGTCTCTGCTTCCCCAATGCTGGGATTAAAGGCATGTGCTACAACACCTTGAACTCACAGAGATCTGCCCGTCTATGCCTCCCAGGCATTGGGACCAAAGGCTTGTACTACCACACCTTGAGGTCACAGAGGTCAATCTCTACCTCTGTCCCTTGAAGTAATGGAGAATGTGGTTGCGGCCCTCCACAAGCATCAGTTTTAAGAGATGAGCAGGAGAAACAAGCCAGAGCCAAGGGAACACCAATGCAAGCATTGTACAAAAACCAAGGTGGAATGTGTGGTAGTCCAAGTGATGTTCTGAGAGTCAGTTTGGTCCCTTCTTTTGTCCCATAGGACTTACTGGTGATGAGTCCAGAGAAAAGGCAGTGTTCACCCATTGAGCGACAGCTTCTCAAGGGAGATGGTTAGGGCAGGGCTGAGCCTGGGTGCTGCATCTGCACAACTGGCCTACGGGGCTTAAGCAGTAGCATCTATTTCTCAGCACTCTGGAGGCTGAAGGCTGAATCAGGATACCACAGTCGGTGGGTACCTGTGAAGACTCTCTTGATCTTACGGATGGCTGCCTTTAGGGAGAAATGAAGGGAGGGGAGGAAGAAAGAGGGAGGAGGGAGGGAAAAATGAAGGGGAGAAAATGAGAACGAGAGAATGTGCTTTGGTGTCTTCAATTTTTTTTTTTACTTTTTTTAAGATTTATTTATTTATTATGTATACAACATTCTTTCCATGTATGCTTGCATGCCAGAAGAGGGCACCAAATCTCATTATACATGGCTGTGAGCCACTACGTGGTTGCTGGGAATCGAACTCAGGACCTCTGGAAGAGCAGTCAGTGCTCTTAACCTCTGAGCCATCTCTCCAGCCCTGTCTTCAATTTTTTTAACTTTATTTTTAATTATATGTTTGTCTGTGCATCTGTCTGTGTCTGTGCATGTGAGTGCAGGTTCTGATAGAAGCCAGAGGTGGAGCTGTAGTCACAGGTTTGTGAGCTGCTCAGTGTGGGGACTGGGAATTGAACTCTGGTCTTCTGGAAGAGCAGTGTGTCTCCTCTTATGTGCTGAGTCATCTCTCCAGCCTGGTGTCTCTCTTTATAAGTGTACTAATTCCATTACGGGGGCCCCACCCTCATGAACTCATCTAACCCTGTTCACTCTCCAGCAGCTTTACCTCCAAATGTCATTTCCTTGTAGATTAGGGCTTCCGGGTATGAGACAGGAGACATCTCTTCTGTTTGCAGTAGAGGAAGACCCTTCTGGCCTGCTTGTCTCTCAACCTCTGGAGGGTATGAAATCAGGTTTCTTTCATACTTGAAAAACTGCTGATTTTGCTGGCTGTGAGCAGCCTCTGGGAAATACAAGGCCCCGGCTCTCCCTCCCCTGGCCCTGTCACACTGATCACCAGCATGGATGAAGGGGATTGTATACCACGGAGAACCTGCGCTTTGGAGAGGATAAACCGCCCTCTAAATGCACATTATTGTTATTTTTATTACAGGCATCAGAGCAAAACCACTGGTTCAAAAGAGCTAATTTAGTTAGATCAGGAGTAAGAGCTACTTGAGCTGAGAACTCATTCTCCTTGGTGATATTTCCTTTGGGTATAAATCAAGAGAAGGGCTTTTAAAAATATTTTTAGTACAAATATATTTCAATCACCCGGTCAGTCACCTCTTAGCATGGTTACTGAACAGGGGCTCCCGGGAAGAGAGAAACTGGCTGGCTGTGGAGTTCTGCAATCCTCCCTTCCCTTCGCACTATATTTGATTTCACTGATCTGAAAACGGAGGAAGGGAAACTACCGGTGCATGGCAGATAAGGTGTCCTGCGAGTGGCAGAGGGCTCTGTGACACACCTGACCTCAGTTGGAAATTATTCTGGTAGTGTCAGGTGGGGACGCTATGAACGTCCCAGCATCCAGTATGCCATGTACTAGCCTTGCATGAAGGTCAAGTGTCTATTGGAGGCTAAGTGCCTTAAGTCATGGTGGATAGCCGTGCCACATGGCTGTTGATGTTCCTAAGCCCGTGACAGACATTGCTAATGCAGGCACAACTTCTCACTAAGCCTTGACCTCAACTGGGAGCTCCTGGCAGATATTCCTGATGGAGCAGTCTGGGATAGTTGATCTTGGTTGTCAACTTGATTGGACTATGATTGTGAGATACCTGGGGGAGTGGTAAGGTCCTTTTCTGTGTTCTTCTGTAAAGATGTTTCTGAGCTGGGCATGGTGGCACATGCCAGAGGCAGGTAGATCTCTGAGTTCAAGGCCAGCCTGGTCTACATAGTGAGTTCCAGGACAGCCTAGTCTACGTAGTGAGTTCCAGGACAGCCTGGTCTACGTAGTGAGTTCCAGGACAGCCTGGTCTACATAGTGAGTTCCAGGACAGCCTAGTCTACAGAGTGAGTTCCAGGCCAGCCTGGTCTACAGAGTGAATTCCAGGACAGCCGGAGACACATAGTGAGGCCCTGTCTTGATAAAAACAAAAAAACAATAAAAAACCTGAAAAACCCTAAAACAAAACAAAACAAAACAAAAAGATGTTTTTGTTGTTCATTGATGTCTTCAACATCTGAGTGGGCTATTGAAGAAGGCAGAGCTGTAGAAGGTTGGGCCTGTTTGAAGAAAGCGGGTACCTGGGGTGTGTCTTTTATGATTGTATCTTGCGCTGCCCCCTTCCTGTTGTTTCTCAGTGTCTCCTGATGCCATAAGGCGAGCTGCCCTGCTTCTCTGCTGTGATGTCCTTTCTCACCAGCAGGCTCAAGTGATGGGGCCAACAGCCATGGGCTGAGACCTCTGAAACTAAGAGGCAGGACAAGCTCATCCTCCCTTGAGTTTGTGCTCGGGGAACAAGCTGTCTGGCACACTTGCCCAGCCTGGAACTACCCTGGGCTGGCAAGCAAGAGCTGCGAGGGCTGTAAGGGCAATCCACATGCTTCAGAAGGCATGGGTCGGAGGGCTGCCTGCAGTGACTGCTGGGACGCTCAGTCAGGAGGATCGGGAGTTCCAGGCCAGCCTGGGCTACATAGTGAGACTGCCTCAAACAAGCAAGAGCAAACAAAAAATTATAATTAAAATATACACACCATAAAACTTTGCATTCAACCATTTCCAGAAGTGGTCCAGGGTCATCAGACACATTCACACTGCTATGTGACCATCACCACCTTCTCCAGTACGCCTGAGGTCTGTGTGACAGCAACTCCCCAGCCCCTCTCCAGCCCCAGGAAGCAACCATTTTCTTCTCTGTGTCTGATGTTGTCTCCTGCAAGGGGAATCCTAAGAAGTTCTTTGGTGATTGGCTTATGCCCCAGAGTGTAAGGTCCCCAAGCGTTACCCATGTACAGTTGGCATTTCTTCCCTTTGCAAGGTTAGTGACACTCCCCAGTGGGTGTGGAACACATTGTGGTCCACATTCACCTGTTGGCAGGCCCTCGATTGCTGAATGACTCTTCATTCTTTGTCCCCTACAAAACCCCTCATGTGTGAAGATTAAGGACAGTGGGTTTTGAGCCACTGAGCAAGAGGGGACCAGAAACACCTCTGCTGGCCTGCTCAGTGCACACCACTAGTGGCTCCCGTGGGGTGAGCCTGCTCTTCCTAAGAATAATCCAAGTAGGGAGTTCCCCAGTTACAGATGTGGGAGACATTGTCCACCAAAGAATCCCAACAATTAGCATCTGCTGTCTGTTCATCCATCCATTTGTCCTTTCATCCATTTGTCCATCCACCCATCCATCCATCCATCCATCCATCCATCCATCCATCCACCCACCCACCCATCCATCCATCCATCCATCCATCCATCCATCCATCCATCCATCTTTTTGCCTGCCAGTCCATCTATCCATCACTCACCCGTTCATTTCTACCTATCTGTGTGTTATCATTATCAACTTTTGTCTATCAGTTTGTCTACCTATCATCTATGTATCTATCATGTATGTATGTATCATCTATTTGTTTATCACCTATCTATTATTTATTAATTATCTATTAACTACCTGTTTATTTATTATCTATCTATCTGCCTACCTACTATCTTTGAGAATGATATTCATTACCAGAATCTGCTCATGAAATTACAGAAGCTGTGTAGCTCCATGATGTGCCCTCTGCAGGCTGGCGTGCTGGAAGAGCTAGTGATGTGTGTGACATCCTGAGAATAGGGAGTGACTGCTGTAGACCCCAGTCTGGATCTGAAGGCCTGAGTGATAGGAACACCAAGGTCAGAAGAAGGTCACAGGTGGTAGGGAAGATTGGCGCTGCCTGATTCCACCCACTCTATCCAGACCCCCTTTCCTGGGATCTGGTCCTCTGCTCTGGAGAGTGTATGACTGTAACCAGTCCACCCAGTCACATATCCTTCCCATCTCATCCAGAGACACTACCCCAGACCCTCAGGAGCCATGCTAAATCAGCAGGGTGCATTCCACAGTCCCTGTCACATGAACATGAAATCAACTGTTACTGTGCTGTGATGATGTGGCAGAGGGGGCTGTTATATCCTGCTAACTCTGTTAGGAGTTAGGAGATGCCCTGCTCTAAATCTGGACTTCTATTTGGCTGCCCCTGAAAACATGCTTCCTTCCTGCTGTGTGTGAGTTTCTTAGGTATGAAGGGAAGCCAGTTTATGCCCACAGTGCTTGGCTCCTTCTTCCAATTAAGGTAAGAAGCTGCCTCCATGGGTGCCCTGTGCCTTTTCAAAGACTGTGCAGACCACTGGGAGCAGAAATTGAAAGGCAGCTTCAGTTCACAGTGAGTCATTTTGTGTGGGAGCATGCCACCTTCCCTGTGTTTCCTGTCATTCTAGGAGATTCATGCAAGTGGCCTCTGCTGGCTGTGGTGACAAGAGCCTCTTAAGAAAGCAACAAAGAGCTTGCCACAAGGAAAAGGCAGCAGAGGCCTGGGAGGTGTAGCCCATAGGCCACTGTGCCAAATCTGCATTTCCAGAAAAGATAAAATCACTTGCCACATTATGTCTGCTGGTTTCAGGAAGGGTGCTCTAGCTGACGAGTCTAAGACTCGCTGAGGTTTGGACCCAAACACTCTGATTCCTCTGAATAGAACTAACTGATGCTGAGTCAGTGTAGGGCTGGGTGCAGGGCGCTACCTCCCCCTCCTGTGACTGCTGTCACAAATGACCACAGTGTCTGTCACAGTAGAGAAAGCCACAAGTACAAGGTCAAAGTGTGGGCAGACCAGTTCCTTCTGCAGCTGTGAGGGAGGCTCAGGAGGCCTCTGTCCGACTTCTGCTGCCATGTTGCTGAGGGTTGTGTTCCTCAGACTGTTGGCATAATGCTCCAGCCTCTCCTGCTCCACAAGACTTCCCTCCAAAGCCACCCCCTCTCATCTTTCCTCCCTCTCTTTCTGCATGTATGCTGTATGATGTTTATGCAAATATTGCATAAAATCAAAAATTATCTGCATTTGGGGGGCATATATGTGGAGGTTTGAGGACAGCTCAGATGTTGGTCATCGGCTCCCATCTTTTTCCTGTTTGCATCTGCAAGCATCAGGGGTTTCCACCATCCTCATGCCCATCTTGCTGCAGGAACATGTGGGGGGCTGATTAAGAACAGCCCCATAGGCTCATACATTTAAATGGTTAGTCATCAGGGAATGACACTCCTTGAGGAAGATTAGGAGGCGTGGCCTTCTTCGAATAAATGTGTCACGTGATGGTGGAGGTGGACTTTCTTAGAAGAAATGTATCACGTGGTGTATGTGTGGGGGTGGACTTTGAGGTTTCCAGAAGCCCAAGCCAGGCCCAGTGGTTCGCGGCTCATTCCTGCTGCCTGCGGATCCAGATGCAGAGCTCTCAGCTCCTTCGGGAGCATGTCTGCCATGTGCGCCACATGCTTCCCAGCGTGATGATAATGGACTAAACCTAAGCCAGCCCCAATTAAATGCTTTCCTTTATAAGAGTTGCTGTGGTCATAGTGTCTCCTCCCAGCACTAGGACAGTGACTAAGACAGAGCGCTAGGGTTAGGGACACGTACTTGCACACTGGGCATCACACAGGACCTGGGGATTCAAATTCAGGTCTTTAAGTTTGTGCACCGAGTGATTTAACACAGAGAGCCATCTCCCTAGCTCTCTCTCCTGTGTTTTATAAGGGTGTCATGTCAGGGAGTTTGAACCCACCCTGAACCAGATTGTTTAGATTTAAACTTGGGATTTCGATCATATCTTCCTCACATATCCTGCTTCCAGAGAATGGCATATTCACAGGGTCAAGGTGTGGACACATCTTTGTGACGGGCACATGCCAATCACTAAAGAAGACAACTGCTTAGAATAACTCTCAGGGTTGAAGTGGTGTGCCAGCGAGGCAGGTGTGCCAATAGTCGATGGCCGAGCTGAGACTCAGAGGGCCTCTACAGAAGAGACAAGGAAGCTCAGGGCCCAGGAACAGGTTGTGGAGGCTGGCTGGGATATGCGGAGGCAGAAGTCAGACAAGAGCTGTCGCGGGGTGAGGGCACAGAGGACCAGCTCAGGGGTCCAAGGATCAGGGTGAGAGTATGATGGAGTGGTCCCAGTTGAGCCCGGATCTGAGCAACAAACTGGCTCAGATCCAGAGAAACTGAGACCCCAAGCTTCTGGAGGTTGTGTGGGGGTGGGGTGGCTGAAAACTATGGAGTTCAAGGTGAGATTGACAGCTGGTGGGTTATGGGACCTGGCACAGTGTACTTAGCATCTCAGAGCCTTGCTCTTCTCATCTGTAGAATGGGATGGTGGTAAGAGGGGAGGGTTGCAGGAAGGCATGGACATACTGACCTTTCAGTCACCAATAGCTACTGGTATGGTCATTCTACTTTGTCCAAGATGGGGCAGACCCTCAAGGAATGGCAGCTCAACAAATGGGGACAGCTGGAAGCACATTTCTGTCTTTAAAAAAGTTTTAAAGAGGTAAAGTGTGCCCTTCAGCGGTCTGGGGCCAGTTACAGCTGTGTGCAACCTTTCCGCAGCCCAGCTAAGGAGTAGCTGGCATCCAACTCCTATTCTGTTCGCAAGCATATCCAGGCCCAGGGCAACATAGCATTGCTTTCTGGGTCTGTAAATTTCAAGTAAATGGAATCATTTATTGGGATTTTCTGTCTGGTTTGCTCTCACTTGGAAAAAAAATATCTGTGAGATGCATCCCTGCGGCAACAGATCCCCTAGTCCTTTTAGGTGGTACCTGGTGCATCACTGTGTGGGGCTGCTGGGCTGCACCATCCAGGCACTTCCTGTCTGAGCCATTGGGAGAACCCACTTCTATGGTTCTACTGTGCATGGCTAGTTTTCCATACTCCTTTAGTAGGGCACTTTAACGTCACCCCACTTTACAGACCGTTGAGTAGGGACTGAGATACTGTGTTGTAAGATATTTAATGTGAACTTTCTATAACTACCATTCCCCCCAAGTGGTTGTGTATCGTACATTACCTCAGCCATGTATAACGTCTTCCTTACTTTATTTTATCAGGGCTGGGGATTGAGCCCAGGGTCTGGGGCTTTATAGGCAAGCGCTCTATCACTGAACTGCATCCCCAGACTTGAAGTCCTGTCTTCACTAGAGTTACTTGCTGGATATGGGGATTTTTGCAATGACTGAGGATGTTGGCATCTTTACTCTGTTGTCAGCATTTACTTGTGTTTCTGTCTTTTCTCTGTGTATGTGTGTGTGTGTGAGAGAGAGAGAAAGAGAGAGAGAGAGAGAGAGAGAGAGAGAGAGAGAGAGAGAGAGAAAGAAAGAGAGAATAGAGGGAGGGAGGGGGGTAGAGAAGAGACTCTTTAGTCGTGGTGGTTGTCTGTCTTACTATGTAGACCAGACTGCCTATGAACTCACAGAGATCCACCTGCCTCTGCTTCTTCAGTACTGGAATTAAAGGCGTGTGCCACCATGTCCAACTATGCTCATGTTTTCTTGAGTGAAATGTCCATCCAAATTCAATTCTTTTCTCTAGTTTAAATTTAAAGTTATATTTAATGTATGTGCGTGTGTGTTTGTATGGGAGTATGTATATGTGTGTGCATGTGTGGTGTTGTGTGTTGTGTTGCAGGAGCTGGCGATCTCCTTCTACCACGTGGGTCCCAAGGACTGACTTCAGTCCTTAGGCTTCATGGAAGGCTTCTTTACTCACTGAGCCATCTTGCTAGCTTGAAGTTTCTTTTCTTCTTCTTTTTAAAAAATCTTGCTAAGTTTTAGGAGTTTTCTGTAGAGTCAGAAACTATTTGGTCCTTCCTCCAGTGAGCTGTTTGAGCATTTGCCAGAAATCAGTTTCCTCAAAACCTGCCTTCAGGAACATCTGCGGTGCTGACCTTTGAGAGTGGGCAGTGTATTAGGGGCAGGCGGCACTGGCTTCCACTTTTCTTTCCTTTTCAAGATTGTTTTGACAACTCTAGATCTTTGGGTTTTCCATTAAAAATTCAAGACTAGTTAGCCAATTTCTATTTAAAAGCCTACAAAACGTTGACAGAGATTGGGTTGAATTTCCAGATCAGTCTGTGGAAATTGTCATCTTGCTGATACTGACACTTCTAACCCAGGAGCAAAGACTGTCAATCATCTGATTTCTCTCAGTGATGTTTGTGGATGTCTGCGTGGCTCCTGCTATTCTTTTGTTAAATTTCCTCCTAAGCATTTTGCTTGTTTTGATGCTGTCTGAAAGAAAATAATCCTTGCCCAGTAGCTCATTAGGTAGCTCATTTTTATAAAAGTACAACTAATTTTCATACATCACTCTTTTACTGCGCAATCTTACTGTATTAGTTATTTTCTATGGCTGTGATAAAGCACCACAACCAAGATAATTTAGAGAAGAAAGCATTTATCTGGGCTTATGGTTCAAGAGATTTGGAGTCCATGATGGCAGAGGAAGCAGCAGGTGGGAGACACGGTGGCTGGTGCAGCAGATGAGAGTTCATGTCTTGAACTACAGGGATCAGAGAGGGGGAGCTGGGGATGGTGCCTGACTTTTGAAACCTTAAAAGGCCACCTCAGTGACTTCCTCCAGCAAGGCACACCTCCTAAACCTACTGAAACAGCACCCTAAGTGGGAACCAAGCCTTCAAGTGCCCAAGACTATGGGACCTCTATGTTACCAGGTTAGTTTAGTAACATAAATAAAAACTATCTTTCGAATGATAGTGTAATTTGCTACTGAATGTTTGTTTTGCATTATTTTCAGATTGAACATCTGTTCGCTCATTGACTAAAACTGATGAACACGACACATGTATCTGCTTCTGATCTAAGGGGCTAATAGTCATTTTTCTTTTCACTATTGAGTATAAAACTGACAGGGTTTTTAGAGATGCCCTTTGCCAGGTAGAGGAAGTTCCCTTTGTAGATTAAATTAAACTATCTTTTGTCAACATGGGCACTAAATTTTCCAAATATATTGCTTTTGAGAGAGATGTTTCTTTTTTGTGGGATACTGCTTTAGTTGATGCCCCAGT
Source organism: Myodes glareolus (assembly GCF_982192425.1). Taxonomy (NCBI): domain Eukaryota; kingdom Metazoa; phylum Chordata; class Mammalia; order Rodentia; family Cricetidae; genus Myodes; species Myodes glareolus. Next base: position 69,584,795 of record NC_142033.1, read on the forward strand.
GCTAAGACATCCATACTCCTAGTTAGCTGTCACTGGGCAGAGTCCTGACCAAGCACTGACTGCATTTGTGGTATTTTTTTTTTTCATTTAGCAAAGAGTTTCTTTTTTGCATTTCCTGCCCAGTGTTTTATTTGGTTTGGCCTTCAGGCAGCGATGAGAACAGTTCCTTTATTTTTTTTTTTTTCCTGAGAAGCTACAGGTGTTGGTACCCATTTTTTTCTTAGATATTTATCAGAATCCATCAGGAAAGCCACAAGAGTCTGGCTTTTCATTGTGGATGTTTTTAAATTGATAATTTCCTTATTTATCATCTTGAGTCAACTTGGATACCGTGAGTATATCCAGAAATGCACCTGCTTGTCTTTAGTTCCTTGATTAATCAACATTAAATCATGCCATCTTCCTTTTTCTCCCCTTCACCACTTTCTTTCCAGAATACAGCTCAGGCTAGTCTCAAACTCACAATCCTTCTGCCTCAGTCTCTTGGTTGTGCAGTTGCTAGCCTGCCCTGCTGGCCTTGGCTCTCCTTAAAGAACTTATGACCCATCTAATTTCTGTTTGACTGGTAGTGATGTCTCCTTTTTCATTTCTGTTATAACTTTTGTTTGTGCTTCTCTCTCTCCCCCTTTCATTTGGTTAAAAGTTTATCAATTTTATGATACTTTTAAACATTCCCTTTTGTTTTTTTTTTTTACTGATTTCTCTGTTTTTCTGCTTTCTACTTCTGACACAGGTGTTTAAAGGTATAGACTTCTTCCTAAGCACTCTATAAATTTTCATCAACACAGACCTCAGCTTCAGCTGGACCTTGGTAGCAGCCTGGGCCAGGATGACATCCTGGCTCTGGGTGGAAGAAATGGCCACTCAGGTGGGAATGGTTCTGGCAGCCGTGTGGCTGTTGGACACCACCAAGGCCTCAGGTTGAGACCCCAACCCTGGGCCCCTATGTGACCATTGGTGTCAATGCAGGACTCGAACTTCTGCTCAGACCCAGCTGCAGTAGGACCATTGACCCAATATTGACTTCGGCAGCAGATGAGTCTGGATGTCACCATCGCCCCCAGAGGCAGTATGATTCCGAGACACCAGCAGGGTTTTTGACCTCCGGTGTTGCATAGCCTTCAATGGTAACAGGAACATCAGACATCAGTACAGACCCTGGCTGTAGTGGGACCATGAACCCTGACGTGCCCGCCCCCCCCCATCGTCATGTCATTGAGTAGCCATGTAGGCCACTCAGATCCAGATGCATCCTGGTCCTCAGACACAAACCTGGACTCAGAGAGCTGGTTTGACCCTGGAGCCATGATCATGGTGCTCAGTGGCAACTGGAGCCATATATGTCAATCTGGGCACTGGCCGCTAAAGGGCCACAGACCCAGACATTGCCCTTGGCAGCAGTCCGGGCCTGGATGATACCCTGGCCCTGGTTGGTGGCATGACTCCCTGACTCCACCCAAGTCCCAGGCTCTGGCCCAGATCCGGGGCCTCTATATAGGCCCTAGTGCCAACCTGTGCCACCATTGAACTAGAGTTCAGCATAGATCCCAGCTGCAGCTGGGCCATGGACCCAGATGTGGCCTCAGGTGGCAGCTTAGCCTGGATTGACGTCCTTGCTCTAAGTGGTAGCTCTGAGCACTCAAGTCAGGATGGCTCTGATGGCAGCTTGACCCCTGGACACCTACGAGGTCACAGGATGAGACTCAGATCCCCAGGTTTCACATGGCCTTTGGCGGCACTGTTGGGACATGGACATCAGCATAGACCTCAGCTGCAGTAGGACCGTGGAACCAGGCATCCTCCTCGGCAGCAGCCTAGGCCTAACTGACATCATGGCCCCAGGTGACAGTAAAGGTTACCCAGATCAGTATGGCTCCAGAGGCATCATTACTCGTGGACCGGAACTTGGCTCTAGGAGGCAGCCTAGCCCGCTGGAATCAGCATGGCAGTCGGCAGCAACAGTCCCAGAGATGCACGCATGACTCTTGGCAGCAGCCTGATCTGGACATCACCATGGTTCCTTGCGGCAAGCAGACCTCTCTCCTCAGTCTACTCCTCACTGCTGTCACAACGGATCCAGGTGGCAAGCTGGCCTCCAACATCTGCCCATTCCTCTCCATCCGCCTTTCTTCCTTTATGTGTCCTTCTGCACGGCGTATGAACCATTCTGCTTCTCTCTCCCTCCCATTCTCTGCCCCATATTTCCTTAAAATGATGGGGCCCACATGCCTGGGGCCATTAAGCGCTGGGTGGGCCCTGGCTGTTTTTCCACCAGCCTGGGCCTAAGGAACTGGACTGGCTTTTTTCTTGCCTGCCTGGGCCTTGAGGGTCCCAGCAGGCTGGGCTGGACCCCATCGGAGCAGATCTGCATCAGGTGGGCATGGCTGTCTCCCCGCCAGTCTGGGCCTGGGCTGACTTTCTTCTTGTCTACTGGGGCTTTGAGGATTCCTGCAGGCTGGGCTGGACCTGTAGTAAATATTTTTTAAAGATTTATTTATTTATTATGTATACAGTGTTCTGTCTGTATGTTTTCCTGCATGCCAGAAGAGGGCATCAGATCTCATTATAGATGGTTGTGAGCCACCATGTGGTTATTGGGAATTGAACTCAGGACCTCCAAAAGAACCATCAATGCTCTTAACCTCTGAGCCATCTCTCCAGCCCGTATTAAATATTTTTAATGTCCCACTTTATTTCCTGTTTTTTAAAAAGCTTGTTCTATGTCTCCTCGATCCAAGTTATAGTCATTTGAGGGGAGAGAAACTCCCCTCCGTGTAAGACTGGGCTATAGGGAAGCCTATAGGGCATTTTCTTAACTAGTGATTGATGGGGGAGGGGTCAGCCCATTGTGGGTGGTGCCATTTCTGGGCTGGTGGTCCTGGGTTCTATAAGAAAGCAGACTGAGCAAGCTATGGGAAGTAAGCCAGAAGGAGTACTCCTTCATGGTCTCTATCATCGGCAGAAGCTCCTGCCTCTGGCATCCTGTCCTGTTTGAGTTCCTGTCTTGACTTCCTTCCGTGGTGAAGAGTTATTTGGAAGTGTAAGCCAAACAAACCTTTTCCTCCCCAAGTTGCTTTGGTTATGGTGTTTTATCACAGCAGTAGTGACCCTAACTAGGATACTAGTTAACCAGGACACTAGTTAACTAGGGCACTAGTTAACCAGGAGTTATAGTCTTGAATAATCTGTGAACTAAAAGCACTTTTAACTTGTCATATCAATGCTAACTTTTTAGGTTTATCTCAGTGTGTCTCTCTTCTTCCCCATCTGTGTGCTAGCCTTATTGCCTATATCTTTAAAATAATAACAGAGAAGTCTGCAATTGAGAGTATTTCACATCAACTTTCATTCCGTTACTTCCTCCCTCCCTCCCTCCCTCCCCCCTCTCCCTCCCTCCCTCCCTCCTTCCCTCCTTCTCTATCTTCAGCAAAGCATATCAAGGAATTCTACCATTTTTTAATTACTTCTTTAATACACTGCTGTTTTTTCCTGTTGTTCTTTCCACTTTCATTTTGATAGGATAGTTTTTCTGGGTACTGACTTTTTTAGTTGACGATTTTTTTTTTTAAATAGCTATTCTACAGCCTTATGTCCTACCCCCTGCAGTGCTGTTAATTATATTATTGTTTCTCAATATATGATGAATTGTTTTCCTCTTGCTTCTTTCTTGGTTTTCTGCCTTTCCCTTGTTTGGTTGTGATGTTACAATGTACTCATTTCTTTAACCTGTATGGGGATAGTAAGATTGCTTAGACATTCAAAAGTTTACTTCAGCTTAGAAAAATTTTGTCATGTTTCCTTTATGTATTCTTTCTGCACCATCCTCCCTCTCCACTTGTCTAGGGTTCTTACTTAGGAGTTTCTGTGTGGATGCTGCCTCAGAGGCAGCCGAGGACGATCTGTTTTCCTCCCTGTGTCTTTGGTCATGAAGTCTTTATTGCTTCAATTCCATTGATTTTTCTGTTCACTAAGATCTGTTGTTGAAGCAGTTCAGTAAATTTTCCGTATTATTGTACTTTTAATTTTAGAAATTTTGTTTCTTTAATATTGTTTTTCCTGTCTTTATTGAGACTCGATTTATTGATTTATGGTTGTCAATAACAATCTGTGTTCTTGTTGGTATGCTTCTTGCCAAGCACTATATCTGGAGGCCTCCAGATACTTCCCCATTCCTGTAGAGAACAGATAGCATTTCCTTTTCTTTGTATTTCTTGTGTTTTGGTAACACATAGCATCACACATGGTAACTACCGTCATGGATGCCTGCACTAACTGTGGTGTTCTCTCTTTGCTATGTTGCTGCTGGTGCTTGGGATATTTCTTTTTCTAAACTGAATTTTTAAGGCTGGCCCTTGTGTCTTATGTTTGCATAGCTCAGAAACCAGGCTAACCTCAGTCACTTAGGCCTAGTCAGCCTTCTATACAGTGCCAAGGGCTTTGTGTGGGAATGGAACATTCAGAATGCATACGTGTCCAGTCTGCCTGGCCGCTTCCTCTTGCTGGAACTTTCGTGCTTGCTGTATGTCTTACTCAGCCTTAGGATCAGCTAGAACCCAGCACTAGCTGGAGTCCGCTGCAGACTCCACCACACCAGTGCACAGCCATGCTACCTACCCCACCTCTCAAACTTCACTTCCAGCATCAGTACCACCCGAACAGGCATGATGCTCTCAGTTCTAGATTTTGGGGTTCACCTTCAGTGCTACAGGTGCAACTCCTGCTACCTGTTTCATGGGAAAGGATCCCCAGGTGTGCCCAGCAGGAAAGGGAATATGGGGCCGAAGCTCTCAGGCATAAACCTCCCCAGTCTGGAGTACCGTCATGTGATTCCACAGCATGGAGATACTACCTCCATCAATCCTGTGCAGCTCTTGAGACGGTTTGCCAGCCTCACAGTTGATCGTAAGTATGTGTGCTGCATCCCGGAGGGGTGTTTCTGAATAGAAAGTGCAGAGGCGAGAGCCTTAGGAAAGATGAAGTGGGAAGCAGTGACTGAATATGAGGTTGAAAGGTGTCCTGGCTGAGGCTGGGTAAAATGTCTTTTAGTGAAGGAAGGACAAGGTGGCATCTCTCAGGGGAGCGAGTTCAGGATGTCAGAGGAGCTCTGACTCCCAGCTCAGGGCTCTTTCCTTAGAGCACATTGCTGTCTACAGCAATAGTTGTTGCTGAGAAGTTAAGGTCTAGAAAACAGGCACATCTACTTGTCCATTCTCCATCATCCTTTCATCCTTACCCATTGCTCATCCATCCATCCATCCATCCATCCATCCATCCATCCATCCATCCATCTGTCCATCCATCCGTCTGTCCACACACCTACCTATCCATTATCCATCTATCTACCCATTCACCTACTCACTCATAATCTGTGCATCCACCCATTTACCTACCTATCTTCCCATCCATTTACCTAACTATACCTGCAGCTACCCATTATCTATCTATTCATTCATTTATACATCCATCTACCCGTGCATTTCTCCAGCCATCCATCTATTTATTCATCCATACACCCACTCACTTATTCATTTATTTACTCTCCCACCTTCCCATTTACTCCTACTTATCCATCCATCCATCCATCCATCTACCATCCATCCATCCATCCATCCACCCACTCAGCCACCTACCTTCCATCCATCCATCCACCCACCTACCATCCATCCATCCATCCACCCACCTACCTTCCATCCATCCATCCATCCATCCACCCACTCAGCCACCTACCTTCCATTCATCCATCCATCCACCCACCTACCTTCCATCCATCCATCCATCCATCCATCCATCCATCCATCCATCCATCCATCCAATTTCTCTACCCACCTCAGAATGCAAGTATCTGATATGGTGAACAAAAACTGGATATTCCATGACTCAGTCTCAGACTGTGGACACTTTTCCTAGCCTCACAGGTGCAGTTTGAAGACACCTGTGCCTGTCCACTAGTTTTCATTAAAGAAGGTGTTCTGAGGAAAACAGAGGTTTGGTTTTTTTTTTCCTTTTTTTTTTTTTTTTAACGAGACAGGGTTTCTCTGTAGCTTTGGAGCCTGTCCTAGAACTAGCTCTTGTAGACCAGGTTGGCTTCAAACTCACAGAGATCCGCCTGTCTCTGCCTCCCGAGTGCTGGGATTAAAGGCATGTGGCACTACCGCCCAGCTGGAAAACTGAGTTTTAATTAACCCCCAAGCTGAAACTGTTCAAACCATTCTTTTCCACCAAATTTTTACGATGAGAATTCTTAAACCTGGAAACAGTTTAAGTTGGCATCAATCTCATTTTGAGTAATTTGGTAGCAAAACCAAATTAGGTAGAAATCCTAAGATTTCTGAAATGAACCGAACAAGAGCACCGCGAGGCCCCTTTCCAGATGCCTACGAGAATGGAGGACTCTGGAAGACTCCTTCAGAGAAATCTAGAAGGGGGAGGTTTTGTGGTGAGCGCCAGGCCTGTAGTGTGCCCAGACCTCGCCAACTGCTCCTGTCCGCCAGTGTGGGAACCAAGAGGCAGGGGAGGGTGAGGATGCTCTCTCTAAATGAGACAGGAGCTTTGCACTAGTTCCTGAGTCTTCTCTCAAAGTACCCAGACAACCTCTGAGTGCTCCCTATTCAGTCTTCCCATTGACCTCCAGCAGTCATGAGTCCCTAGACAGAGCCTTGGAAGAGCAGAGGGTGCTTCCTGCTTGGTCCTCTCGTCCATCTCCAGCAGTCACGAGTCCCTTGTGGCCCTTTGAAGAGCTCCTGAGCTCTCCCTAGGGGGCAGTGATATCAATGCCTACATGATGCCCCGTGCTCTGTGTCTCTCAGCCTCCCACGCCAGCCCCAGCTTGTGTCATGCGAATAATGGAGGGGACTCCTAGGTTCCACGTTTCTGGAACATCTTGAAGTTCACTGGCTCTCTCTTTCCTGTCATATGTGATCTCAAAACCACAGACTTTGGGAAAGGATAAAATGAACTTTTCTTGGGATACACACTGAGACTGAGGCCAGTTTGGCATGATAGTCCCACCTGACTTCTCCCAACTCGCCTGCCCCAGGACAACTCACAGACACTTTAGAAGCTGCACAGAGACACACTGGTACCGTCGTCACACAGGCGTGTTCCAGAGGGAAGGGAGCCATCATGCCCCAAGCCCATAGGGTCTCCCATCTGCTCTCTTACTCTTACCCTGTATGGTTCAGTTCCTGGGGCCTCCCCCTTCCCTTCTCTACACGCCTCTCCTCTTGCTCACATCTCACTGCCCCTAGCCTGGACCCTTGTTCTGGCTGCTCGGCTCTCCTTTCCCTCCAACCTTTAGAGGCTGCCAGCACTCACTTTCTGAATCATAGATCTGACCATGTGATTGCTATTCGTAAAAACACTAGAAGGTTCACTTTGACTTCAGAATAAAGCACAGGCATCTTAGTATGGAGACCTGAAGACTCTGGGTCTGTCTTCCTGGAGGCTGGCCTACACCAAGGGGCCCTACTGCTGCTCTCTGGGCAGCCTGGGCATCCCTATCCACTCCTGTGTACCTGTGGGTGTGGTGTGGTGGTAGTGGTATGTGTGTATATGGTATGGTGTATGTGTATATGCATGGTGTGTGTGTGTGTGTGTGCGTGTGTGTGTGTGCTTTGCTTCTACTGGGTCCTGACTCATCATTCAAGACCTGTACACTAGTATTTTTCTCGGATGCCAGCACCTCAGGCAGAATAAATCCTTCTCCGTCTTCCTTCAGCCACATTCAGCACACATTTCCATAATGGCCTGTGTTCTCCAGGGTGTTTGCAGCTGTTAAACAGAAATAAAGAGCTCCAGGGTCAAAAAGTTGGGGAAACAATGGGATTAAGCAAAGTCAGAGAGGATTTTAAGTTGCAGCATCTTGCAGCCCTTAGTGGGCAAAGTTACATGACTTCTTAAGAGGGGCAGAGTCAGCAGCAATTTCTGTCCGAAGAGTGCCCAGGGACTGAGGATCTCTAGAGTCCTAGAGAACTCGTCCTCTCTTTTGACAGATGGACAAACTTGGAGGGGATGCTGCAAGGATGAAGCATGCTTCTGTGGGGGTGGGGGAGGGGAGAGTGGTGGTGGCAGGATGTGGGTGTGGGTGTGCAGAGCACGGTGCCCAGTAGATGTGACTGCAGGGCAGGTGTCAAAATGGACTCCACATCATAGGGATGTCAGTGGGACAGCCTAGGGCTATCCCTCTAGTGTCCTAAAGAGGACATTTCAGCAGCACAAATGGCAGTTACTATTTTCTAAATGGTCTTTGGAACATGGTGCAGGAGCTCGTTTATATGCATGATAAGTGGGACTCCACTGTGATTGGGGGCTGGGCCTCCTTAAGAGGCAGTTCTAGTAGGCAGTCCTTAGGCAACCTGGGATGTGCCCTGGGAAGTGATGCGGGAGTGTGTGCACATGTGTGTATGCACACGTGTGCGCATGTATCAGGTGTGCATACCACATGTACTAAACCTCTCTCTGCTTCCAGGCTTGAACTCTTGTCCCTTCTCACTCTTCATGGTCTGAGTGGCTATCAGCATGTAAGCCCAGGAAGGCAGGGATTTTGCCTGGTTAGTCTCCTGCCATCATTCTGGGGCCGTATATGGTGCCACACACACCAGGTGCTCAGTAAACACTTAGTGAACGGATGAAGTGAACCTGTTCCTTTTGCAGTGCATTAACTGTGCCTCTCGTCAGCACCAGGACCTGGCTGGTCTGCAGAAGGGTGTTCCAAGGGTCAAGGAGCCCCTGGCTCCACCACAAAGCAAATCTTTTAAAATTCAGCACAGCACAGACCTGCAGACTCCACCGCTCTCCCATCTCTACTTTCTTTATTGGCTTACCAAGGTGCCTGTTCTGCCTCAGACTCTAGCTCCTGATCCCAGCTAAGGATCTGACCCACTGCTGTCCCTCCTGCCTTGCTCTGTTGCCCCTGACAACCTGATAAGGAGATGCTACACTTGATCTTTCTGGCTCAGAGCTATTGTTTTTTATCCCTGGGAGATGTCTCTGTTACTCACCACTGCCAGAGACAGCTGAAAGATATGGGGTGTGCCCTAGGGACCTCCCTCTTGATCGAGTCCCTTGTTGCATGTGGCACTCACTCTTGGGTTTCTAACCTGTCTCTGAGATTGACCCCACTTGGGACAATGCATGGTTTCAAGTTTGTCACATGTATAAAGATTAAAATATCACCAATAGATACCTTTGACAACTTAAGAAAGCTGTGACTTTTGATGTGAAAGTGCAATGATCAGAGAATCCCTCCTCTTTCTGGAACACAATGAGTGTGAAAAAGATAGCCTCCCTCCTCTTTCTGGGACACAGTGAGTGTGCAATGGACAACATCCCTCCTCTTTCTGGGACACAGTGAGTATGCAATGGACAACATCCCTCCTCTTTCTGGAACACAGTGAGTGTGCAAAAGACAGCATCCCTCCCTTTCTGAGACACAGTGAGTGTGTGATGGACAGCATCCCTCCTCTTTCTGGGACACGGTGAGTGTGCAATGGATAGCATCCCTCCTCTTTCTGGAACACAGTGAGTGTGCAATGGACAGCATCCCTCCTCTTTCTGGGACAAGTGAGTGTGCAAAAGACAGCATCCCTCCCTTTCTGAGACACAGTGAGTGTGTGATGGACAGCATCCCTCCTCTTTCTGGGACACAGTGAGTGTGTAAAAGACAGTCTCCCTCCTCTTTCTGGCACACAGTGAGTGTGCAAAAGACAGCATCCCTCCTCTTTCTGGGACACAGTGAGTGTGCAATGGACAGCATCCCTTCTCTTTCTGGAACACAGTGGAATCACAGGATTGGCAAGGGACAGGGTTTGCCACCAGAAATCCAGGGCTCAGCTGAGCCCTACTCTCAGTTGTACTGGGCCCCTAATATTTATCACTTTCTGAATCCTTTAACCTTTCTAAATTATTCTTTATTTTACCTTAAAATTTTGTTAGATTTGTCTTTTCTCCCTCTTCCTCTCTTGTTTTCTCCCCCTTTCTCTATTTTCTACCCCCTTTTTACTTTTTGGGGAGTGGGTAGTTGGGTCTTTCTATGTAGCCCAGATTGACCTTAGACCTGCTATCCAGATTCTTTGGTACTGGGGTTCCAGGTCTACACTGTCACCCCCATTTCCCCTGACTTCTTATAAAAATTTATCAGTGGGACCAGTCGTGATGATACATGCTTTTGATTCCAGTTCTTTGGAGTCAGAGGGAGGTGGATCACTATGAGTTTGAGGCCTACTTACCTAGTGAGGTCCAGGCCAGAGTAAGACCCCATCTCAAAAGAAGAAGAAGAAGGAGGAGGAGGAGGAGGAGGAGGAGGAGGAGGAAGAGAAAGAGGGAGAGGGAGGAAGAAGAGGAGGAGGAGGAGGAGGAGAAGGAGAAGGAGAAGGAGAAGGAGAAGGAGAAGGAGAAGAAGAAGAAGAAGAAGAAGAAGAAGAAGAAGAAGAAGAAGAAGAAGAAGAAGAAGAAGAAGAAGAAGAAGAAGAAGAAGAAAGGAAGTCATTGTTCAGGGTTGAATTTTAATTATGTCATTTAGAGCTGAGGTGGGCACTCATTTGGCACGTGCAAAGCCGTGGGCTCCATCCAGCACTGGGGGAAAAAGGTGGCGACAGTTGTCTGTACTGGAGGCACAGTAAGATCACCCTAAGAGCTTAAGATGACTGAATGCTGGGGTTCCAACCTCAGAAAATGTGAGGCTAGGAGTGAGACCCAGGTGTTGCAATGTTCCTCAAGTTTCCCAGGCAAATCTAAAATGCAGCTTGGGACACTGAGATAGGGTTGGCTTTTAAGTTTGGGGTATATGAAACCTACCAGAGTATGTGTTAAGACCTAGGCCTGGGGTCATACCCGGGGTCTTTAGTTTTTTCTGGGTGGGGCCAGGAGCCTGCATTCCTCACCAGTTCCCTGAAAACACAGTACATGCTCACCCGGGCACTGTATTGTAAGAAGCACAAGGGCCAGACAGGCTGGACTTGTTTGACAGCTGAGACATCGGAGGACCAGGTGGAGGTGCAGTCCCTGGGGAAGCAGGACACTGAATTGTCAGGGTCCTGTGCTGCGACCCATGGGAGCTTCCTGTGGGACACACTCCCTATTATCTATGATGTGTGAATTTTGTGAGTGAGTCCACCTAGAGCCAGGATGGCCTACAGTGGACATTTAGGATCAGATCCTGAGGTCATTGTGGCACTGACTCCCAGAACCTTCCCTTGGAGCATCTGCCTAGTGTCGCTGTCTGTGAGGCTGTGAGGTCCAAGGAGCAAGATCAACCTTTGATCCTCTCTGGGGCATGGAGCAGGGAGCAGAGTTATTGGGGAGGGTGTCTGAGGCAGGCTTCATTTCAGGACCTCTGTATTTTAAATACAGGAGCTTTACAACCCTGAAGAGGATTGCGGTTCTCTGATTCCCTTGGAGGGCTGGTTCCGAATCATAGTTCTTGTATATGCCTCGATCTGGAGGCTGATGCTAGGCTTCATGAAAGGCACCCCTATGGCCCTCACATCCCCATGTCTGCTGAGCCTCTGGCTACCCTGGCATACATTGCCGACAGTGCTCCCTCTTTACTGTAGCCCGAGACTCAGATGTGATGCCTAGAGGCGGTCAGTCACTTCTCTCCACCGTCCCCACTTCCCTACATCACTCTCCTGGACCTCTGAGCCCCCAAGTCTTTGTTCTGGGTCTCTGAGGAAGGTGAATGCAAGGAAGTGGGAAGTGCCTGGAAGTGGGGTGACAGGTCTGCAGAGTTTGCCTCTGTTCTCTCCTCTGTTCCAGCCCCCCACGTTCTCTCTCTAGCCCTTTGGGGGAGTTGCCTTTGGGTCTCTGTGCCTGTCCTCATTGCCAGGATGGCGGCTATAAAAAAGCAATAATCTCACTCCCCCTTTTCAAACACTCCAGCCGCACTCTCTCAGTCTCTGAATACCAATTGAGCTACTCCTGGGCACGCCAGTGGGATCACCACTCAAGAGCTCTTCCCTCTGCCAAAACAGCACCCGTGGTGGCTGTGGCTGGCTCCCTCTTGACACTTGCTTCCTTGGTTGACAGGTCTATGTTACTTCAAAATAAGTGGGGCATCCCCGACTCCTGCTCCCTCCACCCTGCATCACACAGCAACTTTCTTTTTTTCCTGGGTGCCAGCTAGCAGCTGAGCTAGTTAGCATCTGTCTATCCAGCTGGGCCCATTCCACAGGAGAAGGCCTTCTTGGACACCTGGCAGGGGCTCCAGTCCTGCTCAGCCCAGGGCCCAGGGGCAGTCCTGACCAAGTGGCCTCTGCTGCTCAGGAACTCCCGGAGAGGGCACTGGAGCCTCAACCTTGGTAGCAAGCTCAGAGTTTGCTGGGGACTTTGTCCTCCACTTGTCTTGGTTCTCTGCAGTGAAGAGACCCAGAAGGCAGTGTGGTGTGACCCGGATCTGAGCTGGAGAAGAGAGGAGGCAAGGCTCACCTGCACTCCTGGCCTTGTTTGGAGGGCTTCTGCTTTATGCTCTCACTAGCCGGTCTAGATGGCAGAGGGACTGGTAGTGATGGCTGCTTTCATAAACAAGGAATGAAAGCGGCCAAGTGACTTTGACTGGGAACTTAGTGGGCTCTGGATCTAGTTTCTACGTGTTCTGTTGTGGTCTGCACCATCTGGCTGGGACCCCTCTCTTCTCTGTCCTTCTGGCCTGGATACCCCTACACAGGTGTAGTCTCCTGCTCAGGGGCTCTCCCTGGGGGTGGGAGATAAAGCCCGTGCCTGAGATATTTGTTTGGTCTTGGGGTGACACCCCAAGGCTCCTGCACAGTCCTTAACTTCTTGGAGCATCTCTGGTTTTCGTAACTCTCAGGCATCCCCCCCCTTGAACCTGTCCAAAAGCGCCCAGAGGAGGCGCTCTCACCACTTTTGCTGATGGGCAGCTCTGAAGTTGTTTGGCCTCTAACCAGGCTACTTGGGTGTGGCCTGTGTTTCTTTGTTGAACCCCGTTGTGCCCCCAAGTGCCTGGAACTTCGGCTGGCCAAGTGTAGAGGCTCTATAACTTACCGAGAAAGGCAGAGAGAATGGAAAGAGGGAGGAAGAGGAGGATCTAGGGTGAGTTTGGGAGTCACTGTGAGGGAAGGAAGGGGGTCTTGGAGGTGTGACTGCGCTCAGGACATCCTGGTCTGGCCCGACCCAAAGCTGTGGTGGCTCGCGCGCAGCCGGCAGGTGGCGGTGTTCCCTTGGCTGCGTGGCGGCTTTGAGTCCCCTCCTCCCGCGCTCCCTCCCTCCCGGCTCCTTTCTCTGCGCTCTTGCTCCAGCTCCCAGCGCCCTCCCGCTCTCCCGGCCGCGGTGTCGCCCGCACCGCACCGCCGCTGCTTACCGGCGACCATGGCGCACCGGGGAACCCCAAGCGCCCCGAAGCGTCCTGGCCTCACCGTGCTGGCTCCGAGCTCCCATGCTCCGCCGCCACCGCGCTGGCCGCGCTTGTGGCCGCTGCCGCTGCCTCTGCCGCTGCCGCTGCTGCTGCTAGTGCTGGTGGCTGCCTGCGGGGCGGCGGGGCGCTCCCCCCAGTCCGGGAGCCTGGGTCCCAGCGTGCAGGTCACCCGGCTGCTGCACGCGGGACACCCGAAGTCCGGCGTTCGCGAGGATCCTCACACACGAGGATCCGAGCCAAGCGCTCCGGGTCATGGTCCGGGTCTTGCTTCGGGTCCCAGCGCAGATGGCGTCCCAGCTCCGGGCAAGGGGCGCAGGGCGCGGGCGGCGCCCGTGGCCAGTTCTGCCTCGCGCGTGCAGGTCTCGCTCATCAGCACGTCGTTCGTGCTCAAGGGGGACGCGACACACAACCAGGCAATGGTGCACTGGACAGGAGAGAACAGCAGTGTAAGTGACCTCCGCGCGCCCCCTGCCCTGCCGGGACACCTGGATACTCAGGGAGACCACCACAGTCCCCTACTTCCGGACCACCCGCGGTCATCCCTGATGGGCATTCTTGACGACTTGGGGGACTCGGGTCACCTCGGCGGCGCCCCTACTGGCTTCAGGTTATGGGTACTTTTGGAAGGGTCCTCAAATTTGTGAGACTCAGTCTCGCTCATGTGGCATTCCCGGAGATCTGGGAACCCCAAACATCTCTAGCCTCTAGATCTGGGCTACCGGGAAGTCCCTAGAGTCTTTCGGATCGGGGCAGTATGACTCCAGGTCCTTAAGGGCCACCTGACTCTGTGCGGCGTGGATGGTGGGTCACCCACACACTGCACTGCACCTAGAGGCTCCAGCGTGCACCTCTGGAATTGCTGGCTCTGGAGTCCTTACGACCCGATCTACGCTGATTTTGGGGTCCAGGATATCCCTGTCAGTTTCATGCCCTGTTCTAAGATTCTTAATTCTAAGATTGTTCCTCGTCGTGTGTCCCACGGCTGTCTTTGATTCGCCGGGACTTATGGGTGTTTAACGTTATTTAACGTTGTGAGGTCTTCAGCGCAGTGTGCCAACTCCCTGCTTTTCTCCCACACCTCTCCCTCTGGCTGGAGAGCTCCAGCATCGTTCACCCTCTAACACCACCAGATCCAGGATCTAGACCCGTTCTTGTTTTGGTAGTGCACCTCAAGAGCTTTGTTGTACCTGGTTAAAGGCCATAGTCCCTTTGCCCCTCTGGGCAGTCCCAGGTGTATGCACACCAGTTTGCAAGTTTGTGCTATTCGGGGAAATGTGTTTTCATGAAGCTAGAAATCTCTCGTCAGTGGCCTGTCCACTATTCACTGTCCACGCACACTCTCCACTTACCCCCCCCCCCCCGCCCCCAAGTAACTGACTCCATCTCTTCTTTTTAATCTCCCAAGTTTGGAGGGCAATACATAGGACCAAAGACCCTGCATGTACTGGGGGTGCAGTGGGCAGGTCTCCTCTTTTGGTCGTCGGGGGCTGCAGACATTTTTACCCCTGTCCCATCTCCTAGCACTCTTGGTGACTGCTAGGAGGTTTCCATTTGTGCTGGAGAAGGGACAACCATGTGGCCTCGACTGGCCCAAAGCCCAGTCCTGCTGGCCCCTCCCCCACTGGCTTACAATCGAGGATGCAGGTGCCTTCCCTGGCCCCTAGTGAACGGCAACTCCGGGAAGACTAGCAGCCCTCAGAGGGCAGAGCTAGTGCTGTGGCTGCAGCTGGCCAGCAGGGGGCAGTTAGGGTGCTGATCAGAGTGTCTTAGGGAAGGTGGGTGCTTCTCCCTAAAAGGGTGTGGAGGTGTTCTGCTGTCCTTCTCACCTGAACTGGAGCATGTCCTCTGACTCTGGGTATGTCGCTGGTCCCGGTCTTTCAGGGCTGGCTGGTACCTGAAGATAAACTATATCCTCTGTGCCTTAGGCTGTTCTTCAGGCCCTAGAGGCAGCCAAGAAACCAAGAATGGAAAGGAATAGAAACCCACTGAGAGTAAGCTCCATGCGTTTGGAGTGTTGAAATGGATGATCCAACTAGCTTACTCTTGCCACTCTGTTGCTTAGATTCTTGGGAGGAGGGCATGCAAGAAGAGAGTGAGACGCAGGGTGTGTGTGTGTGTGTGTGTGTGTGTGTGTGTGTAGGATCCACAGGAAAGGGGACCAGAGGCCTCTAGAATAGGGTTGTGTCCAGTTGAACCCCTTCTAGGCTCAGAGCCTGGCCCCTGAGTGACCTCCTTGGAGAGTTGAGGAGGGAGAATGACTGACCAAGGAACTGGGAAGGACACTTGAGGGACGCTCTTCTGGAGCCATTATGATGTGGGGCAGGTGTCAGACGTGGACAGTGGGACACAGCCTGCCCCTTAGGCGGCACGTAGTGAATGTGTATGGGACCGCATGGACACAGTGCCTGGGCATCTGACTCGAGCCTTCTCTCTTCTCCTCCCTCACTGCACTCAGCCCGGGACCGTAAGGAAGACGGGATGGGACTCTTTCCAGAAAACCTGGCCACCCGTGGCTGGAGATGCGCTCAGAGGTTTACCTTGCCCGAGAAAACCCAGGAATGAAAAAAAGATGGGCGAGGGCCGCCTCTGAGAGCTGCCCCAGTAAACTGGGCCCTCGAGATGCGGTTCTCTCAGATCTGATTGTACACAGCACATTCTTGACGCATGAAGTGTCTTGGAAGTGCCCTGCTCCCCCCAGGCTCCAGGTGCAGTCACAGGGACAAAGATGAGTGGCAGCACTTGGCAGCTGGCTGGACCTCTTGCTCGAAGCCCCGCCTCTGTGAGCTTGCAGGAGACTGGGGCAGACCGAGGGATTCTTTGCTGAGTGCTGCCTTTATGAAGTTGCCTTCTGCTGCTCACCCCTGCCCTCTGTGGATGTGGCAGAGCCTTGGCTTTCTCCTGTCAGGTGCTTTTCAAAAGAAGAGCGCTGGGGGAGGGGCACAGACGCTTCAGAAATGGCATTAGCGCGCATCCCGCTAAGGGATGGGCTGAGGGAGTGCGGGACTCAAGCTGGTTCCCAGACAGTCCCTGTCACCGCAGCTCTGGGAACATATGTGAGTTTTCCTCGATTCTTCCAGCTCCCATGGAGATAGGGACAGGGACTCGCTTGGAAGTTCAAACAGGGCCTCTCCAGCTGACGTTTATCTGTGGCAACACATTGTTGTAGCGAGATGAATGCTTCATGGAAACCGACCACGGTTGCCTTTTGAGGGTCCCAGATTGGCCTGTGCACACAAGGTCCTGCGTCTCCACACTGCCCTCGGAGCCAGTGAGGTTGTGCGAAGGCAGGAAATAGAGCACAGTGCTGGGCTCCACCTGAGGGTGGCAGTTTCTTGTTAGCCTGGTAGGAGTGTGAGGTACTGTTGGGGGGGGGGGTGCGGGGGAACTGCTTACTTTAATTAAGCACAACCCCCTGAGTCCCTTCCACCAAGGCACTTGCATTGCAACTTTGACTCATGGTTCAACTTGGACGTGAGCTTCCCACAGCCAGGTTTCATATCTGTCCCTCAGACTGACCGTTCACCTCCATCCTGCCTGCCTCACCCTGTGCTGTGTCTCCCAGTAGGGGTGGTGAGTGTCCACAGGTCTTTCTGGGCAGATTAAGCACACTCCACCCCAGGCATCTGGTTGGACTCCCTACCTGTGTCATTTCGTCTAAATGCAGAGAGCCCAAGGCGGCGGTTGGGAGGTCAAAGGCAGGCTGCCTGCCTGGATTTCTTGTATAGAGGTATCATGGCCTATGCCTGAGTTGTATGGGAATTCGGTCATGACTCCTGCTGCAGGTCAGATTCCTTGAGGGCAGGTGGATTAGTTTGCTCTAGCTTTGTGACAAAGGACCATGATGGCATGGGCCCCCGGACGGATGGCAGACTCCTTTTGTCCCTTTGTGCTTGCACCTGGGATGGGATCATTCCTTCCCATTGGGACACCGGTATTGATTATGCTGGTTATTGGGTTATAAGTCCACCTTGACAGACTCGTTATAATGGAATCACCGTTGGAAGCCCTACTACTCCAGATCTACTCAAGTTTGGAGGTCCCGGATTAGGACTTCAATTTAAGGACTTCGGGGGAGGGGCTGACACGGTTCGGGCCCCCTTGTCATCCTCAGAATGTCACACCTGGACCTCAGAGTCCTCTGGTGGGAGAGATGAGATGGCCGTAAACTGGCAGATATGAGAAGGGCCTCATCAGGGAGGATAGCACAGAAGAGGCGGCCTTAGACCCGGCCCAAAGGATGAGTGGGAGGGGGGAGCAGATGAGAGAGGGAGAATGTTCTGGCAGGAGGGACAGCCCGAGCAAGACCTGTGAGGTAGGAATTTGAAGGTCACAAGCGCCCTATAAAGACATTGGATGCCTTGTGTGGGAACAGAAGCCTGAGGAGAGAAGCTGGGAAGAAAGTAGAGTTTGCCCATGGCCCCCGGATGTGTACCAGAGGAGTCCACGGCAGTGTTGGGGTGGCGGAACAATAAGCTTTGGAGCCTGCTGGGCTGCGTGTGTCTCAGGTCTTGGATCCTAGGATAGATGGAGGGGATGCTCTGGGCCTCCGTCTTCACCATGGAAAGGGGGACTTGGTTGTGCAAGAGTCAGATTTTCCACGTGAAATGCACAGCCCAGAGCATGGCATGTAGCCAGAAGTCAGCATGACACCCAGCCCGGGTGTGGGCAGAAAGGCTGTAGGAGGAGTGCAGGGTTGAGGCTAGGGGGACTCTGTCCTGTTTGGGTTGTGCCTGGGCTGTTCTGGGGAGAGTGAGCCTGAAGGAGGTGTCCAGGTAAGGATGAATGGTGTCCTGTCAGTCTCTCACGGTCTTCAGTGCTGGGCTCAGAGGCTCCAGGTTAGTCTCCAAATGAATGGGTCCTTGCCTGGCACAAAACTAATTTAGTGCCTTGCTTCCTACAGCAGTGGTTTTGCTGTGACCAGGTAGAAGCATCTGAATGGCTCCCGAGCATTTGCAAGTTCCTAAGTACAGGGCTCCCTTTGCTCTGGGCTGGAGCAGAGGTCTGGCTTCCTATAGACACTGAGACTGACAGGCTGTAGGCACTGAGTATTTGTCCTTGCAGCCACTACCAAGGTGTCCAGTGACCACCCAAGTGAGACCGAGACCAAGGATGCTGTGGCTGATGTTGAATGTCTGTCACACAGGCTGTCAGGAGCTTGCCACTGGCATGCAAGCCTGTCAGGACCTTAAGCCTAGTGTCTGGATGAAGAATGAGGAGAGAGACAGAGATGCCTGTGCCGTATGACAGGCGGCAGTCACGGAGCAGTGTGCTGTGACACAGGGACAAACCACAGGTACACACTCTGATCTGTGCTGAGGGTGTCCCAGGGTCCTGTGCTGAGGGTGTTCCAGGGTCCTGTGCTGAGGGTGCCCCAGGGTCCGGTGCTGGAGGTGTCCCAGAATCTTGTGCTGAGGGTGTCCTTGGTTCTGTGCAGAGTGTCATTATATGGCGGATCACGGGTGCTGATCACACACCAGAATCTGTGTGTGAACATGACCATTTGTATCCTGTATAACTTTCTTCCCAGGAGATGCGGGGTGGGGGGGAGGTTGTCTCTGGTGACACTGAGAGTCATTCTTGAGGGCAGGGGAGGCAGGCTGCATTTTCCTTTGGGCCCAGGCTGACACTCAGGGAAGGGAGAAGGCTTTGTGGCCCGTGTGATGCCATCTTCCCATGTGAACATTTGATGTCTAGGGGAAGCACCGCAAGAACCCCAGGACCTGCAGTTCACTTCAGCTGTGGGGGCGTCTGAGGAAAAATAAGTCAACGACCACATCAGTGAGCTAGGTGTGGGGAACACCAGAGGCTTGGATGGGAGGGGGCGTTTGAGGCTGGAGGGGCTGCAGACCCCCTTCCCAGTACATGCTACCCGAGCCAGGAGCTCTCTCAGGGATCTTCCTGGCTGGGGTCTGAGAGAGACTCTTGGCTCTGGTGGCACCGCCCACTTCTAATGTCCTCATCGGGCACCTTCTCTGACTGGAGGTGGACAGCTGCCTTCCTTTGCGTTCTCCCCCAATGTCAACAGATGTGGTGTTGCTGTGGACTGAGGTTCTCCTGCACTTTGAGTCACCTTCTCCAGGCACCTCAGGGCTGATCTGTTCTGGATGCTTCTCAGGATCCCTAATGGCGCTCAGTGCCACTCTCCTATAGACCCTAAGGTCCTATCCTGCCTAGTTCTCTACAGGGAGACCCAGAGTCCAGAAGGCCTGCCTCCGTGTGCACGTGCACGTGTGTTTGTGTGTGTGTGTGTGTGTACATGTGTGTGAGTCTGTCTGTGTGTGAGTCTGTGTGTGTGTGTGTCTGTGTGTGAGTCTATGTGTGTGTCTCTGTGTAAATGTGTGTGTGTGAGTCTGTGTGTATGCCTCTGTGTGTGTGTGTGTGTGCCTGTGTGCGTCTGCATCTGTGTGTGAGTCTGTGTCTGTGTGTGTCTCTGTGTATGTGTGGGTGTGAGTCTGTGTGTCTGTGTATGAGTCTATGTGTGTGTCTCCGTGTGTGTGTGTGTGCGTGTGTGTGTGTTGAACTGGGCTGAATGAAGGGTTCTTGCATTCAACTCCTGTGTGCAAGACATGCATGGCCAGTAGGGCCTGGTGGGACTCATGGCATATGTCAGCATGAGTGGGAGAATGAGGGTGTAGTCACTAATGTGAACCCCTGTGTGGTGGGTGGTGGGACTCATGTTGTCTTCTAAGTGTCTGACCCTGGGAACCCTGCCCTGCTCTCCAGAATGTCCACTTGTCTCCCCACTAACTCTGGGCTTTCATTCCTCTCCACGCTCAGTCAGAAGCTCACACCTCCAGTACCTGTCCCCACTCATCTGTAACATGGGCAGCAGTGCCATGTGATTTCCAAATCACTACCAACTATAGACTCTGTGCATATATTTAATTTATTCATATAGATGTTGTGAGCAGGATTGAGGAGTGGGAGGACTTGCAAGGCCTAGTGCTGGCACACACAGCTCCCTCTTTTGAGACAGAGTTTCTCTGTGTTAACAGCCCTAGCTGTCTTGGAACTAGCTCTTGTAGACCATATTGGCCTCGAACTCACAGAGATCCGCCTGCCTTTGCCTCTCGAGTGAGTGCTGGGATTAAAGGCATGCACCACCACCGCCCGGCAACAGTTCTGTCTTCTTAATGCTGCTGTATGTGCAAGCCTCAATGCCCCAAGGCTCCAGTGTGGACTCCAGCATCAGGCCCAGCCAGGCTCACCCTGATCCCACTGTTCTGTTTGGGGGAGGACAGGACATCTCTGAGCCTGCTTTTAGCTGGTAAAGTATGGATAACTGTCCATGAGTCAGGCTGGTAGATGGGCTCGAGTACCTGTGTGGAGCCCGGGCAGCATGGATGGGGCCTAGCTATGTTGTCAATGCCCTCTTCTACTTGCGGTTTCCCAAGACTTTGGACATCACTTCCTTGTTCTTTCTTTTCTAGGAGCAGTGTAAGCCCCAGCTCCCAGGAGCTGTGGACTCAGCTAATATTTGCTGAGCGTTTCTAGTGTTCCTGGCAGGGTTAACTACCAGGGCTGCAGCGTGGAGCCTTGCCTGGTGAGATGCTGTGTGGGAACAGAATTCTGCCCAGAGTGTCCTCAGGGCTGTGTGAACACGTGGACAGGGGGAATTTGGTAGGACTTCCTGGAGGAGGTGCAGAAGGAACCGGAAGAACAAGGAGAAGAGCCTCACCTGATCCGAGGCGGAAACTGGGAAAGCGGGGATATTGAGACCAAAGGGAGGCGAGGAGCTGAGAAGCCTGGAGAGTTCACAGGCAGAGAAGGGAGACAGCTGCCGCTAGGGAGCCTGACACGGAGGTGCCAGGACAGCCCTTCAGCAAAGTTCCTGACACACTTCACACACCCACTTCTGCTTTAATGAAGGGCCTCTTTAGTCTGCAGTTGCAGAAGGTTCCAGAGCGCATTCTAAAGAGGTCATAAATTAGCTCATCCGCGCACCCCCATAAATTAGCTCGTCCGTGCACCCCTGCAGGGTTAGAGCGCAGCCTGTGACTTGCACAGGCCTCTCCAGAGTTGCCGTTACTCCATGCTGATGAATTTCCAGTCAGGCCAGGACTTGCCAGGGGGTGACGTAAAGGAGCGCAGGGTTGGAACGCCTGGAAAACCAGCTGGGTGCTTTCATGGGTGCCTGAGTTTACAGGCTGCCATCTGGTTGGCGCTCTCTTGGGCCCGTACTCTAAGGTGGGGGATTCCTTATCAACCCTTGCAAGGGGTCCACTTCTGCTTCATCATCTTGAAGGCCCTGTTTGGGTGCTCCAGGAGTCACCAAGGGAGACTGAGCCCTGAGGGTGTAATGTCACTAGGACTGCTGCTCAGGGCCATTGTCTTCCCTCTGGAGGTGCAGGGACCAGGACTGTGCTCTGTCCCCAGGACTTCTAGGCTGTAAAATGTGGAGAACAATCTATGTGTGTTAGCCTGGGTTTTGGTCTGGACATTATGGGCATCAGCAGGGTGCACACTTGTATTGGATCACTTCGTGGCTGCTTTGACAATGGGAAATCCTTTCAGGGTTTTGTGTGAGTGTGAGCTGAATTCTGGGTGTGAAAGAAGTCACATGATGGTGGGGATGGGTAGGCCACTGTGCAGCAGGTTCATGCAATCACAGGTTCTCCTGGGCCTGCCCCACAAGGCTGGAAACAGAAGACACAGGCATCTGGCTCCCAACTGGTGTAGGTGCTGGGTGATGGTGATGGCAGACACTGGGCCTTCTCCATGACACACTTGGATCGCTGACACTTGCAGCCCACAGAGTGCTCATCACCCTGAATCCAATTAAGCTCCATTCATCATTTGAACATTGCCTAGGGCTACCTGAGGGAGAGCAGGCCCTGGAAAGCTAGGAATGAGAAATAAAAAGTCCCCCGTTCTTTGAAGGTGGAGAAGCCCCTTCCTCCTTCCTGGTTTGTGCTTCTGTAGCAGTTGGTTGCTTATTTGCACAGAAAATTACAATCATTTAATTAGTTTCTCCTCACACCAGCTCGAAGATCTTAAAATAACAGCACTCGCCTTCCTTACTAATTTTCTAGCAGAAGCAGATGATTTGCTCCAGTGTTGAGCTAGCCTCAACTTGAGCACAGCGCGTCTCTTGCGGACGCCATTTCCTGATGTTCATGGAAAAATCGAGTTCAAACTAAAGCAAGAAAAGAGCCCAGTCAAGTGCATGCTCCCATGTAGATCAATCTGAAGCCCGAGAGTTCTTTTGGAGTTTTCTTGCATATTTTGTGAAGTATTGGAATAGATACCGTTGCCAAAGCTCAGAGGAGAGGGGGCCTCTGCCTGTGAGGGTTGCCTCCTGCCTCTGCCTCTGATGTAGCTTGATTTTATCATAGCATTCTTCTCTGTTTGCAGAGAGCTCTGGATTAGGGACAAAAAAAATGAATAACCGCAGCTCCTTAGAACCGCCATATCCGGCAGCCTGTGCCCCCTCATTGTATAGATGACACTACCATATCGTTTACCACTCTGACCAATACACATGCAGTTGTCCTCAGGGCTTGCTGGACACACTCATCCCAGGCACAATTTGAATTTCATTAGTACCGAACACAAGCTCTCTCGCTCTCTTTTAAAAATATAAGAAAGAATTTGGGGCCAATGAAATGGCTCAGCAGGTGCTTGCTCCCAAGTCTAAGGATTAGGATGGGATCCTTGGAACCCACATGGTAGGAAGAGAGCCTCTGACCTCCACACACAACATGCATAAATGCATTCACATGTGCACATATATACAACATGAATGAGAAATGCAAACATTTTTTTTAAATAAATATTTTTATTTTTCTTTACTGTGGTTTGGGTTGTGGTTATATAACATAAATCATTGTACCTATTTTTAAATTCAGAGCTCAGGGGCATTAGGGCACTTGTGTTGCTGTGCAACCATCCCCACCTTTCATTTTCAGAATGTTCCCCCAGCTGAAGCTCTGTCTCTACTAAATGCTAACTCTCCTAGACCTGGCAGCCATCAGTCTGAGTATGACAGCTCTGAACCTCATGTGAGTGGGAGCTACAGCATCTGTCCTTCTGTGATTGGCTTGTTAGCCTCCTGTCCTGTATTCATGTATGTTGTGACACGTGAAAGCGTGTCCTCTATTGGGGGCCATATAATATTCCACTGAATGGGCCACATTTTGTTTCTGTTCATCTGACGATGGATGTTTGATCATTTCCACCTTTGGCTGAGTGCGTGAAGCTCTGAGTGTAGACCCGCAGAGACTTGTTTAACCCTGGCTTCAGATTCTTTGGGCATTTCCTTGGGAATAGAACTGCTTGGTCACAGGGTGGCTGTTTAATTTCTGGATTGAGCATGAACTTGAATGGTAGCAAAGTCTTTTTTGTGCTGCCTTGAATTTTGATACCTGGCAGATTGGTGTACGGCTGCAATCCTCAGAGAGTCATAAGTGCCTTGGCCTGTATGTGCCCAGGAAGGAGGGTGGCGCGGCTGTTGCTGGAGCCAGCGTGCTTCTGAGACTCTGAACAGAAGCTGTTAGTGAGCTCAGGAAATCTACATCCATCACGTGTGTGATACAGCACTGGGCTGGTGTGGTGCTGGGTCAAGGGTGGGAACCATGGAGAACTGGACTTGTGTGATACCGGGTCAAGGTGGGCATCACCATCTTGAGGTGGAGGTATTCTCCAGGTGTTGTGGAAGCTTCAGATCCCATTTCAAGTTCATGCCCCTTTCTCTTCCTCCTAGCTTTTAGGCATTTTTCCCTATTGACTTCCTCATTGACCAGCTAAGTAATTCAATTTTCACTCCGTAAAAATAAAGCACTCAATAAAAATCCCTATGTTTTTCTCAATTTATTCCCATCAATACCTCTTAACCCTGCTGGAGTTTGTTGTCTGATTTATCATTTGATGGCTGAACAGGGCTTTTGGGTGTTTGAACCCAGCCATCCAAATACCCTGCTCTGTGATTTGAGGCAGCTTCTGGGTACCCACCTTCCTCCGAGTCAGGCCCTGGGGGGAAGCCCAGCACACAGTGTTGAGTTTCCTGGCTTGGAGAACTTGTCCTGGCATGGGTGGGGGGTTCCTACCTCTCTATGCCATAGACCCTACCCACCTCATCTTTGGAGAAGTGTGTGAGGGACTCTCTTGGAATGTAGATTTTATAGTTACTGCAAAATGGATAGATATAAAGGAGGCCAACTCTTTGTGAAGTTATCAAGACACAACTAATCTCTTCGAAAACATCTGATAAGAGGTGTGGGAGCTGCCATGATTTTAAATCTGTTAACAGTGTAAATGACCTTTTGAGATGCAGGACTACCGTGACTTGTCTAAAGTGATGGAGGCCCCGGTCCTGATGCTACTGCTGTGACTTTCTAGTGCAAGGAATTGCCTCATTTTGTAGTCTTGAAAATAAAGAAGTTGTTTCTTGGACTAAGGCCATGGCTCTAGAAGAGTCTGCACAGAGACACACACAGAGAACTGGACTAGTGTGGTGTTATTTTGTCAAGGGTGGGATTGGTGGAGAACTGGGCTGGTGTGGTACTGGGCCAAGGACAGGATTGGTGGAGAACTGGGCTGGTGTGGTGCTGGCCAAGGGTGGGAATCGTGGAGAACTGGGTTGCTGTGGTACTGGACCAAGGCTGGGGACTGTGGAGATCTGGGCCTCCATGGAGGCTGTGCTCCAGTGTGTGGCAGATGCTCAATTAACGTCTGCTTATGATGCAAAGCCACAGGAGACCACTGACCCAACGCAGAGGCCCAGCTGCTGAGCACAAAGGACTCTCCACCTTATGCTGCAAGACCCAGGCATGCCACAGCAAGGAGAACAGCTAAGAGATGGAGATGCACGTGTCCTACCCAAGACGAGCCAGGCCGGAGGGTAGGAGCTGTCTTAGTCCTATTGGAGGCTGTGCAGTCAGACTTAGCACAGGCTGTGCCCATTGCTGGACCAGCCTCGGCCCTCCAGCATGAACAGGTCAGCCAGGAGCCAATGCTCAATGGAGAGAAAACTCTCGCTCCCAAAGGAAGTTGGGACGTTTAAATGGTGCCCTTGTTCTCAGCCCCATCTCACTTACGAAAGGCAAGGCCAAGCAGAAGACCCAGGGGACACAGCTGCCTAGCCTTTGACAAAGAGGGTTGACAGAGATCAGAGACTCAGAAGGTGGAGTTGCTGGAAAACTTGCTGGAAAGAGCAAGTGGGAGGATTCAGGTCTCAGGGGTAGCGGCGGGGAGAGACCTTCCACAGAGCACTTTGCTAAGTTGCTTTTCTTCTCCACTGCCTGCCTACTCAGCCACCTGTTATGATGTTTTACTCCTTTGAATTTTTGAGGGGCCCCACCACCTAGCTCCCAGATAAATCACACCGAGGCTTATTACTACTTATAAACTCCCGGCCTTAGCTTGGCTTGTTTCTTGCCCACTTTTCTTAACTTAAATTATCCCATCTATCTTTGGCCTCGGAGCTTTTACCCTTCTCTCTTCCTGAATACCTTTTCTTTGCTGTTTACTGTGTCTGGCTGTGTAGCTGGGTGACTGGCCCCTCTCTTTGTTCTATCTTCCTCCTCCTCTGAGTTTCTCCGTCTATTTATCCCCTCTGCCTGGCAGACCTGCCTGTCCCTGCTCCTGCCTCACAATTGGCCAGTCAGCTCTTTATTAGCCCGTCGGGTGTTTCAGACAGTAACACAGTAACACAACTTCACAGAGTTAAACAAATGCAACATAAACAGAGGCAACACACCTTAAAATAATATTCCGCAACAGTCACCGTCATTCCTTCTGGGACATTGCCTTGCGGTCAGCGTCCAGGAGATACCTGGGGAAAGTCTGGGGATCCCTCTGTGCAGGAGCCCTTCAGGTGACCTCTGCATGACCTCTGGGGCCTTGGCTTCATTCTGTGTCTGGGAATTGATAGTGCTATTTCTAGAAGGCTGAAGAGGTGTCCTTCTTAGAGGTAATGATTGAGCACCTCCTGCTTGCACCCCCTCCTACCTCCTCCTGTTTTGTGTGTCACCCCACCTCACCCTGCAGCCTGGGCTAGGGGGCCTCCTGCCTATTCTCTGATGTGCTGGACTGTGCTGTTTCTGGTGGCCTCCTTGACAAGGGTGGCTTTGGTGGCTGTGCTCTGAGGAAGGGCTCTCTCCCCTGTATTGCTGGACCTCGGTTTCCCCATCCACTAAGGTGCTGTTGCCCCTGGACTATCAGGGAAGAGACTGGTCACACAGTTGCCAGAAATCATAATTTTCTGGCTTCTTAAACAGGGTTTCACGTGGTTCCATTTTCTTTCCATTTCCGGAGTTGCTCACTTAAGTGAGACAAAGGCCCTCGGCCCCTCATGAAACACTCATCTCTAGAGCCTGTGTCTGAAGAGAGCCTTTCTCGTTGACATCTGGTTTTTCACAAGTTTCATGATCTGAGTCATTGCTGGAATGTTACCTCTTAAGAGCAAGCCAGAATTTCTCTCCCTGTCGCTGGAGGCGGAGCAGAGGCCTGGCGGTGACCAGGAAACCTGAAACCCCATGCAGAAGGGGCTGGCGCAGGGACAGGACCCCTGAGCTCTCCAGCTCAGTGCTGGCTTTGCCTGGTCCTTCCTTGGGCGAGGCTCTGGGTGGCAGTCACTGGTATAGGGTGGCCTCTGTCTGGCCTGACTGCTCCAACTTGGCATTTGGTTCTGGCCACTTAAACTTGTGAGCTGGTGTTGGGGAGATTTGATGCTATCTGTCCGTGTGGCAAGACAAGGAGATGTGTTTCCAGAGGCCTGTGGTGGTTGTGGGGGCTTCTGTTTGCTAGAGACTTTGAGCATGGCCAGACAGGAAGAACAGCATCAAGGCTGATCCACTGTTTCCTGCCCTGTAGACACACTGTGTGTCGGACTTGATCAAAGGATTCCTGAGCTATGATGCAAAGACCCTCCTGGCTTGATTGATTCAGTCTTGTGTGTGTGTGTGTGTGTGTGTGTGTGTGTATGTTTGTGTGTGTGTGTGTGAGAGAGAGAGACAGAGACAGAGAGAGAAAGAGAGACACAGACAGAGAGAGAGACAGAGAGATAGATAGACACACAGAGAGAGACAGAGAGAGAGATGGGCTGGGATGCTACCCACAAGAGCATGGGAGGTTGCTCAAGGGCTCTGCAATGGGCCTTTAAGCATACATGAAGCCACAGGCCCCAACTTGGATGTGCCTTCTTAGCTCTTAGTGTGTGAACCTCAACACTGGTCACTTGGTTTCCACCTCAGCCCTGCTGCCCATGCTCTCCACCACTCAAGTTCTTCCTGCAGGAAGGGCCCTGTGACTCTGCTCCCAGACTCAACCAGCACTGCTAACTGGGTAGGGTAGGAGGCACTGAGTGGCTCTGTGCCTGGGACACGTGCTAAGCATGACAGCTTCGTATGGGCATTGCTGCCTGTATCCTCACAGCCGTATAAAGCAGGTCACTGGGTGACGACTCTATGCTCTGCCTCCATCCCCTGGGTTTCATGCTGGCCTTTGTGAGACGTGCCTGCCTCTCTCTTTGGTCTTTTCACAGAGCCTGTGGAGAGTGGCCTCATCTCATGCTGGCTTGTAAGCTTCTGAGGAAGAAGAGAGGGTTCTGAGACTAGCCAGAAGCAGTGTGCACAGTCTGTGTGCCAGGGAAGGGCGACAGGCGGGGACACCTACTCCTGCAGAGACAGCCCATCCTGCCTGCCTCAGTGGCCCTGCAGCCACACTTGCCTGTGACCATACTATCCCCCTGGTTGTGCAGCTTCGATAAGCTGTTGATCTCATGAGCTTTGTCCTGTTCTTTAGGCAATGTGACTGGCCAGGCCTGGCGAACCTGGCAAACCTGGCGGACCTGGTGGACCTGGTGGAGGCCACATGTACAAGACACTTGCTGAGCGACCATCACCTATCCACACACTGTCACCCCAGCCCCCAGTCCAGGAAGATTTGGTCTTGTGCCTCTCACCTCGCTCCTCTAGGCTTTCTCTGAGGGTCTGATTGTCCCGCTGGCTGGGTGGCCTATTCTGGGGTCCTTAGACTCCCGTGGTCCTGAAGAAAGAAGCCTCGATCCTCCTCTGCTGTCAGAGGAAGGTCAGTTTGTCCATCTACCCTATAGTACTGACAGAGCCTCTGGGCTGGAAAGGGCCCTGTATGCTGGAGCCAGGAAGGGCTGGCTCGCCAGGTGTGGTGGCTACTTCATCCTTTGGAGCTGCTCTGTGGATTCTGAGACAGTCCCAATCTGGTTTTTCTTGTCTCCTAAGCTCCCTTCCAACCTGTGAGGTCAGGGTTGGGTATGACTGGGGAGGAAGTGGAGTGCCAGGTGAACCATCCAAGCTGCCAGTCTGCCAGTCTTTACTATGCCTGGGCTTGGCCTAATTTGCCTTTGACCCAGACAGTCAGGGTGTCAGCGATAGTGATGTGATTGGAGTAGCTGATTCATCTGTGAAGTTGTGACGGATGTCATGGCCAGACCCTTCACACAAGGGGGTGACATGGCTGGGTTGCTATCTGTCTGCCTGAGGTGACAGCCCAGTGGGAGGGGCCCATGGGTGGGCAGGAGCTGTGGGGAGGAGGATCTGAGGCAGAAGCCCAGTGAATGTATAAGGAGTCCTGTGTGTGTGTGTGTGTGTGTGTGTGTGCGCGCGCACACACACACACACACATACACACACACACACATGCACACATCTGCAGAGGATGACATCATAGAATTGTGGTAGGGAGAGGACATTCAGGTATGACACCAGGCTGGGTCCTGCTAGCCACACTTACCCATTTGCCTTCTGTCTGCTGGGGTCCATGGCCCTGTTGCTGCCTTGATGCTGGCTCACAGGTGACCACTGTGACCATCCTACCTGTCTACATCAGACAGATGATGCCTTACCTCCCTGAACATGCTCCCAGGGAAAACAAGCATATGAGGTGTCCTCCTTACAGAAGACTGTCAGGGCTGCTCTCTGATCCTTTACCACCTGTTGGTCCCCATCCAGAAGCCCATGGCCGTGGAGCCTTAGTGGGGCTTCGTGAGTCCGAACACTGTGGTGACCACAGGACCTACAGTGGACTGTGGCTAGCTGCACTTCCCAGAACTCTGCTGGCCAATAGCAGAGCTGAGTCATGCCACAGACTCTGTTTAAGAAATATGACATTTCTACGTATTTTTCTCAAAGCAATAAATTCTGCAACAAGGCCCCTATTCTACTGCAGGAAAGAAAATCCCCAACCCCCTTCCTGGAGGAGCTTGGAAGTTTCTAGAGGTGGTGGAGGTGAGGAAGGAGGAACCTAGAAGGGCGTATCCTCAGGGCAGGCAGTGACATGCAGTCCATCCTCTTACACTCACTGAGGTAGCTTTTTAAAGGCTGTGGTTCGTTCTTGCGAAATTCCACCAAGTACAGACACATCCCAGTGGCCACGAAGAGGGAAGCAGGTGTGCTGAGGTGGGGGCCACTTCCAGGAGGCTGTGTGTGCCCAAGACTCCATCTCTAATCCTCTAATCCTTAATCCCCTTTATTCTCTCCTCTGGAAGACACTGAAAGGGGATTTTTTTTTTATGGTCGTGGAAGTAGATAATGATTGTTCTCTGGTGTTGGTCCTCATAATTCTATCAAGAGTGTCCTGTTATCTGGGTGGGTAGCCTCTACCTGTGGTCCCGAGTTCCCAGCTGCTTCCCATCTGTGTGGTGGCGGCTGTGTGTGTATGTGTACATACGCACATGTGTGCATGATTGTGTGTGTGTGTGTGTGTGTGTGTGTGTGATTCCTATGGAAACTGAAGATGGTTGCAGAGTGCGGGATGCAGGGTGGCTCCTGAGAGTGTCACTCCAGGCTTCATCTCTGGGATGCTGCATTCTGTCTCTTGGTTCTAGAACCTTCCTCTTTTTCCAGTGTCTGCACCCCATACTCTTGACCCTGACTGACTGTGTTCTGACTGACAAGTCACTTCTTCCCAGTCATGTTTCGAGTTGGGTGCATGCTTCCACTTCCTTCTCTGCTGGTGTGCCCTGTAATGTTGTTCACAAGAGCAGACTCTTGGTCACAAGTCACAGAAGTCCAGCCTCCACTAACTGAAGTGAGGGATTGGAATTCACTAAGAACTGAATCACCCTGTGCTGACTTCAGGCATGTCTGCTTCTAGGGGCTCTGATGTAGGCACCAGCCCCGGTCCCTCGAGCTGTCTGGACTCTGGCTGTCAGTGTTTTGCTTGCTTCTTGAAGCCCTAGGTCACTCTGTGAGAATCAGGCTAAAGATGGCTGCACACCCAAGTTTGTCAAGAAGCTTACAACCAAAGCTCTGGCCTCGCTTGAACCTTTCTTATTGGCTGGAGGTTAAAATGCTGGGTGAGCAGCCTGGACTCACACACCCACCCTGAAACCACAGGCACAGATTCTGGGGGTGGGGTTTTGTCTCCATACATAGATCAGGTACCCCTAATGCAAGGAAGCCCGATCAGAAATTGTTGGGGAAATGTGACAGGCACTGAGTGTGGTTGTCATATCTCTGGAGAGAGGGACCTCGAGGTCACCTTTGTTTAGCACCGATGATGTATTTCAGCAGCTTTGGGTACGGCCCAAAAGTCAGAACCCAAACAAGTTGAGAATCTCTGTGTAGGGTTAGGGAAGACTGGTCGTAGGTGTTCTGGAGCCTGGCCAGGGCTCGTATTGCAGAGTTGAGGAAGGCCCTCTAGTAATGAGAGACTCAGCAGAATTCAGCCTCTGAGATCGGACACGCCGTTAACCAGGTCTGGTCTTCCCAGGCCAGCACCTCTCCGGAGGGACCTGGAGAGGCTGGAATAGTGGGATAGTGGTTGGGGATCTCAGGAAACAGCATTACCCACAAGCCTCAGGAGATTTTCTTCCTCGTTCCCATTCCCCGGAAGAGCCTGAGTTTTCTGCAGGGAGTGAGTGAGCCTCACTATCCCTGGAGGTGGGGTTGTTTCCTATGCCAGGAAGCTGGCTGGCAGGTTTTGTTTGGGCGCCTTCAGCCTCCAGCCTGGCATTAGTGACTGCTGAAGTGTTTATAGGAAGTTGAAGTGGAGGTGAACCCCAGATGGGAATCCTTATGGAAAGCCAAGAAGGAAACCAGGCTCTGCCCACGGCTCTGCCTGCCAGGATAGCAGGAAGGCGTCCGATCCATCAAACACCATGTGGGCACTTGCCATGTGTGTGTGGTCTCCAAGGAGCAGTACTAGAGCACTCACAGGCCTTTAGAGTTTCCTGGGTGCTTGGAGGGTGCCCACTGGGATACCCCCAGACATGGGTTGCTCACCCCTTGCTGAGTCAGCACATTCCGGTGTATGTGGTCTTTGCCAAGAGGTGAGATCAGTGTGGAGCTAGGCTTGTGTACGGTGAGGAGGCTGCAGCAGGGCTGCTTCTGCCTGGGACCCGAGGATGCCCCCAGCTCCTTACGGGTGGGCGTTGCTACATAGGAAGCTCAGAGAAGGTGGCATGGACTCGGTGCTCAGTGGTACTGAGCTCTGCCCTGTTGCCTTGGTTGCTGGCAAATGGAAGAAAGTAGACGTTAAAGAGAGATTGGCTTCCTCAGCCTTGGAAGGGGAGCCTCCCACTTCTTAGAGCACCTAGTGTGGCCACCTGGAACTGGGGTGCAAACTCCGTGACCTGAGGTTGCTGCAATGGGTCACACAAACACCTGTTAAAACTATGCAGGTTTGTTCTTATCTATCCTGGATACCAGAAGTCAGCCATATTGAGCCAAAGTTAGTGGTGGGTAGAACTGTTTCTTCCAGAGTTGTGTGTGTGTATGTGTGTGCTTATGTGTGTGTGTGTTTGTGTATATGTATGTGCTTGTGTGTTTGTGTGCTTATGTGTTTGTGTGCTTGTGTGTACGTATGTGCTTATGTGTATGTGTGGTTGTGTGCTTATGTGTATGTGTTTGCTTATGTGTATGTGTGTTTGTGTGTGTGCACTTGTGTGTATGTGTGGTTGTGTGCTTCTGTATATGTGCTTTTGTGCTTATGTGTATGTGTGGTTGTGTGCTTATGTGTATGTGTTTGCTTCTGTGTATGTGCTTTTGTGCTTATGTGTATGTGTGTTTGTGTGTGTGCATTTGTGTGTATGTGTGTTTGTGTGCTTCTGTGTATGTGCTTGTGTGCTTATGTGTATGTGTGTTTGTGTGTGTGCACTTGTGTGTATGTGTGGTTGTGTGCTTCTGTGTATGTGCTTGTGTGCTTATGTGTATGTGTGTTTGTGTGTGTGCACTTGTGTGTATGTGTGGTTGTGTGCTTCTGTGTATGTGTGGTTGTGTGCTTCTGTGTATGTGTGTTTGCTTCTGTGTATGTGCTTGTGTGCTTATGTGTATGTGTGTTTGTGTGTGTGCACTTGTATGTATGTGTGGTTGTGTGCTTCTGTGTATGTGTATGTGTTTGTGTGTGTGTATGCTTGTGTGTATGTGTGGTTGTATGCATGTGTGTATGTACATGTATGTATGTGTGTATGTATATCTGTACTTGTGTGAATGTGTGTTTGTGTATGTGTGTGCTTGTGTGCACGTATGGTTGTGTGTGCGTAGGATCTGTTCAGCTGCTGCAGATTCCCCAGTTTCTGACCCTTTGGCCTTTCTCTCATTTGTTGCCTCTCTGCTCCTAATATGACAGGTCTCTTTCTCACAGTAACTTTCCCGAATCCCTCAGGGAGGACCCTGTGATGACAGTGGGGAATCCTCCTCCCCATCCTAAAACCCTCAGTGCCATCCACAAGGCCCTTCATAGAGAACCTCCACCTGACCCTGACACTTGGCTGAGGGCGTCGGCTGCTGACCCCCTCCTCCAGTACAAAGGTGAAAGGGGCAGTGACTGTGGACCCTGGGCTCGTAGCTCAGGCGATCCACTATCAACACTGCAGCCCCTCTGAGGCCGTGGTTTGATGTCATGTGTTAGCTTAGAGGCTTCCTGATGGGGAATATTATATTAAGTAAGGTGTGTGACTTTTGTTTTTGCTGTGTTTGTTTAACTCTGTGAAGCTGTGATTCATTGCCTGTCTGAAGCACCTGATGGTCTTAATAAAGAGATGAACGGTCAATAGTGTGGCAGGACCAAGGATAGGTGGGGCTAGCAGGGAGAGAGTATAAATAGAAGGAGGACGAGGCGCAAGATAGAACAAGGATATCGTTATTTTTCTCTGCTGTGTAGTACTTCATTGTGTAAATGTACCACATTTTCCTTATCCATTCTTTGGTCGAGGAGCATTTAGGTTGTTTCCAGGTTCTGGTTATGACAAACAAAACTGCTATGAACATAGTTGAGCACATGTCCTTGTGGCACGATTGAGCATCCTTTGGGTATATACCCCAAAGTGGTATTACTGGGTCTTGAGGAAGGTTGTTTCCTAATTTTCTGAGAAAGTGCTACACTGATATCCAAAGGGGCTGTACCAGCTTGAACTCCCACCAGCAGTGCAGGAGTGTTCCTGTTACCCAACAGCCTCTCCAGCATAAGTTGTCATCAGTGTTTTTGATCTTGGCCATTCTTAGGTGTAAGATGGAATCTCAGAAAAAGTATAATGGCATCTTGAAATTTGCAGGCAAATGGATGGATCTAGAAAACGTTGTATTGAATGAGGTAACCCAGACCCAGAAAGACAATTATAAGTACTCACTCATAAGTGGTTTTTAAACATAAAACAAAGAAAATCAAAGAAAATCAGCCTACAAATTGCAATCCCAGAGAACCTAGACAACAATGAGGACCCCAAGAGAGACATACATGGATCTAATCTACATGGGGAGTAGAAAAAGACAAGATATCCTAAGTAAATTGGGAGCATGGGGACCATGGGAGAGGGTTGAAGGGGAGGGGAGAGAAAGGGAAGGGAGCAGAGAAAAATGTATAGCTTAATAAAATCAATAAAAAAGAAAATAATTACTAAAGTAATAAAAAGGATAGAACAGGAGAGGAGGACACTAGGGCTCGACCACCCAGCCAGCCACCGAAAAAAAGAATGTAAGATATACAGAAATAATAAAGATAAAAAAATCCCAGAGGAAGAAGTAGATGGGATAATTTAAGCTTAGAGAAGCTGGTAAGAAACAAGTCAAGCTAAGGCCGAACATTTATAAGTAATAATAAGCTTCCATGTGTTTTATTTGGGAGCTGGGTGGCGGACCCTCCAAAGGAGACCAAAAAAGAATAAAAACAACCAACAACAGCTTCCTATGCTGCTATTCAGGAGTGGCCTGCTCTTCTCACCAAGACCATGCCACCTTCGCCCCTCTGCAGCCTCCTACTGACCATTTCTGATGAATCCCTGCCCTGCTGGATGTTTCTTTCATTCTCTAGCCCCCAGCTTGCCTGTTGTTGCCCTTCTTAGGTCCTCCATTCTAGAGACAGCATGGTCCACCCTTGGTGCCCTTTTGTATTCTGTGATCACCTCAAAGTGCAGGACCAGATCCTACCATGACCATGGGCATTGCGGTACTCAGCAGGTGGCTGGGGACAGGGCCGTGCATGGACACTAGTGGAGAAGCTGTGGGTGGACCAGAGGAAAGGAGCTTAAAGTGATGTGTGTGTGTGTGTGTGTGTGTGTGTGTGTGTGTGTCTATGTGTATGTGCCCATGGAGACCAGAAGAGGGTGTGAGAATCTCTGAAGCTAGAGTTGCAGGCGATTGTGAGCTACCTGATGTGGGTTTTAGGAGCCAAGCTCAAGCCATGGGGTGCACTCTTAACCATCCAGTCATCTTTCTAGACCCCTATAAATGATACAGCCATTGGGTAGGCCTGCCACCTCGAAGCCTTTCTGGCCAGCCTCGTCCTGTGGCCATGCTGTGGCTCCGCGGAACACCCATGCAGCGAGAGGCTCAGTGTCGCCTGCTTGTCAATGCTGAGGCCTTCAGGCTGCTGTGGCATCTAGAATGGCAGGTGGCTCCTGGGCTGGGGAAGGGAGCGGCCTCTGCACCTGCCACAAACATGCTCAGAGCCTGTTGTTAGTGTCCATGGGTTACTTCCTGCTCAGTGTGTGAGACAAACATAGAAACAAGGGAACGAGACAGTACCCAGTTGTTCAGCATGAGTCAGAAGAGAACCCACGTTGGGTAGGGCTGCTGTGGCCCAAAGGGCCGGGAGGACACCAAAGACAATGGGGGTTTTCCATGGATGTATGTGCTTTAGAGTGTGCAGTTGAGAGCCTGGGAGAGGGGACACCTGCCTGGCACCACAGGGGCAGAGGTCAAGCCTTCCTCTGCCACAGTTAACTGAATGAACTTAGGCAGGTGGTGGCCTCCGAGACCTGGTAAATTGGGCCCTTGGCTATGTGTGAGCCTCCCCCAACCAGCCTCCAGAAGCCAAGGTCTTGCTCTGGATGCTCGTGTTCCTGAGGACTTGGCTAAGTTAAAGGTCATATAAGACAACAGGAGAAACCCTGGTGAGGCGTCCATGCTCTTAACTACGCCTGGCTAGCGGCCCTGCTGTGGCTAGGTGTCCCCCATCTGCGTGCCTAGGATGGGTCCTAATGGTTCTCTTTGCCTCTGCCTCAGAGCAGGGAAGTTTCAGATGCAAGCCTGCTTGCCCTGTTGGAGAGCAAACTGTTCACCCAGACAGCCGTTGGTCATGCTACATCCCGCCCCAAGTTATCCCGTGTTGTGTAAATGTGAATTTATCGTCGTTCAGTGAATTCTAACATTGTGGAAGGACACATGTTCATCTGTTTCTGTCGCAACAAAATCTCCCGAGGATTCGTAAGCTGAGGAGTTTTTTCTTTCTCTGCGTTTAACTTTTCAGACATTAATTATAGATATCGACTCCAGCCCAGCAAAGTAATTCCTCCCTCCAGAGACTGAAGGCATTTAAAGACAGCTTCCTGCTGAACCCATGCAACCCTCACCCTGTGTGGGGTGGGCACTTGGGCCTGAGGAGTTAAGGACTGCTTGAGAGCATGGCAAACTTGTCCTTGGCCCCCACCACCCCAGACCCTGCTTGCCCTGAAACCTTCCCGCCCCGCTCTTGTCCATGCCCTTGGGAGATGCCCAGTGCTCAGGGTGATGAGGTCACATTGTTGTGATAAGAATATGTATCTCATTCCCTGAAAGCCACCCGAGACACATCTGAGGGCTTCAAAACAAATTCACCAGCAAGATTTAGAGATTCGCTAGTGCCCCCTCCAATCCTGGAAGCAGAATCTGAACTCGCTGAACCGGCTTGAGGCTGCTGATCAGAGGCCTAATGCCTTTGTGTCCTCGTTGGTGGAGGGAGCACTAGTGTGGAGATGCCCACTCTGAGGACACAAGCTCAGTGCTAGGACCTGTCCTAAAGCAAAAATCCACACTTAGGGACAGCAGGTGACAGCCCCTGCTCCCCCTGTGTGGGGCATGTGTTAATTATGACGTGACATCTGCCCATCACCTTGTATGCTTTGTACGCTGGGTGCCTAAGGCATAGTGCACAGTAGGCCTGGGGGCTGTGATTGAAGATGGTGGAACAGAGCGTCAGAGGAAGAAGGACCTGGGCAGTCCCTGGTGCCATGTGGTGAATTTGATTGAAGATAGGAAGAGAGTGTGGAACAGAACGTCAGAGGGAGAAGGAGCTGGGCAGTCCCTGGTGCCACGTGGTGAATTTGCAAACCAGTTTTCTGGAAATATCAACCCATCATTCACTTAGATGAGTAGGTTGGTTCAGGAAAGCGGATTGGCTGCTTTCTGGCTTAGGGGCAGTGGGACCATAGATATTTCCCCAGTTCTGGAAAGTCACTGTCCAGAGATTTGAGTCAGGTACTGTTTTTTTTGGGGTGTGGCGTGACTGCTGTGGACATTTGGATGGGCGTTCGCTCCTTCCCACCACAAGCTTAGGCTCCGAGCTGTGGCAAGGGAGAGGGAGCGAGACCCAGCGACCAGGCCCACACTCCTAGTGTTGCTCTTTGTTTCCAAACCTGCTGTAGAAACTAAATGATTAATTAAGTGGCACCCACACAGATTTTTTTTCTTCAAGAATGATTTTTTTTTTTTTAAACAAAGCAACGCTCTAGTGGCTTGTCAGAGGAGGGTGGAGGGGAGAAAGCTTTAATGGTCTTCGTAAATCACAGTTACTCACGTGCACATGCAGCATGCAAAGGAGGTGCCTGATTAAGCATCTAATTGTGTTGATTGAGCTGGCCACGCCCCCTGGAGGGGTGGCCATATTGCCCAGTGATCTTGTGAGCAATCCCTACCTCTGTTTCTTGCTTTCTTTCCTTCCTGTTTCAGAACCAGTGCTACAGAGGAGTCGCTCCTGACCTTTGGCAGCCCCCTTCTGGTGATTTGGTTCTCTTAAGGGATGGGGTGTGCAGCCTCCATCTGTGGCAGCATGGCCAGAGGCACAAGGACTCTATAGTGATAATCTGTGTGGCTTGCCCTTCTTTGGCACCCTGGTTTCTCAGGTCTGTGATGATCAAGTGTAAAGGCAGTTGCCAGGTGGTGGAGGCACACACCTTTGATCTTAGCACTCGGGAGATGGGGGGATCTCTGTGTTCAAGGCCAGCCTGGTCTACAGGGGGAGTTTCAGGACAGCCAGAGCTACTCAGAGAAACCCTGTCCTGGTGTGTGTGTGTGTGTGTGTAGCTTGGGTGACCCGTAGCCACTGGCCACTGAGCACAGCTGCTGTGTGAATAATGCCGGCTACAGCTGGAACATGGCAGAGTTTTGTGCGGGGCTGGTGCAGGCATAAGGGACAGAAAGACATACACAGTCGACTGAAGTGGGAAAGAAGAGGGCCGGCAGCTTCCTGGAAGGGGAGACTCTCATGGAGCTTTGGGGGATAAGTGACATTAAGCCCCCACTTGCCAAGTCTCTCCTGAGGTAGCAGCTTAGACAGGGCCTGTCTTGCCTCAGTGAATCTTACTGGGAAGAACTGCCATAGACCTACAGACAGTGACATAAACCTACGGCGTCACCACTATGTGGAAAAACCTAGCAATAGCAACCTGAAGGATCTTGAGTAGTCAGGATAGATCTGGGGAGGGGACATTTTGGAGCCAGAGGAGGAATGAGTGTGTCCTATTGGGGAGACAAAACATGGCAGTGTTGTGACCCAGCAGTCTCCCTCTGAAGCATAGTTTGAAACTCATGTCTACGTTGTAACTTGCATGTGAATTCTCTGATATATTTTCATATTCCAAAGCTGACAGTGACTCTAATGTCCATAGCAGACCTGTGAGTAAACTAAACATGGTATATCCATACATATCCATACTACAGACTTTAATTCGGTCGTGGGACGGAGTGGAGTACAAACATTCACTAAAACATGGCTGCGCCTCTAACACCTCTGCTAAGTGAGTCCCAGAAGGCCTCATATTGTTTGATTTCCTCTTATGATATGACTACAGCGGGGAAGTCTATGGAGGCAGGAAGTAGACCGGTGGAGGCATTAGCCTGAAGGAGGTTGGGGTTCAGTAGCTAAGGGTGAGACAATTCTGAAGTTGGTGTTGTGAGGGGACCTGCGAATGTCCTCAAACCTGGGGCGGTGCCCTTGGGTGGATGAGAGGAGCACAGGGGTGAAGTCTCTGTGAGGCTATGAAAAGAGGAAGGAGGGAGACCGAAGGGTGGTGGGAAGGGGTCGCTGAGAGACGCATCGGCAAAGGAGAATGGGCAGCGCGCAGAGCTGGCCCAGCAACAGCAGGCGCAGTGGCAGGGTACCCAGGGCTCCTGGGTCGGGGTGTGTGTGTGTGTGTGTGTGTGTGTGCAGAGGAGCTGCACCGGCGAAGATCATTCTTGTGCACTTCCCCTCTGTTGCAGCTCTCTGCGGTGAGAGCCCTGAATCTCTGTGGTGAGAGCCCCGAATCTCTGCTGTGGCTCTCTGCCCCGGGTCTCTTCTGTGAGAGCCCTGAATCTCTGCAGTGAGAGCCCCAAATCTCTGCTGTGGCTGCCTCCCCCGGGTCTCTTGCTGTGGCTCTCTGCATGGCTCTCCGCTATGTCCCTCTGCCATGGGCTTTCTGCTGTGACCTCTCTATCATGGCTCTCTGCCTTGACCCACATGGCTTCCTTCTCTCAGTGTGGCAGGAACCTTCTAGGCCCCAAGCCTTAGAAGTTACCGAGAGCCACATCCATTATCAAAGACCTGTCCAGGTTCCAGGAGGTGGATGCTGTTCCCTTTCCGGGAGAGTAATGCCACAGAATTTGGGGGCTTTGGCTGAATCCCGCCACAGTGAGAAAGTGTGCTGTTGCAAGTCTGAACCACAAGCAGCCTCTTTAGCTCGCGACCTCTGAGACGACAGCATCCCTGACCTCTGTATGACCGAGGCCTGGAGTGCCCTGTGGCCAGCCTGAGGTCACAGCCAGGGTCTGCCCCCAGGTCAGATGCCTTGGCTTCCACATGTCCTTCCAGAACTGGGATCCAGGGCAGCACGTGATGGGGCTTGAAGCATTCCCTGGGTGCCGGCTAGAGCATCCCTGTTTGCTCAAGGGTTAAGTCTGGTTGAGGGTCGCCTGGTGTGGAGATTGATGAAGAGGATTTATTACTAGCAGGTGGAGGGCGCAGGCATTTCTGGAGACCCAGAGATAGCCTTCCCCTGAGACCCACTAATCCAGAGGCCATCTGTCCCCACGAGTCATTTCACTGGTTAATGTGCAGAGACAATACAGGTTCCAGTGTGGAGCTGCCGTGGACCACAGCACACAGCGAGGGCAAGAGACTGGCCCTGAGTTCAGGATTCCTCTGTTTTTTTTTTTTTTTTTTTTTTTTTTTTTTTTGTGGGGGGAGCCTCCCCCATTCCCCAGGTCACGACTTGGAGGACATCCAGGAACTTCTGGGTGTGGCTCCCTTCTGTTTTGTTTTCCTGAGCTGGTCCTGCCTCTGGTTCTCAGAGGTCTCAGTGGACGACATGCTTCACTGGGGGTGATTCCTGGACTCGGGTTGAGGGGAAGGGAGTCGCCTTCACGCCTCACGTGCTCCACACCCGCTTGGGCTCAGAAGTCGAGCATGCCTGTTCGCTCCTGGAGCTAACCAGACCTTAGCTGTCCGTTTGGTCCTTCAGACTGTACAAGACTGGCGCCAACCTCGAGTGCCCCCTTTTTTGGACTGAAGATATCCCCACTCAACCCTCCACACATGTCCAGGGCCTGGTGCTTATATGCTCTTTGGCTGTGCACCCCGCTGTGTGGGTGGAGGTGGGAGGTGTATTTTTTTCTCAGATTCTCTGAAAAAGTGCCCTCACTCAACACCACATGTTGAGGAGGGATGAGGCTGAGGGACTGGTCAGTTAGAGCAGTGGCGGCAACGGCACTTTGGATCTTCTATATGACTCGGGAGGTGGAAGCTGGGACCCCTCACTGCGGGGATCCTGGGGGGGGGGCTGGGCACAAGCCTGGTGTGTGTGCTCTGTCCTCATTGTCACCTTTCTGTCCTCATAGACTGGGACTGACGTCCAAGACATGGGTGAGGCCGGTCCAGCTTCTCCCAAGGCCTGTCTTGGCTTCCGGATGGCGTCTTCTCTCTGGGCCCTCACAGCATTATCCCTTTGTGACTCTGTACCAGCCAGTCTCTGGGCATAGGCCACCCCTTGTGACTGTAACCTCAAGGCTTTAGTAAGGACTCTTTCTAGTTCTGGGTTCACTTCAGCCTGTGGATACGAGGGGAAAGCCGAGCCCCCCTGCTGTCTTAGTTACTTTTCTATTGCTGTGAAGAGACACCATCATCAAAGCAACTCAATCAAAGCACATAATTGGGGGACTTGCTTACATTTTCAGAGGGTGAATCTATGACTCTCATGGTAGGGGGAGCATGGTGGCAGGCAGGCATGGTGCTGGAGCAACAGCTGAGAGCTTACATCTTATCCATGAGTTGGAGGCCTGGAGAGAGAGAGAGGGAGAGGGAGAGGGAGATTGGGTGGGCTTATCATGGCTTTTGGAACCACAGAGCCCACCCCCAGTGACACATCTCCCTCCACAAGGCCACACTGCCTAATCCTTCCTGGAACAGTCTCACCAATAGGGGACCTATCATTCAGAAACCAGAGCATATGGAGGCCACTCTTCATTCAAACCACTACACCTGTTGTGTGTGGGCTGGGGCTGGGAGCTGAGATGGGACTGAAACCAGACTTCCCTTATCTCCACCACGTGCTGATTCTGTGACCAGTCGGTCCCTCCTCATCCCAAACTTTTCACCAAGAGGCAGAGTGGTGACCCTGCCCACACAAGTTGGCAGTAAAGGGGCCACAGGTCACAATGGAAGCAGGAACGTGGCCTTGAGCCAGCCCCAGAAGAGCTGAGGAGGACTTCGTGATACCATCTGGGGCAGGGAGCTGGTCACAGGGCTCTGTGGTAGTTCTGTGCCAGGACTTTGGGATAGTCACACTATTTCTGTGGTGGCTACAGGCTCACTAGGATGGGGCCAAGAGCTACCCACTAG
This sequence comes from Myodes glareolus, assembly GCF_982192425.1. Taxonomy (NCBI): domain Eukaryota; kingdom Metazoa; phylum Chordata; class Mammalia; order Rodentia; family Cricetidae; genus Myodes; species Myodes glareolus. The sequence goes on from NC_142033.1 coordinate 69,626,427, forward strand.
GGACTCTGTCTATATAACTCAGGGCCACCACTCAGGTCCAGAATGGCATGGGTGCCTCTCACAAGGGCTAGCAGCCTTACAGCTCCCTGGATACCTACCTGTTGCTCAGGTCGTGGTCCAACCCCTGTGCCTGTGGCACAGACTGCTCTGGGCTGGTGCCTGAAGGGGCTGCGTGTAAGGCCCACCCTGCCTCATGCATTGTCTGCCCCTGAGGTCCTTGGGCTCTGCGTCTTCTTTGGGTTTGTCCCTTGTGTCCTTGGGTCCCAGGTCAGGTCTGCCCATGGGAATTTCCCTGCTCTCTGAGGTCAGGAGGCAGGGCGCCTCCCCTTCACAGGTGGCCCCATTTCTTCTGCTCTTCCTATTTCCTCCTTCCAGGATCTAGTGAAAAATAGCTGCCCCTCACTGATAGGAGTCCCTCACCTGGGAAGTTCAAAGTGTCAATCTCCCCCCACCCCAAATGAAGAAGAAGCCTTCTCCCTGTGTCGGTGCTGAGATCATTTTGAGGAGGATCTTCCCTGTATGGGAAGATTGTCTTCCAACTCAGAGAGCCCCGCGAAGGGGACTGGTCGTCCAGGTGCTGGAGGCTGTGATGTTCCTCTTGGGAACCTGGGCTCCTCCTGGCCTCCAGGCTGGTTCTCTCTGCTTATTTAGAAGATGATCGAACATCCAGGTAGATGGTCTAAGAGCTACTGGCAAGGTTGACTGTGGTGTGGTGGCAAGAAATGCCATCTCAGGGTGACATCTGCCATTGAGGTGGGAGCAGTGTCACCATGCATGTGAGGGAAACAGGCCACACACAGTCAGAATCTCCAGTGAAATGAGACTGCTGGAGGTAGGTGGGTGGATAGACAGAACACCAACATCAATTACAAAATTGTGTGCATGGGTGTTTTGCCTGCATCTCTGTCTGTACACCGTGTGAGTGAAGAGCCTGTGGGTAGGGTATCAGATCCCCTGGAAATAGAGTTACAAATGGCTGTGAACCACCATGTTGGTTCTGGACTCAAACCCATATCCTCTGAAAGAGCAGCCAATGCTCTTAACTGCTGAGCCATCTCTCTAGCCCCAACACCCATGTCTTTATATTTGTGCATGGAAACCTTTCGTGGTTAGTGCCATCCTTGGGCACTTGTGGGTGGTCTTGCGGGTGTATAACAACGCTCCAGAGCTCCCCCATCTCCATTTCTCTAGCATTGAGATTACGAGCTTGTGGCATTTTTGACTTGGGGTCCGGGGATGGAACTCAGGTCTTCACACTTTGAAGATAAACACTTTAGCAACTGAGCCATTTACCCAGCCCTGTCTCTACTTCTCTATAGCCAGGTTCACAGGGCCTAGGAACCAGAGTCATCATCTCCACCTAGGCGCTGGTAGAGATGCCACTGCTCAGGTCCCCTCTGCACTCTGACCAGGGTGTCATGTGTCACAGGGACGTTCAGGTTTGAGAGGCTGAGTTTAGATGCTGTACTGGTTAGTTTTATGTTCACAGACACAAGCTAGAGTCATTGGGAAGAGGTAATTTGTAATGAGAGAATGGCTCTGTATGATTGACCTGTAGGCAAGTCCGTGGTGCAGTTTTCCTGATTAGTGATTGATGCGGGAGGGCCCAGCCCATTGTGGGCGGTGCCGTGGGAGGGCCCAGCCCGTTGTGGGCGGTGCTGTGGGAGGACCCAGCCCATTGTGGGCGGTGCCATTCCTGGGGTGAGCAGCCTGGCAGTGAAAGCCAGTAAGCAGCACTCTTCCATGGCCTCCGTTTCCGTTCCAGCCTTGAGAGCAAGCTGGAAACTGAAAGAAATAGTTTCCTCCCCGAGTTGCCTTTGGTTACGGTGTTTTATCAAACAGTGACAGAAGCCCTGACAAGACAGGTGCTAGGGTCACAATGGTAGCTTGAGAGGGCCATGCTGAAGCCACCATCCCACATGTCCTGGGTCTCTCAGCATGGAGAAGGGCTAGAGGGTCACAGGCTGTGGGCCTTGGGGTACCTTTGGTATGGCCCATAGAGGGTGGTAGGGAGAGCCCTATCTAGCAAGACTGATAGGGAAGAAGGGACAGGGAGAGCCATCTGATGGGTGGGAGGAGGGCGGGCATGCCCTGGGGACACTGCTGGCTTAGCATGGGGAGGCTGCAGTGGTCTGAGTCAGTGCAGGGTCGTCCCTCTGGAGTCCTTTCTGGGTGCTACTGGTTCCTGGGGCCCATGTCCTGGTGTGCTAGTTAGTGAGTGGCAGGTGGCCTCATTATATTACAGCCCGGGCAGCTCAGGATGTCCATTCATTCTTTTTTATCATCTCTACAGCCCCCAGGGTTCCCATCCAAGCTCTTAATTTGCTTCTCTGCCAAGCCTCACGGTCCATGACCTTTAGACTTAGCTGCTTGCCTGGATATAGATCTGTGCTGGGGCTTTGCATAATGTGTAACCCCCCTCCCCAGTTTGCACCAGCTGCCATGCCTCTGCAGGAGGGTGCCCTGCTGGGAGCTGATTGCCTGCTCTTCCTCACCCTGCTTGGAGTCACTGTGGGCCACCATGCGCTCCATCTGTGGGTGGCAATGCAGTGGGTGTACCACGGGGCCAAGTCCGTGTCCACCCAGAAAACTGAAAGGCACAGGCCAAACCAGGGCCAAGGTCAGGATGGGCAGGGTCCTGGTGACTCCTGCTTATGGGGCCTCCCCTGAAAGGGCCCTGTGCCAGATCCACCCTGCTCCCTCTGGTACAGGTTAGCTGAGCCTGGGGAGCCTGACTCCAGGGCTTATTTGTGCTATCACGGCCTCCCTGACAGTTGTCCTAGCTAAAAGCAGGTATGGTCCTCTTACCCCGGGCAGTGAAAAATGTCCCCATGTGCCTATAGAAGACACAGCACCCAGACAGTAGAAATGGCCTAACAGAGGCATGGTGGGGTGAGCTGCTGGGACAGGGGCAGGTCCGGGCAACCCCGAGTCTGGGGAGGATTCTGTGCTGGTGTCCACGGACGGACACTGCAGTTTTGGCTGAACTCTCTTCCCTCAGCCCCTCTCCACCTTCTGCTACTTGAGGGAGGACTCTCGGGGGTCTGTCCCTGAAGTAAGCCTGTCTATGGCTGTCACTGGCTGGAGGGAGATTACTCAGTGGGGAAGTGACAGCTCTGGGCCAGGTGGGTGGTTGGGGACATGGCAGGAGATGCTGATTGGGAGAACAGGATGTGACTTCTGAGGGCCAAAGCTGGGCTCTGTGGTGAGACAGACATGGGTCCTTTGACCTCCAGTGACCCCTCTTCTTTGACCCTCAGTGCCATTTGAGGGGCGGGAATCTAGATTCAGAGAGTGGGGAGGCACTCCCTCAGTGGATGGTAGCCCTGTGCTGGCCTCTGGGAGGTGCTCCATACATTTGCCTCTCTGGTTATCTCTTTTGATGCTGCTCACACCACTCTCTGCCAATGCTCAACTGTGGCTAGTGGGCATTCGGTGGGCAGGCAGACATGGACCTGGTGAGGGGTCAGGCTCTGGCATAGCCTGCAGAACAGACCTTGGGTTTAGAGCTGTGAAGATTCCGAGAGGAGCAGCCTTGCTAAGGTCACTTCAAGGCCAGGCCTGGTCCCTTCAGTCCTGAGGTCTCTGTGCCCGCAAAGGCATCTCTGGATGCTGTGAATATAGGGCATGTGGGCAGCCCTCTGAGTAACCAGAGAGAGGAGGTGCTCAGGGCCGGGCCCCTGTTGTAAAGTGGGTGGGTTGTACCACCTGGGTCTGTGGGCACCTGCAGTGCGGCGCCCTCAGGGGCGGGCTTGGGAAGCTCAGGTGGAAATGCTGCACCTGAAGCCGAGCCCTCAGAGCCAAGAGGTCCCTGGCTGGATGCCACAGCCACAGTTTGTGGCAGGCTGTGTTGTCACTGCTGTCATTGAGTTTACAGACAGGCGTAGGCACTGCTGAGCCCACAGGACTGATCACACATCCGGAATTCTTCCCTGGGCTCCTGTCTGTGTGAGGCATCCATCCCGGGGTCTGAGGGTGTGGCAGCGAGAAACCTGGTAAGATCCTCTAAACAGGATCTAAACAAGATGCAGCACCACACACACACTGGTTAGCATGTACCTCTGCATTGTCATGTGTGCAGCCACACATGTACACTTACGTATCCGCATATCAGTGTGCACACGTGTGTGGAATGAACCAGGGAGCGGGTTTGGCATGTTTAGGGAGTTTGTGGACATGAATTGAATTGGCATTTTCAATAAGGAAGCCAGAGGATGTCTTTCTCCAAAGGGACCAGGAAATTCTATGAGGGAAGAGAGGGGCTGGAGGAGCCTGGGACCCAGCCTTCCAGACAGCAACCCAGCAGGTACAGAGACCCCGAGGCAGGCAGGCATTGATGGGCATGAGCACCAATGGTTGGCAGCAGGGCTGTGAGCTGATGAGAGTGTTCCCTACCAGGAGGTGATAAACAGTAGGGCCAATGGTCCAGGCGAGGGGCATTGGTGTGAGCCTGCCAGCATCCTGACTCCCACTGCTGCCCAACAGCCATTGTGGTTTAGGCTCTAATCCAGGCTGACTTCCCTCAGGAGTAAGACCTGGCCTTGGGGAAATCACACAGTTCAGCTAGGGGCCAGACTCATCCGTGAAGGGCAAGAGGGCCGTGCGTGGTTCAGCGAGCTCACTGCAAGCCTCTGTGATACAAAGTTGCAGATGGCTATATTTAGTTCCTGGCAGAGGCAACAGAGGAGTCCGGGGCCTCGAGTCCAGCCAGGAACAGAAATAGAAAGTGAAGTTTCTGCTGAGCTACAGATAACAAGATGATTTCCACCGTTCTCTTTAGTAAATCCAACATTAACAGAATTGATTGCAATAAAAATAGATGGCCTTTCACGACGCTGGAGAAAGCCTGCAGTCCGAAGGGATTCCTGCCTCAAACAGTTTTCCTTTGTGGTTGGGAAAAGACTTTTCTTCCAGCAGCTCTGTGGGCCAACAGCAGATCTTTCTAGAAGAGACACCCTTGGCTGCTGGCCCCTGCCCACCACAGCTGTTCCTTCCAGGAGGACCCCACCCACATCTGTCTTTCGCAGTTGTGGCAGAAACGTGTCGCCTGAGCCCCAGACCCCATGGTCTATCCCCATCTCGGCGCCAGGGCTGTTACTGTTTTACCAACCTTGCCAGTTCTCACAAACACCTGCTGTGGGCAGGTGTGTGCTTCAGGGCCACTCCCGGGCTACACTAGCAAACCCTGTGTTCACCACCGTCCCTAGAGGAAGCTGCTAGTTAGGGGCTAGTGTGCAATTCCATGCCTTACTGTTGAGCCTCTGTTTTCCCATCTGGAGAGTGGGAGTAACCTCAGCATGCTGAAATCCTGTGTAGAAAGTCCCATGGGGCCGTAGGGAGATGCACCCTGAAGGCAGGTCACTCAGGTGGGGGAATTTCTTCAAGACCGGAATTGTGATGCTTTCCCAATATGTATCACTGTAGCCCAGGCTAGCCTTGCTTTCTTGACACTCCCCCCCACCCCCGCCACACATTTACCTTCCTAGGCTGGGATTGCAGGCATGGGCAGATAGATCCAGTCCAACAATGCATTTTCTGCCTTTACTAGAGACCCAGCCAGTGAAAGCAGGCATGGGCAGATAGATCCAGTCCAACAATGCATTTTCTGCCTTTACTAGAGACCCAGCCGGTGAAAGCAACAGGGCCAAGACTAAAATCTTGGTGGGACCTTCCAGGCTCCTCAGGTGCTGCAGGAAAGGACAGGAATGACGAAGCCGTGTTTGCAGGGGCCAGATGAAGTTATCATCACGGCGTTCTTCCATGAGCAAGATGACCTAAGAAGAATAAGCAGGGATTTTATTAAGTTTTGGATGCTGGCTCTTGAGAGAAGAGGACTCAATTAGATGTAATTGGAAGAGGCTTTGAGATGGAGGAGAGTGGCCGGGGAGCCCACACAGGGGCCCGGCCACCATCTGTCATCCTACTTCCCAATTTGCATATGTTCATGAAAAGTCACAGGTGTGTTGTCCATGACCCTCTCACAAGTCAAGGCCCTGGCGGAGGACGTAGCCAGGCAAGAGCCACAGCCAGACCATTCCTCACAGTGGCCACTGAGGGGCGCCGTTGGCATAGAACAGCTGGGTTGTACTTGGGTGCCAATGGGACAGTAACCTGGTAAGAGCGTGCATGCGCACATGGGGTGGGGCCCAGGTGAAGGAGAAGTTGGGCTTGGGCTAGCCTCTTTGTGTCTGCATCATTAAATAGCTAACAAGGTGTGAGGGCTTCCGCCTGAGTCTGTCTGGATTTGATTCACTGTCCCTCTGTTCAGCCCTATGCTTCAGTCTTTGGAGCCAGGGACAACCCCCTCCCCAGTGCTAACAGCACAGACCCTCTCAGCTTCCTTCTGAGGTCCACTCTGGCTCTCTTACCATACTCCATACGACTTGACCTGAGGTTCTTCTCTCTGGTAATATGGATGTTCAGGACACAGGCTCCCCCATCCTTAGTCAGAGCCATCACCTTGTCACCCCTAGATTCTTCTCTTGTTCACTGAGAGTTTTGGTTGGTATGTCCAGCCAGGCTTGCTTACTTTCTTGCTTGCTTGCTTCCTTCCTTCCTTGCATCCTTTTCCTCCCTCCTTCCTTCCCTCCTTCTTTCCCTCCCTCCCTCCCTCCCTCCCTCCCTCCCTCCCTCCCTCCCTCCTTCTCTTTTAGTTCTTTAGCCCCGAATCCTTTCCCTCTCTGGGAAGTAGAGAAGAATGTTAGCTTTCAGTCCACTTTCTCCTCTTTATTCAGCCCAGAACTCCAGTCCATTGGATGGTGTCCCCCACATCCAGCGTGCTTCTTCCACGCCCTGTTAACCCTCTCTGGACACAGTCACAGACGCCTCAGCAGCCCATCTTCTAGGTGACTCTAAATTCTGCCAGGCTGACCGTGAAGATGAATGATCACATGATGTCTCACCCTCACTCTCCAAAGCCCAGCACTGAGGGACCCACGACAGGACAGCCATTGCAAGGCCCTTTGCTTGTGAAGCCCGTCTACCTGCCTGGAATCCCCCAGGCTCCTAGCCAATGGCCATCCTAGAGACTAGAGCAGCTCCTACTGCTTTTCTTTGTCTTCTGGGAGGAGTTCTGTTCTCTTCCACTCTTCCTGACCTTGTGCCCTCCCCTGGGTCGGAGTCACCGCCCTCAGCCTGCAGACCCTGAGCTCCTCAAGGGACTTAAGATAGTAAGTGGAGGCAGCCTCCTGGGAGGGGCTGGCTGTGCTCGCAGGGCAGGACCCACACTTGGCCCTGGAAGCAATCACGTGCCGCTTGTGAGATAGAAAGCTAAGGCTCGGCTGAGAGGCTGAGACGTTCTGAAAAGAACGTTGGCCCTTTCCCATGTTTGGAGAGAGACAAAGGAGCCAGGAGACTGCCCTTTGATGTCTTTGTCTTTTGAAGTGAAAAGCTCAGAGATTCATCAAAGAGGCGAGGCCCCTGCCTTACCTATCCCTGTCACTGAAACTGCTCTGGTAAAGGTGGGCATTGTGGGGCTGGCTTTGTGCCTAGCCCCTGTGGGTAGGATGGGTGGCTTTAATACCACACAAAGGGACCCAGCGTCCTGATGGGTGTGAGCTCTACTTTTAGGTCTGGTCTCCAATTTGGAGACAACACGTGTTCTAGGTTGTGGTAATGGTTCTATTCCCATAGGGGGCTACGCACTCCAAAGATAGATGAAGCACTTGCTACAGCTTGTAGTAAGCACTTGTGTGAAGCCCTGGGTTTAGTCCCGAGTACTGCATGATCCAGGTTCGATAGAACATACCTGTAATGCCAGCACACGGGAGAAGAAGCAGGAGGATCAAAAATTCAAAATCATCCTTACCTATATAGATAGTTTGAGGCCAGCCTGGGCTATCTGAGACCTTGTTTGAAAAGAAAAGAAAAGAAAAGAAAAGAAAAGAAAAGAAAAGAAAAGAAAAGAAAACAACAACAACAAAAAAAGCAGAGTAAGGCCCAGGCAGCTGCGTGTGTGTCTGATACCACAGAACTTCCTGCGTCCTGGGAGCAGGGTGTGGTGGCGGCTAGTCTGGTCCCTGCACAGGCTTCACCTGCTCTGGAGGAAGGAGGGGGAAGCCCTCCAAATCCCTCCTCTAATCTGGAGGAAGGAGAAGGGGAAGCCCACCAACTCCCCCTCTAATCTGGAGGAAGGAGAGGAGGAAGCCTGCCGAACCCCCCTCTAATCTGGAGGAAGGAGAAGTAGAAGCCCGCCATACCCCCTCTACTCTGGAGGAAGGAGAGGGGGAGGCCTGCTGAACCCTCCTCTAATCTGGAGGAAGGAGAAGGGGAAGCCTGCCAAACCCCCTCTAATCTGGAGGAAGGAGAAGGGGAAGCCTGCCGAACCCCCTCTAATCAGGTTTTACTCCTCTAAGAAATGTTTTACCTGTGAATCACCTTGACGACTCTTTCCTGGGGACTCATAATTTGTTTGATACGTAACGTGGTGTCAGTCGAAATGAAAGATAAACTCTAATTTGCTGGGAGCTCCGTGCTGCGTGAGTGAGGGTAATTAGGGTGATCTTTTCCTCCGTGATGCCTTGGCATTCCCCCTCCCCCTCATCATGGAAGGTCGGCACCACTGACGGATCGTAGGGTGCTGCCTCCATGTCTGGCCATTCCAAGCAGGTCTTCCCTGGTCCAGTCTGATTCTACCGCTCGAGGGAACACCTTTTAATGTCTCCTCTTAACCTCTTGGTTGTGGCTCATTTAGAATCTTGAAGCTGTAACTTGTAAATGTCTCCCTGGAGGGGCACCAAACACAGGGCTGGTGGCCCCAGGCAGCTGTTGCAAGTACCTCTGTGGGTAGCCGTTGACGGGAAGGTGCGTGTTTTACACTGCCTTGATCCATAGTTACCAGACATGGTGTAGGATGTTCGGCGGACTTCAGTTTCAGATAAACAATGAACAGTTCTTGGAATAAGAACATCCCAGGTATTGCCTGGGGACAGACTTAAGCTAAGAAATTATTCAGCAATATTTGAACTTAAAATTCAAATATCTCATGGGCTAGATGTTAAAAATGATTCACTGTTTGTTTGAAATTCAAATTCAGAAATCGCTTGGGACACACTTACCTAAAAACAACTCTTACAAATCTGTTGTTTGTTTGAAGTCCAGGTTTGCCTGCACCCCTTGTCTTTGCTGGCTCTCCCTGCAGCCTGGCGCTTAGCAGTCTGGGCCCGTGGCTCCCTCTGTGGCTGCCCCAGGGCTCCATCCTTCCTGGGTGTGGTGGATCAGATGGGATGCTCCACCAAACTGATGTCCCAGAGTAGGGCACTGAGATACCATGTGGAGGTCCTTCTTGCCTCACCAGCTCAGCCCACACACCTGCCCTTCTCTCCACTGGCCTGCCCTACCACTTTAGGGCTCTTTCTTACTGTCCCCTGTGTCATGCAGGTGGGTAGCCTGTCGCAGAATGGAGGAGCCAGGGCTTGGCGAGCTGAGGGTGCCCAGCTTTGCCCCAGATTCTGCTGTGGGTTCTGGTTGGTGCCACAAAAAGGGCCATTTGTTCTACCATGAGCTTCAGGGTTTCCTGGGCCATGCTCTTATTGCAAATGTCTCTTGAAGATGAGGAGTGGACGGGGGAGCAGTGACCAGGTGCATTCAGGTATGGGTCAATTTTGAACTCAAAAGTGCTCTCACGTTGTTCTGTGGGTCACCTGGAGAGAGGGTCTACTTGGCCTCCCCTGATACTCAGACACAGCAGGACAAAGGAGAACTGATGGTGGCCCTGCCTTCCGTGGGTGCAGCTGGACTGTCTGGGGCCCCAGGAGTGCTGTTGCCATCTGGGGCTGATGGTTCCTTTCAGCTGTGACAGCCCCGAGCACCCCCACCCTGACCATAGCTGCCTAGCTGGTTCTATGAGCTTCTATCCACCCTCTGTGGTTGGGTCTCAGAGGAAGGTTAAGTGGGTGATCCTCTCTGAACCTTGAATCACGCCTGACTCTTCAGTCGGACCAGCACTTCCATCCTGTGCACCCCTCCACCTCCTCTTCCCTGCCCCCCACCCTGCACCAGTCAACTGCGCCTTTCTTTCCTTCATTCTGTATTGATGGACAAGTGTCCTTCCTCTATTCAGTTTCTGGAGTCTGCTCATTCTTGAGATGCAGTTCTGACCCAGTCAGCTCTTGGGTAAAGCTTCTGCCAGTGCCACAAGACTTCTCCGCTCTTCTCCCAGGACCCCAGCTGATGTTTTGTTGGTCTTGGATCAGAGTTAGCTGTAAATAGGTCTTACTTGTCACCGGGGTGTGGGGGGGACCCATGCCCCGCCCCATCAATCCCAAATCACCTCAGGGTCACTGGGCTTGAGCTGACACCTGATAACACTGGTAGGACAGGAGAATCCAAGAAGTCCAGGGTAGCGGCAGCAGCCACTATGAGAACTACAAGATGCCACCCTGGGATTCTCTGAGTAATGCTGGCAGCATCTCGTCATCTGCTTCTTCTGCTGTGTGAGATCTGAGGTTCCCTCTCGGTGTGCACTTTGGGGTCTTGCTCCATCACCACACAGAGGGTTTCCATCCTGCCAAAGCGGAGTAGCTGCTGTCTGGCATGGAAGATGGCAGCAGCTGGAATTGGTGTGTGCTGGAGTTCAGTGAAAAGGGTGTGGTTTGTCCTTAAGAGACACACTGAGGAGGTGTATGATCACACTTGGGGCTACGGGCAATCCCAGTGAAGATACCGGGATCAGATGAGAGGAATCCTATGTGGGCAAAGCCCAGGAAACCAGGCACCAGCTTCTAGAATCTTCTCACAGAAGAGTCACATAGGACACATTTGGTGCCCCTGGCCAGAGAACTAGGGAAGATGCTGTGTCCAGGGTTACCTTCTGCCCAAACTCCAGGTTCCCAGAAGGAAAGCAGGTGCTGTAGGCACAACCCTTATGCAGCCAGCAGGGGCACAGGGAGACTCTCCCACCTGCTGGGACAGACACTGTCCCCAGTTCAGGTTCTTGTCGCCTACTAAGCAGCAGGGCTCCCTATGGAGAAAGGACACTTGCCATGTCTGCGGGAGGCCATGGAGCCCACCCATGAAGCCTGCTTTCCCTTTGCCAGATGTGTGCTCCTTTCTGGGACTGAGGCAGAAATGGGGACTGGGTGTGTGCTGGGGTTGTGCTGGGTGTGCTGAGGTCCATGGTCAAGAAGAAAACACTCACCCTCTGCAATGTGAAACTGACCCTCCCCACTCACCTGAGCTGTCTGCCCCTGCCTCTGATCCCACTTGAGGCACTGTATCAGGAACGAGAGCTTGGACATCAAACACATGGAAGGGGCCTTGTGAGAGCCAGCCCCTCCTCTTGGCATGCAGAGTGGCCCCTTTCCTGGTCTTGGTGTGACATTCCAGCCCTCCTCCTGAAGCTCTGCTCTGGAGGCCCTTAGGCTCAGGGAGTTGGGGGGAATGCTTCTGACCCTCCCACTCACTGAAGCAGAGATGCCCCATACTCTCCAAGGACGGCCTGCCCTTTCCTGGGGCCTGCTCCTCCAGGAATGACTGTCCATCCTTGATAGAGGCCCCAGCCCCCTCCTTGCTCCTGGGCACCACACCGCATGTTAATTAACGATGGAGCAGGAGGCCTGCCAGGCCCTTTCAGTGCCTTGCATTCTCAGGGGTGATAAAGAGTAGGGCGAAGGCACTGTGGGTGTTGGGCCTGGCCCCACATCCCTGGCTCTGAGCCCCAGGGCCCCATTGAGCCACTGGGGAGCTGTGAGCCTTACAGACCCCCTTGGTGCCGTTGCTGGGACCCCTTCCCTCCTCTGCCCACCCACTGCCCACACTCTTGTTAAACACTCAAGGAAATCCTTTGGAGCAATTAGGGAAGTGTGGAGCCAACACAGGCTGCCCCAGCAGGCTTCATTCTTAGGGGTGGTGGTGTGGGGGCTGGCAGTGTTGGTAAGGGAACTGGGCACTTTAATATGCAAGGCAGAACAGCTAGGTTGCCAGAGCCAAGCTCCCCTAGCCGGCCTTTTGCCCCTCCTTGGGCAGTTGAGTGGGAAGCCAGGGGAGGAGAGGAAGCAGCCCTGAGAACTCAGGTGGCTGCCCACTTGGGCAGCTGTGGACAGGTGCAGATGGCCCGCGGGGGTCTGGACCCTGTCCCCTGGAGAACCTGATGTGGTTCATCCGCTGAAATGGCCATGGAGGCTGAGCCAGTTCTTCACATCCCCTCACTTGGATTCTACTGGTACCCAGGGACAGCTCCCTTCCAGTTTGCCATTCGACCCTTTCTGAGACGGGGACAGAATGACAGTAGTGACTCTGGTCCTGTCCAAGTGTCCTGCCGGAGTGATGGGAGGATAGCTTAGCAGTAACTTTGCACCACAGGGCTGCCATCCTTGGTCGGTACTGACAGAAGCGACAGCCAGGCATAGATGCTATAAGTGCCAGCTCCTTCAATGGCCTGGCACTCCGGGACCCAGGCCTCTTAGGGTCTGACCTCTGAGCACCCAGTCACATCCGTCAGGACTCCACAACACCCCTCTTTTCTTGGCGGAACCTGCATTGCTGCCTCTACCCCACAGATGCCAGGATCCTATGGTCACCATCATGTAACACTGTTGGGCTCCCTCCTTCCTCTTTGGTACTCTGAGAAGACATGCCTGTTCTTTTCCAGGTGTTTCTAGAAAACCCATTTCACTTGCAGCTTTGATGACAGCCAATCTTGCCAGTGGCTCCAAATCAAACCAAGGCACCGTGTTTGGAAGTCAGGCCGCGATGAGTCCATTGGAGACCTGGTGGGAACGGAGGTCCCTTTGGGCTCTGGGCAGGGCAGAGATAGTCTGCATTCTGACACCCTCAAAGGTGCCTTCCCTGAACTTAATGGCAGGCTCCTTGTGTGTCTCCCCTGAGGCTGGGGCACCTAGCACTAAGAGGGCCCAGAGGGTGTTGTGTTGAGGGTCAGAACTCTTCCCCACGGTGCTGCCCACCCCACAGCCATACTCCTTTCCTATGGCTCTGCTCCAGTCGGGATGTCTCCTGCCCTAGAACCCAGAAGCCTAGCACCTGCCCTGCACCAAATAAATACTCAGGGGGATCAGCAGACCTAACTAGGGCAGAGCCATCTGCAAAGCTAGGCAGAGGTCAGGCTGTGGCAGTGCACAGATGACCCGGATGAGGTGTTGGGGGACCCTAACTGTTTCCGAAGCTCCTGTCACCAGTGCCGTTCATTCACACTACAGCAAGAGTGAGCAGAGGCCATGGCCCGTCAGAATGGAAGCCATGGCCTCCCTGTTTAGACTTTGTCTGGTACAACCTGTTGTGGCTGCTAAGGACTACCGAGTGAACTCTGTCCTCGGTTCGGATGTACTTACTGGCCGCTCTCAGGTTCCCAGGGAATGAAATTATAACAAGTCTGCAGGCAGATTCTCGGGATGGATAAACAAAGTCACATTCACCCCCCCCCCCCCCCATATTCCTTTCGATTGTCACAAAACCCATTTCTCCATACTTGCTCTGTGGGCTTGGGAACTGTGCATGGCCTAAGAAACAAAGCTGAGACCCAGATATGTGAGCCTTCAGCGGTCACTTCCTATGTGTGTTTTTCTTGGCACGTTTGTGGTGAGTACGGTGTTAGGAGAGATGGCGGGAAGGGAGCATGGTCTGGAGGCCAGGGGCAATCTGGTGTTACTATTCTGGAGGAGTCAGGCCAGGCTGTGGACTTTGACCCTGGAGAGGACCATTGTGGGAGCACTAGGTGTTGGGGTGGGAGTTCCTGAAACTGAGGCCAAACAACCGCTAGTGATGGCTCTGTTACTCACGGGGGTGTTACTTTGCCTGACCACACCACCAGGAGCCAACCTGAAATGTTTAGAAAGCTAGCTCTTCCAGAGGAAGAGCTCCCTGGGAAGAATGCCAGAGCCAAGGACAGCCATGGAGGCCTAGGCACCAGGAAAGGTCCTCAAGGTTTGCTCAGGGACCGCTCAGCAGCCTACTGTAGCCACCAGCCAAGGAGCTCCCCCAAGCCGGCTATCATCTATAAACTGGGATAGTTTTATGACTGTTCAAGTTCTTGGAGGAGCTAGATAAGGAGATGGGTCGGGGTGGGGCCTGACCAGGTGGAGAGTGCTCTACATCTGTGAGGTGAAGGGACAGGCCAGGTCCCCCTGCTGGTGATGTGAGACAGGAGGGAGAAACAGACTTCATAATGACAACCCCAGCTGTTCATCCTGTCTGTGCAAGTGTCTTAACTTCTCCGGGGCTCTAATCCTCTTCCTTCTTTCCTTCCTTCCTTCCTTCCTTCCTTCCTTCCTTCCTTCCTTCCTTCCTTCTTTCTTTCTTTCTTACTTACTTTTTCTGAAACAGGGTTTCTCTGTGTAGTTTTGGAGTCTGTCCTGGAACTCACAGAGATTCGCCTGCCTCTGCCTCCCGAGTGCTGGTTTTAAAGGTGTGAGACACTACTTTCCAGCTAACTCTTTATCTGTAGAAAGGGGTGGTAGCCTCTCCCTGATAGCTCCTAACACGTGTTGGAGATCATGTTCAAGAGAGTTGGGCATGGGAAAAGTGATTGCTCGCTGACTGTGTGACCTGGGCTAGCCTCTGACTAGCCTCTCTCTCTCTCTCTGTCTCTCTCTCTCTGTCTCTCTCTCTCTGTCTCTGTCTCTCTCTCTCTCTCTCATTTCTCCTCTGTAATTTCCTTCCTCCAGGCACACATTTATGTGTGATTTGTAATATTGTAATATTACAAGTTGTGCTCTGGTCAGACACCATGCAGCCTTGTGAGGCAGCTGTGGCAGAGGAGGATTGTTCCCTAACATGGCCTTGTGAGTGAGGCAGCTTCTGTCAGGCCAGGCATAATTTAGGCAGTTCAGACATAGAGTGCTGGGAGGTGGTGCTTGGGGGTGGAGTAGTTGTGACACTATGGGTGACCCCTGATTGTCTCCAGAAGCACCCATGGCCCTTCATGTATGTACGTTGCACCCTCTTTTGGTCACAGTGTGTGGGGATATGTAGTGTGTATCAGTCAGAGCACCTGGGTAATGCCACAGTAACAAACATTCCCAGTTCTCAATGACCTAAGTGCTCTTTGCTATTACAGTTCATGAAGCTGGGTGTTGACTATCCTGTCTTCATGGCTTTTGCTTGGTTGGCGTCAGAGACTGGGGCTGAGTCCTCTAAAGGCTTGAATAACTTGGGGTTGCCAGATCCACTCTCTCTTTGCAACCTTTTTTGGGGCTCTGCCCTTCTCAAATCACGGTGGCTCACAGGAAGCAGAAGCTGACATGCTGCTGTGCCTTAGGGCAGACCACAGAGCTGCCTGGACTCAAGGGAGGTGAAGCAGCCTTCTTATCTGCCACAGCTGCCATGTGTGACCACTCAGGGGGCTGGCCAGGCACTGCTGTGAGCTGGCCATGTCATCACCTTGAAGCCTCACCCACATGCCTGGAGATGAGTCTTATTGTAGTCCCTCTGTATAGTTGAGGAAATGAAGAAGCAGGGGAGTGTGTGATAAGCCAGACTCAAACTGAGAGCACTGTTGTCCCTGTCGCAGTAGAGATGTGTGTGTCCCCCACACAGAAGTTGCTGAGACCCTAATTTCTCTTCTCTAGTGAGAGCAGATTTTTAAAAAACGCATCCTCTGAGCATGGGCCGAGATGCACAGGGCCTTGTTCTCAGCAGGTGGGGTGGAATGTGTCCTCTACAAGAAAGGGGCTGCAAGCATTTCACTGGTCACCTGGGCCTCATGTCTCTGCATCACTTTGGTCAGTATGCTGTGGTAGTTCCAGTCTAAAGCCACATGGATCCTTGGTCCTTCACAGTGGGAACTCTCAGCTTTTCGGGTGAGTTTTCAAGGGCCAGCTTATTCCAGTCAGGGCATTGAGAGTCTTAATAAAAACCATGTGTCCATTTACCCGTTTCCATAGAGACCACTCAGGATTTATGTCCCTGAGATGTGTCTTGGACCCTGTGGAATGGCGTCCATCTTCCTGACATTCTCCTGATAGCCTGCGGGTCTTCTGGGCAGATGTGGTACTTGTTTGTATCAGTGGAGGAAAGGATGGGCTTAGTGGGTGCCAGGATGCGCATGGTGAGGGTGCCAGGGGCTACATAAAGGGGCCAGAGCCATAGGCAGTGGAACCAGTGGGTTCCCTCACAGAATGGTTCCATCCAATACAGACAAACGCTAGGACACCAGATCAGCATGGCCTGTGGGAAAGCCAAGGTGTGCTGGGGCAGCAGCAAGCACAGAGCTCTCGTCTCCATGGCTGAAGGCTAAGTGGCTGGAAACAGAGCTCATTAGACACCAGCTTCTTCATTTGCAAAATGAGATAAAATTCTAGAAAACTAGGAATAGAAAGATGATGAAAAGAAGAAAAAAAAGTGAAATAAGAATCCTCTTGTTGACAACCTTGGTTATTACCCTTGAAAGGGGCTGACCTGAATCCAGGCAGGTAGACAAGAGTCAGCTGGAAACCAACAGGAACCACAGGACCAAAGGACACACATTGTCACAGGAGCAAGGGAGGCCGACAGGCTCGCTCAGCACATCCCTGAACCGTTCTGGACGGTCTCCTCTAGTGTTACCTTGGGTGCTGGGAGAGAGTGTGTGGTGGGGGGGTAAGTAAAGCAAGAATAATAAAAGATCAGGGTAAGAAATTGGGGTTCAACCTGAAGATCCAAAAAGCAAAACAGACATCACTGGCTCTTACCTCGACCTCAGTCTGAAATGGCGAACCTGCCTCCAGGAATCTCAGAATGAGACTGTGTGTTGGGAGCTGTTTCCTCCCATTTTATAATCCTCTCTAGAGCTGAGATTAATTAAAGTTGTGCACCACCCGATTTCTATGGCAACTAGTGGGATTAAAGGTGTGTGTTACCATAATCTGGTCTGTAAGGCTGACCAGTGGGACTGTTTTACTCTCAGATCTTCAGGCAGTCTTTATTTATAAAAATGCAGTTGAAATGCCACTACAGGTAAAGCTCTCAGGAAGAATGGATTTCAACCTAATTCATGGCGAATAACCAAATGGCCCATCCAGCGATGTTTACAATCTGCAAGAACTCACAAGGCTTAGGTGGGAATATCACTTTGACGACCATCAGTAGGAAGGACGGTTCTGACAGGAGAGGAGGTGAGGAGTAGAAAAGCCCTGCCATAGGATAATGTAGGAATGATCAACAGGAACCCCAAAAGGGAAATGTCACGCAAATCAATTTTTGAAATTATCTGCAAGTTTGTACATATAAATAAGGGATTTTACCTCTGAGCGCTAGATAGGTTAACCCTGGAAGGATGGCTAATGAACCACAGGCCACTTGATATTCTAGTGAACTAGCGATCACCCATGTTCAGAATCAATCTGTGGGCAGAAGCCACGCGAGAATGCAAACATGAGTGGACCTCACAAAGCAATGGCTACTAACACCTTGGGCACAGCTCGCCCATCTTCTAAATGGGACCATGATAAAGAGGCACCCAAATCAGCAAGAGCAGGGGTGGCCACTGGCAGGAAGAGTTACTGTATTGCTGGGGGTCGCACGGGAGCCAAACCCTTACACAGGCACGTGTCAGGCGAATACACACAATATTGGAAATATATTACCTAAACACACATATCAAGTTCCTGAAGAATTAAAATTTGAGAGATAAAACTTTCTCTGAATGGAGACGAATAATGAGTATCATTATATATTCAACTGCTTTCTATAACTATGGGCGTTTGTTACTTGAAATAATCATCCATTCTAAAAATGTAAGTAACCACTGAATTAAAAACTTTAAGAGAAAAAATGGGCCCATTAATGTGATTGACATCCACCGTGGCTCACACTCGCGTAAGAACAAGAGTATGCTAGAGTCTATGGGGTGGATGTGTGGCTTCAGGTGGAGCTTGATCCAGGGCTCCAGTGATAGCTTGTTCGGTCTTTGTGCTCTGCGGTGTGAGGGCTTTTGTACTGAGGGCAGTAAGGAGTCCTCGTATTATCTTATTGCGAATTAGCCGAAAAAAAAATTAAACACACACACACACACACACACACACACATATACATACATACATACATACATTGTGTGTGTGTGTGGGGGTGGGGGTGTTGTTTTATACAGCTGTTAGGGGGTCCTGCTTCGTGAACTGCAGAGACTTCTCGTGAACTAAATGCTGGACCAGTATGCTGGGGAAGAGAGTCTAGGCTGAGAACCAGGACTGATAGTGATTCTGGGAGGGAGGTCCCCCTACTCACCTTGGCTGCCCATGGATGCCTTAACAGGCATCTGGTAACACTCAAAGAGTGTTCTGGGACATGGTGAGCGAGCCTGTTCGCCTCCCTTGTTCCTGTGCCAATGTGTGTCCCTCGCTCCTGTGGTTCCTATTGGTTTCCAGCTGCCTCTTGTCTACCTGGCTGGATTCAGTTAAGCCCCTTTCATGGATAATAAACAACCCCTGGTGGTGAAGAGGGTAAGGGGTGTATTTACCTCGAACTGAAAGCTACCTGGGATTGGTTCATTTGTGCCAGCCTGGCGGCGTCTGTCCCTCACACCTCCTGCCTTTCTGCTATGCTGCTCCCAACATGTGGCTGACATCCTTGTGTTTGCAAAACGGCTGCCATACTTCCTGACATCATGCCTACGTTGCAACTTATAAATAGGGGAGAATATGGAGGGAGAAAAATCTCCCAGAGAACGTAGGCCTTTGAAACAGCTTTCCCACCCAAGGGCCTTGCTTGTGTCTCATTGGTTGGAAGTCGTCACATGGCCATCGTAAAGCTGTGTTGCAGAAGGCACATCAGTCAGTCAGTGCATTGCCTTTTGGACAAAGGCTGATTATGGTTGAAGGATGAAGGGGATGTGGACACTTGGGCAGCCACACTCTGTGGCAGAAGGCTCGCAGCACTAACAGTGTTATTTAGCGTGTCTACAGCCTGGCACATGCTAGGTAGAGCATTCTTGTCATTTTGTTGGCAAGGTAGAGAGGACTAATAAGGCTTTGGGGTACCATCTTCTTCCTAGCAGCAGCGTCCTCTGAAGGAAGCCTGTCCTTCCCACTCTGAGACGAGACCCCAGCCTGGGAGGCCTGGCCTTTGTGGAGGCAAGGGAGACACAGAGTGGGTGTGACTGGAGCCTTCCTGACTGAGCAAACAAAGGCTTTGAGCATGAAACTCTGGGGAAGTGGCTGCGTGGACAGAAAATAGGTAGTCATGGAGACAGAGGTGGGGTGACAGGCCCAGATGGAGCAGGGCAGGGGCACAGAACCTACAGGTGTGTATGCTCTAAGCATACACATTGTGTGAGTCGGGGGGGCATGTCAGTGTTTCTCACCCCCTGTTCTTTGTAGAAGCGTGTGTGTACGTGGGCATAGCCCGTGGAGGCTGAAGTCAGCCTTAGCTGGTGTTCCGCAGGAGCTGTCCACCTTGTTTGAGATGGCATCTCTTACAGGCCTGAAGCTCATACATTAGATTAGGCTGGTCGGCCAGTGAGTGAGCCCAGGGACCCATTTGTGTGCCCCCCAGCACTGGGACTATACGCATATCACTATGCCTGTCTTTTTACCCAGGTTCTGGGGGTTCAGACTTGGGTTTCTATTCTTATGTGACAAGTGCTGGGCTATCTCCTGCTGGGCTATCTCCCCAGCCCTTGCTGTGAATATCTGCGTAGATGAACTTTTTCATGGAAAAAAAATTTAAAAATTATTTTTCATTTTACACACCAATGCCAGTTTCCTCTTCCTCCCCTTTTTCCACCCCCTCCTCCCCCCTTCTCATCTCCCAATCTGCTCCTCAGAGCGGGTAAGGCCTTCCTTGGGGAGCCAACAAAGACTGGCATACCAACTTGAGGCAGGACCCAGTCATTCCCCCTGTGTCAAGGCTGAGCAAGATATCCCATATAGGGAATGGGTTCCAAAAAGCCAGTTCATGCACCTGAGATAGGTGATCCTAGTGCCACCGCCAGCACCCCCCAACAAATCAAGTCACATAACTGTCACCCACATTCAGAGGGTCTAGATGGGTTCCATGTAGGTTTCCCAACTGTTAGTCATTGTCTGTGAGTTCCCTCAAGTGTGGGTCAGCTATCTCTGTGGTTTTCCCCATCATGCTTTTGACCCTCCCGCCCTGTTCTATGATCCCTCCTCCCTCTCTTCAACTGAACTTCAGAAGCTCAGCCCAGTGCTTGGCTGTGGGTCACTGCATCTGCTTCCATCAGTTACGGGTAGGTTCTATGATGACAATTAGAATTAGGGTAGTCACTAATCTGATTACGGGGGAAGGCCTGCTTAGGCATCCTTTCCTCTATTGTTAGGAGTCTTAACAAGGGCCCAAGGATTCCTGGGAATTTCTCTAGTGCCAGGTTTTCAACAAACCCCATAATGACTCCCTCTATCAAGAGACCTCTTTCATTGCTCCCCCCTCTGTCCCTCCCTCAACCTGTCTTCTTGATCACTCATGTTCCTGTCCACATTCCCTCCCGTTTGCCCAGGAGATATTAACTATTTTCCATCCCTGGGATCCTCCATGTGTGTCCCTCTTAGGGCCTTCCTCCTTTTTTTAAAATTTAATCTAGCTTCTCTGGAGTTGTGGATTGTAGGCTGGTTATCTTTTGCTTTATATCTAATATCCACTTCTGAGTGAGTGTATATTATATTTGTCTTTCTGGGTCTGGGTTACCTCACTCAGCATGTTGTTATCTAGTTCCATCTATCTGCCTGCACATTTCAAGATGTCATTTTTTTAACCACTGAGTAGTACTCCATTGTGTAAATGTACCACATTTTCTTTATCCATTCTTCAGTTGAGGGGCCTAAGTTGTTTCCAGGTTCTGGGTATTACAAACAATGCTGCTATGAACTATGAACATAGTTGAGCAAATGCCCTTGTGGTAAGATTGAGTATCCTTTGGGTATATGCCCAAGAGTGATATTGCTGGGTCTTGAGGTGACTTATTCCCAATTTCCTGAGAAACCGCCATACTAATTTCTAAAGTGGCTGTATAAGTTTGCTTTCCCACCAGCACTAGAGGAGTGTTCCCCTTACTCCACATCCTCTCCAGCATAAGCTGTCATAAGTATTTTTGATCTTAGCCATTCTAATAGGTGTAAGATGGTATCACAGAGTCATTTTGATTTGCATTTCCATGATGGCTAAGGATGTTGAGCAATTCCTTAAATGTCTTTCAGCCATTTAATTTTCTTCTGTTGAGAACTCACTGCTTAGATCTGTACCCCATTTTTAAATTGAATTATTTGGTATTTTGGTGTCTAGTTTCTGACATTCTGCAGACACTAAGAGATCATAGGTGCCAGCCAACCCAGACTACAATATCCAGCAAAGCTTTCAATCACCATAGATGGAGAAAACAAGATATTCCATGACAAAACCTGATTTAAACAATACCTATCTACAAATCCAGGCCAAAGGAAAGAACTAGAAGGAAAACTCCAACCCACGGAAGTTAGCTGTACCCACAAAACACAGGCAACAGATAACATCATACTGACAAACTCCAAAGAAATACATATTTTTATGACGAGAAGAAGGGAATAGAACAATTTTACTTTTGACACTAAATATTTTCCCAAATGACCATGTACTAGACAGTTCCCATGTGTCCATGACATCCCAAGTGACTGAGCCATTTATTAGTTGGGATACCTGAGGGGAGATGGGTGTAGCTGGTGGCGTGCCAGGTGCAAGCTAGGACCACAGCAGTCATGCCAGGTCTTTCCCCGCCTGTGCCCTGGACAGAAGAGATTTCTATAAATCAAAGACAAAAGCCCACAGCTGGCCCATGCTCATAGGCGGCACTCTGCCAGGAGATTTTGAAATCCCCTGGTAGTGCTGGGTTTTCAGCATCACTGGTGATGGGTCCCAGCTTTGTCAGCCTTCTGGACACAGACCCTAACAGCCTTAGCCTGGATAAGACTAAGATATGGCAGCTTTCCCAGGCCTTAAGGCCTCTGGAGGTCAGATGGAGATGTACGCTAATCAGCATGTGAGTGGTGCAGCCCGCGACACGTGACTTTCCTTAGCATCAAGGCCGGCCATCCCCAAGAATGAGCCATTCTGTGTTCCCTGCCAGTGTTCCACCCTGAGCCTGCAGCGCAACAACCCCGCCTCCTGCAGGCCTGGCCACTGTTTATCCCAGCAGCGTCCTGGTAGAGGCACAGGGCTTCCGTTCAGGGGGACAGGAGTGAGGACCCCCAGAGACTGAGCTGGGAGCCATGGGAAGCAGACCCCAGGCTGCGGACTTGCTCGTTTGGGTTTCAGGCAGGTCCCAGGTGGAGTGGGGAAGGGCAGACATGTGCCCGTGTCCTGAGGACTAGCCCCGGGGATGTCACACAGGTGGAGGCTGTGTTCCTGTGGAGTAGTGTGTGACATGTGATGTGTACAAGTCTGGTAGGTGAAATTCTGGTCTCGGGCTCTAGCCAGGGCTACTTTAGGGGACCATGTGGCTCCTTTACTGGAGATGTGGGGGTGGGGGGAGGCTCCCTTACCATGTATCTTGCAGCACAGGGAATGGAGGTACAGAGGTGTCTGGAAAGGGTGCAGGAGCTGAAGCCCCCAAGATAAACACCATGATGGGGGGGGGGGCGGACGGACTCAGAATCCATTTGTGTAATGAGAATGAGAGCTTGAGGTTGGCCATAAGGGGAATGTGGGAGCCACATGGAGAGGTTGGGGTCTTCCTCTTGGGGATCAAGTGATGCTTCTGTTAAGGTCCTCGCTTTCCCCAGGCTGACCTGCTCTGGTCAGAACCGCACCTGTCATCAGAAGCCATAATGGGTGACCCATCCTTCATTAGCCTATAGTAGGTAGGAGCTCATGGGGCCTGGTCATCCTGTGAGACCTGAACTCAAACCTTTCAGAGTGGGACACAGGAAAAGCCCCTGTACCCTATGTGGAGTTGTGTCTTCAGAGAAGGGACGTTACTCTGTCCCTTAGTTGTGGGCTGTGTCCCTAACTTCCTGTCAATGAAGGCATGTGAGGAGGGCTGGCTGAGGAAGGGATGGCTTCAGCCCATCTTCAGTGTCAGGTCCTGATGTGATTGAGTGAGAAACATATTGGCTGTTGAGGGTACCTGACTTTCTCCCTCTCTGTCCCAGCCAGACAAGGACAGGCACCGTAGACGCCCCACTGAAGGATTTCTACACCCTCTCCGGCCTTCTTTCTTCCTTAGGCACAGCCAGGACCCCCTCTCCCTAGGTCAGGTCTTAGTGTCACTGTTTGGGGTGGTCCTGTGCCTCATGGGTTGAGACTGTGCGTGTTGCTGGGGCCTGCACTGTAGCTGGATCCCAAGGTCAGTGTAGTGACCCTGAAGAGCAATTCTGGAGGGATGCAAAGGCCAACTCTGAGTGTTGTCTGGGTGAATTCTACTCAAGTACTGACCCAATACCAGTTGTCAACCCCTTCTAGAGACTTCTTGCTTGTCATAAAAGGCTCAACGGAAGAGGCAAGGACTGACTTACTGGGCGCAGTAACCTGAGGCACAGAAAGGTTAAGCAGCTTTCCATGGGTCACCCAACCAGCAGTGTCTGGTCTGAGCTTTGGGCCAAGGCAATGGCTTCTGAGGTCATAGTAGCTACCAGTGTGGTCAGCACTTTTCCTGAGAGCAGCCAAGGCCTTGGAGCAGCCCGGCACATGCTTCCCCATCCTGCTGCTGATCCAGATGCAGCAACGTGGTGGGGCTTCCCTCATCTTTCTGATCACCACTGGCATCTTGGGCCCATGCTCCATGTGGGCCTTGGGTGTTCACTGGCCGAGTGGGGGTGCCAGCCACAGCCACTCCTTAGCATCATGTCGAATGTGGGTGTCAGTGGAGCTATGGAGACAAGACCTGGGCTGCCACTCAACACACAGTATCGTTAGTGATTTGCACCTCAGCCATGAGCTGGTGGCAAGAGAAGCTCAGAAGAGAATGTGAAGGGAAGGAGCTGTGGATCACAGCACATCTTTATTGGGTCTCCTTCTGTTCCACACAATAGATTTGAGCAGGTGTTTGTGCAGGAAATGACTGAAGGGTGCACGGTGAGTGGATGGATCAATGCATGAAGGAGTAGGTGGATGGGAGCTTGATGCATGCTATCCTGGATGCCTGTGCTCCCTTCTGCAGGAGTGTGCCAATATGGAACTCTAAATTAATCAGGGAGGTGTATTGCCTCCTATAGTTACACTGAGAAACTAAACCCACTGAAGTCTGAGGGTCCCTGACTGGGAATGGAAACACCCAGCCTCAGATTCCACACAGCCTAGGTGGCAGCGGAGACCCCTTGTCTGACCAACAGCGTAAGCTCTGCATTCTGGCCCTTTCAGTCTTAGGCAGCTAGCAGGTGTCTCCCCTGTTTTCGAGTGCTAATTTTTACAGGCAGGCTTTTCATCCAACCTTCAGGGGCCAGGAGAGTTGGTGACGTCTTTGTGGTGAGCTTAGGAGGAGATGGGCTTGCCAGGCAGCCCCATGGGGTGCCATGAAGGTCATAAGTGTTTCATATTTAGATATTGGGCCAGACCGTGTGCCTTCTTGAATAAATGTTTGTTTTTGCCAGGGATGGCCCGCGTGGTTGAAACACTTGGGGTTGCTCTCATGCAGTGCAAATCACGTCATGGAAATTTATTTCCTCTCCGTGCGCCCCACCTCACCCTGGGTTTATGAAACATATGGATCCTTCTTTAAACAATCCCTCAAAAGCTCTGACTTGCAAATTAGTTCCGTGAGTGATCAGCTGTATATATTCTGCACTTAATAAACTCCGTTATTAAAGAAGAGGCAATTGCTTATTCGATTACAGTGGATGAGGAGCGAGGCTCCGCAGAACACTGCCGGAGACCCAGGGCTGAGCATTAATAAAGGGAGGGAAACACCCTTGAACCGGCCTTGGCCTTGGTGCGTTTCATAGAGGCAGAGAAGGTGGCAGAAGGCCCAGCAAAAGTCCCAGCGTCCTTGCAGGGTTTTTGGGCACCCAGCCTTGACTTCTGGTTTCGTAAAGCTGTCTGTGATCACAGACAGAAGATGCTTCCGTCTGATTTGTGCGGATTTGGGGGATTTGCATTATGTATGAAATGCAATTTGCATTTCATTCTAGAGAAAAGAACAACATTGATAAATACATTTTTATGTGTATACAAAATAGATTTGGGCAAGATATGGGGGTCCTTGGATAGGAGGTGCATATAAGAAAATTAGCTTTATAGAGATGGTGTTAGCAAAGCAGAAACAGGCAATACAAACTCCAAGAGCACCAGTAGGAACGCAGGGCCAGACATTTCTATTCGTTTCACCAAGCCAGCCTATGCACAGCCTTCTGGGATCATCTCACAGGCTGCCTCCTCCAGGAAGCCATCTGGACTCTTGTCTTGCTTTTGAATCCTTGCAGTTTTCTGGGCAAAGAGCAGCAGCAGATGTTGTGGTGGTGTCTGCCCCAACCCCCTTCCCCCTGCTAATTATCCCCTCACCCATCCATCTTCCAATCATCTATCAATCTACCCATTTCCAGTCTACTCATCAATCAGTGAATATCAATCACTCTACCAATCATCTATCAATTTATATCTACCAATCATTTACATATCAATCTATCTGCCAATCATCTATCCACCAATCACCTATCAATTTTTCTGTCAATCATGTATCTATCATCTATCTGTCATATATGTACCTATGTATATATCTACCATCTCTCTATATGATATCTCTATCATTGATCTACCTACCTATCCACCTACCTATCATCAGCCATCTATCAATCATCTATCTATGCATCTATGTATCTATATATGTATGTATCCGTTCATCCACCCATGTATCCATATATCCATGTATGTATGTATGTATGTATGCATGTATCTATCTATCTATCTATCTATCTATCTATCTATCTATCTATCTATCTATCGTGGCCTAAGGCAGGAAGACCACATTCTCCAGGCATAGTTGGATAAGTACTTGCAATATCCTGAACCCTGACTGGATGACACATAAAACTCAGAACACACTGTACTGGGCTTTTTCTTTTAGGTCACCAACCAGCTCCTAAATCATGACATAAAGACTTATTAGTTTTAAATGCTTGGCCTAGCTTATGCTCATTTCTGGCTGGCTCTTTTAACTTAACCTGTTTCTCTTTATGTACCTTTTGTTACTACTTCTCATGTCTGCTGGCTGAAGTCTGTCTGACTTCCAGCCTCAGGTGTCTCCCTCATTTTATCCTCTCTTTTCTCTCATTCTTCTCTCTTTCTCTCTCTCTCTCTCTCTCTCTCTCTCTCTCTCTCTCTCTCTCTTTCTCTGTCTTTATTTCATGACAGCACGTGTGAGCACCTAGATTTCTCTTCCTATTTTTTTCTCTGCCCACCAGCCCCTCCTATCCTTTCTCTGCCTAGCTATTGGCTGTTCATCCCCTTATTAGACCAATCAGGAGCGTTAGGCAGGCAAGGTGAAATAATTGTAACACATATTACAGAATTAAACACACAGCCTTATATTGTTAAACAAATGCAGCAAAAACACTCCTTTACACAGCTAAATATTCTGCAGCATAAGCAAATGTAACACATCTTTGTCTAGTTAAAATAATGCTCCACAGCAACACGTAGCTACGAAACCATCATTGAGGAGTGCCATGGAAGTCACTACCGTAGCTGTCACCTGTCTTCTGATCATTCTGGTTGGAAGCACGGGGGGTCTGTCCATTCACCTGCTTCATGCTTCTTCATGTATCTGCCCACCTATTCATCATAATCATCCATTTATCCATCCAGATACGTATACATCTATTCCCATCATTGTACTCCTAAAATCTACCTGTTCACTCATCTGTCCACCTATTCACCATCTAACCATTCATCCTTCTACCCATCCAAGTAGCCACCATTGATCCACTTAGTCGTTGTCGACCGTCCAACCCTCCATCCACTGTGAGAGTGACTTCAATGGCATTCCTCAATGATGATTTTATGGCTGTGTGTGCTGAGTTTTATGTGCCATTCAGCCAGGGTTTTAGGTATCGCGTGGCCTTGCCCAACTATACCTGGAGAAGGTGGCCTTCCAGCCTTAGGCCACAGCAAGAAGTTCCAGGGACCCACGTGCAATGGCAGGCAGCCAGCACGAGACCAACTCATGCCTGGTGACTTCTGGCCTCTTCCATGGACGTCTTTTCCTGGCTTGGTCTCAGGAGTCCATCCCCAAAGCTTGGCATTTTTCTGCTGCTCCCAGGAGGCCACAGAGTGCCATACTTGGACTCTGGAACCAGACACCAGGAGTGACATGTGGCACTCACTAAGCAGTGATTTCTTTATTCGGGAAATTGGACAAAATAACTCTGTGTGTGTGTGTGTGTGTGTAAGGGGGGCTATGCAGACTCTGCACAGGGACCCTCTTACTGCTTTAGAGATCAGTAGTGATGTCTGGGTATCCTGCAGGGTAATGTACGAGAAAAAGGATGAATCATGACAGGCAGGACCTGGGAAAGGCACTTCCCCTACCTGGTCCCATAGCCTCACCTGGGGGCATTCTGGGGTGCTAGTACTGGACCCTGGTGTGGAGTCAGGATGCTGTCAGCTTGTCTCTGAAGAAGCTATTGTCTTGTCTAGTCAGAGCCTGTGTGTGATGCTTACATGGAGCAACTATCTTTCCAATTCTGAGTTTACTGTTGCCTTCTTGGATCAAGGTTTTGTCTTCGTCTAGGGAGCCTCTTCTGGTCCCTGCTTTCCCCTAAACTCACAGGCTCTGCCAACCTGGCCTCCCATAGCTCATATGAGGGTCACAGGGCCCTTCTGTGTGGGAGCTGTGGGGCTTATGAAGCTTCACGGTGGATACTGTGAGCCATTGAGATGGGGGCCTGTGCTCGAGTCCTCATTAGACGTTGATGCCAGGTTGGTCATGGAGCCTGCAAAAGCCACCTGGGCTGTGTCCTTCCTGCTGTTGACCAAGGTATCAGCAAGGCCTCTTGCATCTTTACAGTCCCTCGCTAATTCTCACGTATATACTAGTCCTGAGGAACTAGCATATACCAGGCCTACCAAGGTCCTAAGGTCACCATGTTCCTGTCCCTCAGAAGCTCCCAGGTAGATAGAGGAACACAACTACAGGCGTCAATACCAAGACTGAAGGAAGCCGGGGAAGCTACGGGGTTCAGACGCCTCCTCCAAAATGCCATGTGGGTCTTACAAGTTGTTACCTAATACTGCGAGCAGGCACCCCTTGCTACAGAGCAAGAAGGGGATATACCCAGCATTCCAGGTTGTCTGTGTCCTTCACTCTCATCCCGGCCATGGGCCTTGAGGCTGTGACATCTCCCGTTCACTATGGCCAGCTGAAGAGTGTGCCAGAGATCTGAGGGAAGGAGGCCCAGCAGGCAGGCTTGGGGTGGTGTGGCAGGTGCCTGTTCAGCGTCACCCTAGGACCCGATAGGCTCTGCTGTCCCACAGAGGAGATGATGGTCTTTCTGTGAGCGTGTGCCTCACTTCAGCTGGGAAATGTCTATCTGGGGACAGGATGGGGCTGTGAGAAGCAGGGAGTGTATTCCTTTCCTGACTCTTTCAAGAGCCATTGCTATTATTGGCTGCTGGCTCCTTCTGCACCCCCCCTCCCCTCCGCCTTATTCCTAGAAGCAGGGTGTTAAATTCATAGATACTTGTTTTCACTTTCTTTGTATAAAGCACCTGCTTGGGTCTTTGGAGAAGCCTCATATGAGAAGCCCCCTCCAGTTCTGAAGGCCAGCTCCAGCTGGAGTCTGCCCCTCCCATCTACCTGCAGCAGACAGAGGAGGCTTACAAAGCTGGTTCCCCCGAGCTCCCACAAGGAGCCTCCTATTGCCTTTGCCCTCTCAAGTGCAGCCCCGAGCCCCAAGGCCTGGGGTTGGTGTTCCTTCTATGACACTGAAGCTGAAGCACCCAGGGGGAAGTAAACAGGAGAAAATAATGCAGATTTAAGCCTTTGTCGAGTCCCTATGTGGATTCTGGCTCATGGTTTAAAAGGCTTTTCTTTCTTTCAAAAGCATACATTTCTCTGTTAAGTGTAGTCTTTCGCAAAGCAACAGGTTTCCTCATGACAGTCTGTTCAAATACATGGTGCAGTGTGATCACCTCACCATCTCCTCCTATCCGCCTCCTACCAGTCTCCTTCCATGCTTTGGGTACATGTGCACATGTGTGTGTGTATGTAGTACCTAGGCTTTTAATGTGAGAGAAAACTTATAATGCTTTCTGTCTGAGTCTGGCTTATTTCACTTAACATGGTGATCCCTCATTCCTCCAAATGGAATAATACTTTTTCCTGCAAATGACATATTATCTTACCTTGCCATGACTAACCAAAATCTAGTGTGCGTGTGTGTGTGTGTGTGTGTGTGTGTGTGTGTATGTGTGTATCACGTTTTTGTTATTCATTCTTCTGGCAATGCCATTTATTCATCTTTATCTTTTTGTATCATGGAAAAGGGAATTTATTTCAACCTGTAGTTCCAGCTTATAGACTGTCATTGTGGGAAATCAAGGCAGAAACTTCAAACAGCTTGTCACATCACAGACACAGTACAGAGCAGAGAGAAAGGAATGTGCAGATGCTCGCTTGCTTGCTCTCAGCCTGGCTATTACACAGTTCAAGACCCTGTTGCCTAGGTAATGGTGCCACCCACAGTGGGCTGGAATTCATCCTTATCTCTGATGACCTTAACTTCATTGTGAGTGACAGGCGAGCTGGCTGAGGCTAAATGTGTGGACATGAAGGAGACAGACAGACCGCGTCTGCTTATCTCCGTGTGGACCTGTCAGTGATAGGTATCATCTCGGTCAGAGAGGAGAGTGATTTATTGAGCCAGAGCGCTCCTGTGAGCAAGGAAGCTTAGAAGAAACATAAAGGAGGCACCAAGCCAGTCTGGGGTGGGGGTGGGGAAGCTTCCAGGAGGAGGAGGAGGAGCTAAGTGTTTCTTAGAGCTCTTGTGATGGTGTGACCCTCAAAGATAGCAGCCCATGGTTGAGGGAGGACTTGACTTTAGGGTCAGGTGCAGAGGATAAAGTGGGGGATGGGAGGAGGGCAGTGATGAGGGAGGGAGAGTACAGCAGGGTCAGAGGAGGTCCTTAGGGATCTAATGACAGCTGGTGGTTGACTGATTAGCGGGGCGGAGTAAGGAGGCAGAGAAGGCGATGGCAGTAGATTCAAAGTTGATGTCACTGATGTTCTCTCGTCCAGGCCGTGGTCTTGGCTTGGAAGAGTCCCAAGGGTTGCTACCTGGTAGACCTGGCTTCCCAGTGTCAGGTTGAGACCTGGGTGACATCATGGTACTAACAGTGCTGTGGGATTCTGAACTAGCAAGCCCTTGAGTGGGTGGGACAGGAAAGTGACCGATTGTAGAGGAAGCCAGCTGTGTGAAGGCTGCTCTGGCTGGTTGGGCCCGAGAGGTGTTCCTGGGAACCTGGTGTTGACCACAGCGATGCTGTTCTTGATGGTGTTCTAGAGGATTTTAAGAGACAGGACTTCATGCTAGTCCCTGCCACCTGTGAGAGGGACTTCCGTTGAGATGTGCTCTTTACAGATGGAATTAAGTTAAAGACTTTTCAGTGACATTATCTGAGAAGGAGGGATGGGAAACCCACACAGAGCAAGCTAGGTGAGATAAACCAGAGTGCGGGTCCTCTAGTCCGAAATGAACCAAAGACTGAGAAAATGGCTGAGAAAATGTTTGGAACCATGAAGGTCTGAGGCCTTTGTTTCTCTACAGACCACTGCTGGTTCCTTGATATTCTCTCTCTCTCTCTCTCTCTCTCTCTCTCTCTTTCTCTCTCTCTCTCTCTCTCTGTCTGTCTCAGAATCCCCCTGCCTCTACCTCCTGAGTGCTAGGATTACTGTGCTCCGCCTGGCCTTGCCAGGCCCCTTGGTTTCTTCCAGTGATTCTGAATTGAGACTCTGGGCTCCAGAGCTGCGAGGAAAAGACATGCCTGTGGTTCTCAGGCCCTGTGTGAACTGCCCTGTCCTCAGTCCTAGCAACTAATGTGTTTTTAAATCACACCCAGATATCTGCCACGCTCAGGAACTCCGCCCACCAGCAGGGCCGCAGCACAGGCTGTAGGGGCTGAGGGCATGTGTGTGCAAACCAGGAACACGTGTGAGTCCAGGCTGTAGGGGCTGAGAGCATGTGTGTGCAAACCAGGAACACGTGTGAGTCCAGGCTGGCCTGTGGTCCTCTCAAGCGTGGGCAGGACTCTACCCTGCGCAGGATGGGGGCAGCCCACCCCCTCAGCTAGGGTTCCACCTCCATCTCCTGGAGTTGAATATTTTTAAAGACACGTCTGGCAACTAATTGTTGCTGAGAAAATTGTGGCTTAGAGCACTTAACCTAAAATTAAAATGTGCCGTTTCACTGGCAAAGGAATCTTCCCGAAGCCGCAGTTCCCTTGAAGCCACTGTCAAGGAGGTGAGGACCAAAATAGTTCCCTTTCACTTTAGCTAGGCGCCTACCAGATGTAATGTGAGCAGAGGGGCCTCCAGACTGGGAGGACGGCAAGGAAGGAGAAGTTCTGCTCCCGAGTTTTAGTGCTAAACCCCCAGAGAAGGAAGTTCAATGGCTTATAGACACAGTGTACAGCAAAGGGGTGCTGGTAATTTCTGGGCTCCCTGGCATTCGTCCACACAACCACTCCTCCATCCACAGTAGATGATTGGCTTATACTTACAGAAGTAAAGACAGCCCTTGATGAGGGTTGGGGGCATTTCCATGACTCCAACTGGTGGTTTCTGGACACCTTTCCCGTCAGCATTGTCCCCACTTCGCTTTGGGGACATTGCTCCTCTGCTCCGAGCATGTCCACCATTTTGCCATTCTCTCAGAGAAAGAGCCAGAGTGTTTTCATGGCTTACAAGGCTCTAAGGACCGAGTCCCTGTATCTTTTGATGGCATCTTCATTCCTCTCCTGCCCCAGGGGCCTCCTCTCTCTACCTCTTTGTGGGCCGACGGGAAACAATCTGGTCTTGGCCTGGTCACCTGCTTTTTCTTGGGCCTGGAAATGTCATTTCTTCAACAGCCCCAATGCCTTTCCTCTTCATCTCCTCTTCCTACTCAAGGATGCTCTCTGGCAGTTCTAAAGGATTGACACCCAGGCCCTCTTCTTAGGCATCTTCCTGATTCTGTTGCTCAAGACAGTTATTCCCAGTAGGATACTTGGTACCTAATCAATCCTCTGTTTTATGGCCTTTCCAGAGCTCAAGCTCCGTGAGGGCAGGGCTCCATCGCCCGGGTTTGCTGTGGTCTCTCCACACTGGCTTTGGCAGGTGATAGGAGATGAATCGGTGACATCCACATGAGTGGCCTGAGATCTTGGGAGTGAATGTGATTTTTCCACCTGAGCTGAGAATAGACTGTGTGCAGAGCCTGGGGAGGGGGGTATGTGTTTGGGGACTAGGGAGGAATGGATCCTGGGTGAGGCCAAGGTTATGGCACAGGTCCAGGGGTAGAGGTGGGCTCTGAGTCTGAGTGTTTGATAAAGAGTCCTGGTCCAGCCTGGCCCAGGAAGGGCAGCAGGAGGTCTCTGGTGCTCTGGTGTCGCCACCTTCTTCTTCTTCTTCTTCTTCTTCTTCTTCTTCTTCTTCTTCTTCTTCTTCTTCTTCTTCTTCTTCTTCTTCTTCTTCTTCTCCTCCTCCTCCTCCTCCTCCTCCTTCTTCTTCCTCTTTTTCTTCTTCTTCTCCCTCTTCCTCCTCTCCCTCCTCTTTTTCCTCCTCCTCCTCTTCTTCTTACTTTTCTTTTAAATTTTGCGACAGAGTTTCTCTGTGTAGTCCTGGCTGTCCTACATAGTTACTATGTAGACTAGGCTGGCCTCAAACTCACAGAGATTCACTGACCTCTGTCTCCTGAGTGCTGGGACTAAAGGTGTGCACCCCACTGTCCATCTCTGATCTTTTAACTTATAAAAACTATATTTAATTAATTAATTGATTAATTAACTTTTGTGTGTGTAGGTCAGAGGGGTTGTCTCCTTTCACTCTGAGGGTTCTGGAGATAGAACTCAGGTCATTGGGCTTGGTGGCAAATGCTTTTACTCAATTCACCTCACTGGTTCAGTCTCTGGGCTTTTAAGCCTTGCAAAGCATGCCTATTACCATGTGCCAGTGTGTGTGAACACATGTGCACAATCGGAGGCCTTTGAGGATCACAAGTCATTCTAGGTAACTTGGATGGGCCCTTCATTCTGGCCACTGAGGTCCTTTTGAAAGTCCTCTGCCCTCATTACCAGCTGCAAATGTCATGATAAGTGTGTCACGGCCAGGCAAGGAAGGAGACCAACAATAAAGGAGGTGTGATCTTGCCTTTCAGTGTTTAACATCCAAAGATTGCATTTCATCTGCACCGAAACTCTCAGATGTA
This sequence comes from Myodes glareolus, assembly GCF_982192425.1. Taxonomy (NCBI): domain Eukaryota; kingdom Metazoa; phylum Chordata; class Mammalia; order Rodentia; family Cricetidae; genus Myodes; species Myodes glareolus. The sequence goes on from NC_142033.1 coordinate 69,659,675, forward strand.
CTCCGAGGCTGCCATTATTTGACTACCATTGAGGACTGGCATTGATTAAAAGCCACATTCTCACTTCAGAGATGATAAAACGGGAAAATAATGCAGGTCCAAGAATCAATTGTCTGTGAGAATAATGGACCATGCAGATACCGCCTGGCATGCTGGCTTCTTTGTAAATGTGGGCAGTTGGAGTTTACATTCTGCAGAGGCTTGGGGACCTCGGCTCGTGTGCACAGAGGCCACCACGGAGGCCAAACCTGTGTGTGTTTGCCGAGAGCTGGTCCTGAGCTGGGGCTCGGAACTTCCAGCTGATAGACTTAGAGAAGTCATGCCATCTGGGGCCCCCAGTCTGGGATAATGGCAATCAGATCCTGTGCTTCGGGGCGTAAGCCGAACTCCCACAGAGGCGGGGAGGAATGCACCCTCAAGTGGAAGCCTGCAACAGTTTCCAGAGTATTTGGGAGTGCTTCCGCTCCAGTTTCCACCATGGCCGAGGCTCTCCAAGACCCTTCTCTCTAATCATTTCTATTCACCCTGAGGGCTGGAATTTCCCACCCAGTGAGCCCTGGACTAATAATGCAGCCGGGTTGAGGGGCTGTGTGTGGTGAGTCACAGATGGAGCCAGAAGTGTCAGGACCTCCTTTCAAACACCGAGGTGATCTGTACCCCTACCCGCTGCCTTAACTGGCTGCCAGAACAAGTATTTTCAGGGTGTGGAGGGAGCTTTATGTTTTAAATCACATCTGGCTGCCAGCTTCTGATGAGATGCCCAGCATCCCTTATGAATATTTAGAAGGATGCAAAGCAGATGTAAATGTACAATGTGAAACCATACTGTAGCTCACATGGCCAGTGGGGGGGGGGGGACTCTCTGAACAGTGAGGGAGGTGAGAGGGAAATCACATAGGAACCTTCTCCCTTCCACTCAGTCCTCTCCCAGCCTCAGGAACCCCACGGAATCCTACCTGAGGTCTTATCTCCAGTCTGATGGTGGTCTTGTTTCCCAGAACAGACCCTGGGACGGGGCATGGATTTGAATGCAGGAGTGAGGAAGATGGCCTGCTAACCCAGTGTAGTGTCCCGTCAGCAGGCAGCTGGAGTTCAGGTCCTTTGGAGACTCTGGGAGACAGTGGGGGACAATCACAGATGATGTTTCTCCTGGGGAGTGGGGAAGCCAGGCTGCTTCAGCCTCCGTCAGCATTACTGCTAGAGGATTGCTTCCATCTGGCACACGGGTCCTGCTCAGAAGAGGGCCAGAAGCTTCCAGAAAAGAGTGGGGGCATGACTGGGGTCTAGGTCCCAGATTGGATATCACATTCTGATTACATGGTTATTATAATGGGCCCCTGTGAATGGGGTCTACACACATGGAGAAGGGGTGTTTTATTCTCCAGCAAAGCCTTTTCTTCATCTTGTGCCAGGATGCCCGTGGCAAAACCAGAGACATGTGCCAAGTTGGGCAGAAAAGCTATGGCCTCAGGAATCTCAGAAGCTAACAAATGAGAAGACGTTGGAGTTGGGGTAGATAGATCTTTCAGTAAACTGCTCCGTCCTATTAGCTGATCCCAGCTCTGCTGGATCATTCAAGAGTTTCTGCGTGGGCTGGGCATGGGACAGGTTACAGCTTATTCAAGGGGCTAATGTTGTGGGTTTGAAATCAATCACCTTGGATGAAACTTACTCCTTCCTTGGAAACCATGCGGCTGGCAGGGTCCTTAACTCTCTGAACCTCACACATTCCTCTACCCACAGAACTCAGAGTGGATCTCCCATCCCCCAGCTGCTTGGAAAGATGAGACACGGTTGTGTTCTGAGCTCTTGTCTCAGGAGTGAGCTTGTTATAGTAATGGAGGTCACTGAAGGGATGGTGTTGGGGTGTCTGACATGGAGCCAAGATCTGGCAAGGGCCCTCCACACATCTGCTCTGACACACAGTCTCTGCTGTCTGAAGTCGGAGCGGTCAGACTGAAATGAGAATCGGTGCCACTTCCGCATAGGCACCTCTGAGTTTCAGGTGTGCTGGCTGATCAGAGTAGGAGCCCTTTGCCCGCCCGCGAAGCCGACGGCAAGGACAGGCTTCGCTCATAACTGCACTCGTTCTTGCCTCACAGTGGCTCTGCTCAGCACACACCTGTGCTCTCCGATGGAGGGAGTCAGACTGGCTCCAAGGAGATGCCTGCTGTGGATCTGGAGTCTTGGTCTGGGTCTCTGCTCCATCATCACCATGCTTGCTGCTTCTCACGTGTATTTTTCTAGTTTCTGAAGTTGGGGTTCTGGTGTGCATTCTGTGGGGCTGTCCAAATGAGAAGATGTGGGCACACAGGGAGTGGTTGGGGAGGGGAGCACCACACGCCTGAAAGTGACATTTTTCCTTCCTCCCTCCCTCCCTCCCTCCCTCCCTCCCTCCCTCCCTCCCTCCCTCCCTTCCTTCCTTCCTTCCTTCCTTCCTTTCTGCCAGGGTTTTACTCTGTAACACAGGCTGGCCTCAAACTCAACAACAATGCTCTTGCCTCTTCTGGGATTGCAGGTGTGCACCACCACACCTGGCTCACTGGCATCTGTAAATGCAGACACATTGTGTTTAATTCTCATTTTTGATGAGACTCTTTCCAAAATGAATCATATAATTTTCTGGGATAAAGGAACAGCTTCATCATGGCTAAGAATGTTCTAGAATCTAGAGATTCATCCTTAGGAGTCTGTTTTCTCATCTGGAAGAAGAGGAGGACTACAGTTTGTAAGCATTTGACGGACAGTGTCCCTGGGATCCAGCAGGTATCCTAGAAACAGATAACAGCAGCTATGATCACGAATCTCTCCCTAACTTGGAGTCATCATTAAGCATGTGAGGACGAGTCCATGAGGGTAAGGGATGCTGCAGATGGGTTTGATCCTGGCATGCTTGCCTACCAAATACATCCAAATAAAACCAGTCAATTGTTTGCTCAGTCACCCCAGTGCCTGTCACATGCCAGGCACGTGCTGGGCTCTGGCCAGCTGCTGGAATTATCTGGTTGTCAGGGGCAATTGGACCATGTGAGGGGCCAGTGCCAGGGGTCCCAGGCTGCCTGGAGTCACCACAGTGCTATTTACAGACTTTTCATGCAGAGTGATGTGGCCATGCTTCTTGTTGTCACTTCCTCCTGCTGCTAGCATGCTGCTTTGAGTTCCTTCAGGTCTCCCATGGCCTTGTAGCCCACACTGCTAAGGGGCCAGTGTTGTAAGCAAAGGAGGGCATCGTAATAACACTGAGCCAGTAAGAACGGACACTTTCCGATGGTGAAGCTAAGAAGCTTTGATGTGTGACACTGTGACATTTCCTGTCCTTCTGGCCAGGAATTGACCCCCGTGTCTGACCCCTCTTCCACCCCTCTCCCTCTTAGCAGAGCAAACATTTTATGTCAAGAGTCTGTGTCCCATAGCTCTTGCAGGGGGAAGGCAAGATCAAACATGCCCAGGTAGTTTGCTGCCCTTAAGTATGGAGCATGTGGAGTGTCAGGCAATACATTGGTTCTGGGAGGAGGAGCTGCCTGCCCAAGAATGGCCACGCCCATGATTGGAGGGCACTCAGCTCTCTGTTTTAGCTCCCCTATCCAAGCTCTTTCTGTGCTGGGACTCTCAGTTCTATGGCTGTTGGGAACTGTGCCAGGTAAGTCTCGTTTGTGCCATGATGTCAAGGCCCACATCTGGAGTGCTGCTGGGGTGCCCCGGACTGGAAGAAGGGCTACTGCTGCATCCCTCGATTTTTGTGGGGAGCAGTTAGTCCCTCATCCCTTGATGCCTTAGCCACAGACAGGGAGAGCTGTTAGCCAAGCTCCAGCCAGGTATGACTGTCTTGTCCCTTGCCAGGCTGAGTTTTATAATTTCAACAGTTTCCTCCCAGCCCAGGTGTAGCTTCCTCACTAGCCCCGCACTCCCTTGAAGACTTGACCTGGCATTCATTCTCACTCAGTGCCCACCTCTCCCCCTCCTCCTCCCTTCCCTCCTCGGGTCTCCTAGTGTTTACTCAGATCTTCAGACAGAGCTGAACTCTCAGTGGTGATAATGACACCGGCTGCAGGGGCTCTGGGCAGTGCAGACTGTGTGCTCCGTGGATGGAACTTTCCCCACCATATTCAAAAAGAATCCAGAAAGTTTTACAAAGATGTGAGACGGTATGGAAGCAAGCGTGGAAATGAGGAGGAGTCAGAGAACACGGGTGCAGACAGGCTCAGTGCATGTCCTGTTGAAGGCCAGGTATGGAGAACCTCCTGGCAGCTAAAGCAAAGAGAAAAATATGCACAGATCAAAGAGAAGAGACCCCAACGCTAACTGAAGGCAGCAGGCCCCCATCAGATAGCCCTGTGACAGGCAGTCTGCTTCCTTCAGCTGGTACAGAGTCTCAGATGCAGTTTAAGGGGTTAATCCCAGAGCCTGTTTCATAGCTGGTGTCTGAAGAAATCAAGACCCCAGTTCAAGGTCATGCTTCTCTCCACTCTGGAGGGCCCAGTCTGTGCAGGTCTTAGCAGCCAGAGAGGCACATGGTAGGGGGTGGGTGCTGAGAGAGGCCACCCACGGAGCTGGCTTAGTCCTAGAACGGGAAGCATTTTGAATACTCAAAACCTGTGAGTGACATTTGTATCCACTGATAGTTAATAGGACAAGATGAAAACAAAATGGGAAAGAAATGTCTGTCTATGTTCATTGCCACCTGTTAATTCACCATGTTGCATACTGCGACCTTCAGCTGAATGTGTATTCTCCAATGGCGGGACCCTTCCAGCTAGATCCCGCCCACAGCTGAAACTGAGCTTCAAGCTCCTTGCCTTTCTCTCCCTAATGGACCGAGCCCAGCATGAAGCCAGTGCGTGGCACCCAGGCTCCGTGCCCCATCTGACTCACGGGAAGTGCCTGCCTGACCAGGGCCTTAGAAGTGATTCGAGGAGGGAATAATAATTGAGAACACTCTTCCATCTTCCGGGAGGCTGTTCTGAGAGCTTCATTAGCAAAGTGTGTAACAGCCCCACCGCACAGGTTGCTGCGTAAAATACAAATTGTTCAGGGCCTCTGAATTTTTGAAGCTCAGTCACACAAAAGAAGGCACGTTGATAAAGACCCAGAACCAGGGGCCTATGGCTTCTCACTGCTTCTCCTTGTCAGCCTCACATGAGGAATCAGAATTCCAGGTCACACTCGTGATAGCACACCCCATTCCTCCCGTCTATCTGCGGTTGTCATAGGAAGTCATAACCTTTTGGTAAATGCTCCCAGTCTCTCCGAGTGTGTGCCAAGTGTGCAGCTCTTTGGGGTGCCTGCTTCCTCCAGTAGTCTTCCACACCATGTCTGAGCTCACTTGCCCTCAACAGACCCTTCCTCTCTCTGCCAGTTATACCAGGCTACCAAGCACATTTGTTTTCTGACCACCGGTTTTTACAAACCTAGGGCATTTTCGCTCCTATGCTGAGCTGCCTGCCAGCAAGAGGGTGAGGGGGTGGCTCCACCTTGATGGCAGCCAGGGGTGGATTGCAGGGCTCTGGAGTCACCGGATCTGCTTCTTCCTTCTTTGGGCCTCTTGCCTGTCTTTTGGGACATGCGTGTATCCTCACCCTACCTCCTTCCCGTGTGATTAAAGCTAGCCAGTGGGGAGAAGGCTCCCTGGTTGTTTGACTTCTCCTCAGCCTAAGTGTGTGTCTTCAGCAACGGGGTCTCACCAGCAAATATTGGTGGACAACCAGGAGCCCTCAATGTGATTTTAAATAGTGTCGTAGACTCCTCCAGTGGTCTTCAGGATTCCTCCAGTGTCCTCATGGGTGAGATGGAGGGAAGACTTGGTGGGCTTCACAGGAACATGACGTGAGTGAATGGGACCTCGATTGTACTTGCCAGAGCAACAGAGGTCTGGGACAGGCCCAAGAGCCCCTGGGGTTAGTGGGTTCCATCTGTGGCTCCAAGAGCCTTCCTTGTTCTTCTGGGTCTCGGGTTCCTGTGCTACCCTGGCTGTAGCTTCCTCTGCCAATATTTTGCCCATGCTAAGTGCAGGTCTTGGGGTTCCTTGGGGGAATTTCACTCCTTGCTTGGTAGTGGACTCAGATTCTCCTTGGGTGCAAGCAGACAGGAGAGGAGAACCTTCATTCAGATGAGGGGAAACAGGGCTTTCTGGACAGAGATGGTGAGGGCTTCGGTGGCGGATCTCAGGCCAGGGTTACCAGGCCTTGCTGACTGATGGGCATCCAAATAGGTCTGAGGCTTTCAGGAGCTGCGTCCTGGCCCTTCTGCACAGTGGTTGCTTAGGCTACAGCCACTCCTGAGCAGCAGGGACTAGTTCAGAAGCCTTTAGTCAATGGTTGATATGTCTGAGTGTCAGGCTCAGAAACTTGAGCTATGCACCCAGGAGCAGGCCAGAGGGTACATAGCTCCATCCAGTTTCCAGTGGTCTGGGAGAAGGATAGTGGATACAGGACTCTAGGTCATGTCCTTATCACTCAGAAGTGGGTAGATGGGTGGGTATGTCCCACCTACCCTTCTCTAGAGAGATAACCCAGTTTTACAAGTTTACAGATAAGACTTCTTCTTAAAAAAAAAAATCCTTTAAACAAGCTCCTACAGTTCATTGTTCAGTAGCCAAGGTGCTTGTTTTGCGCATGAGGGCCGACCTGAGTTTGGCCCTCAGAGCTTGCACTGATAAGCTGGGTGTGGCAGTGCACGTGTGCCTACTCAGTGCTGGAGAGAGAGAGGGGCAGGGGGACTCCCGTGCTCAGTGGCCAGCCAGCCCGGCCTAATCAGTGGGTTCCAGCCAATGAGAGACTCTACCTCAAAAAGCAAGGCAGAGGGCTTCTGAGGAATGAAAACACAAGCTGACCTTTGACCTTCATAGTCATGCACACACGTGTACACACACACACACACACACACACACACACAGCCCCTCCCCCATCACCAAGAAAGGCACTCTGATACTGATACTGATACTGACAGTCTTTAATTTGACACTTGACTGAGAGGGAAGACTAGCTTGTTGGTAATTGGAGAGTGTAGGTCCAGCGTTGCAGGTAGCCTGGATTTGTGACCTTGCTGATTGATCCAAATAGTCCAGGATATAAGGGTTTTGCTCTCTGAAGGTATGGTTGCTGCTTCTGAGGGCTTAAAGCATTGTTTTGGGCTTGAGAGATGGCTCAGTGGTTAAGAGCACTGACCGCTCTGCCAGAGGCCCTGAGTTCAATTCCTAGCACCCAGATGGCAGCTCACAACTGTCTGCAACTCCAGTTCCAGATCTGACACTCTCATCTCACACAGACATACATGCAGGCAAAGCACCAATGCATGTAAAATAAAAATAAACAAATTTAATTTAAAGAATGTTTTCTTGTTGAGAGAAAAAAACTTAAAAAACTGTGCATCAAAGCTGTCGCTCTGCCACCTCCAACTTCTTCCCCCAGCTTTGCTCATCCCTCTGGATCTGGTGGGGAGGAGGCGAGTTGTTGGGGGCACTCATCTGGACCATGACAGCAGGGCGCCTTTATAAAAACCAGCCCCACTGGCGGGCCTCATCTGATGGTTTCAGAGAGCGTCTTGGTTCTGCAGTGCTGAAAGACTCAAAAGCTTGGCACTAATGAATGAGTGGCTAATCTGTGGAAATCCCTGGGAACTGGCCCGACTTATCTGCCATGTCCTCAAGACGCGCCCTGAAGAAGAGGCCAGCTGGACCATGAGAACTTGAACCTTTTGTGCACCCCAACGTGCTGGAGTCTTAGTGCGACGCCCTGCTGGGATGGGGCCTCACTCGTTCATTTTGGAGGCTGTTTGGGACAGAGGGGAGTGGGGGCTGTGGGCTGCACACATACTCCCAGCTGCTGTGCACAGTACCGCAGATGGAGCGTAGACAATGGGAATGTGGGTCCCCCTCTTCTGAGGCTGGTATTCAAAGGTCAGTAGTGGCTGAGCTGGGATCTGGGGAACCCTCATCAGTCTGCCTTCTGCCTGTGCTTTCCCCTTCTTCTGAGATTAGGGACCTCCCAGGCTGGGTCCTCCTGTTACAACCTCTTTAAATCCTCAGAGCCTCTTCAAAGCCCCCATCTCCTGACAGTCTCACGGGAGATGGGGGGGGGGCAGGGTATGGTCTGACCATCACAGGGGCCTCGGCTTGAGCCCTTCTTGAGATCCTGTTGCCTAGAAAGTGCCCTCCCTACTCCAGGAACCTTCCCTTCTCTCTCTGGGCTTCTAGACTTCTGTAACGTCCAAAGGGTCACTGACCAACTCATTTCTCCCCTCTGGGGGTGCCACTGAGGTTAGAATGAGAGACAGTGGGGTAGAGCTAACAGTAGAAAATACCTGTTCAGTCTGACATGCAGGGGTCTATCTCCTAAGAAAACCAGATACAATTAAGGAAGCCTGGAGGCGGGTGCAATTAGGGACCCCCTGGACTGTAAGGCTCCCCCCCCCCCGGGTCTTCACAGGTACAGACCCCACACTGGGACACGCTGTTTCTCCTCTGCACCATGTCCCGGTCGTAGCAGGCCAGGTCTGCTGCTCACCCCTCTGCTTCATGTACCTGTCACTCTCGCTGGCACCGAGGAAGTTCAGTAAATATTCATTGACGGAACGAAGGCTCCCACTGCCTGGAATGGTGCCGGACACCAAGTGGGCACGTGATAAACGCCTGATGAATTGGATGCGTTGAAGTCAGCAATGTGGATCGGCAGCCACTGCCGAGGAGACGGGGGCTGCAGTTAATAAAGCCCTCACAGACCTGGGACATGAGTGAAATATCACAATTTATGTAAAGCTTTTCATTATAACTCTGCAGGGACGTCCCTCCAGTATTAGCATTTTCCAGACTCTCTTATCAGCCGCACTTCAAGGATAAAAGCCGGAGCTGCAGAAGGCAGCGTGGGAGAACAAACAAGAGCTATTTGCACATCCCAAATAGAGAGGGCAGTGGGCTGGATCTTTACCTGCCTCACCTAGGCAACACTGCTGCTTAGGAGGAGGACAAAGTCTCTTCTTAGGGCTGGCACTCTGTGTGTGCGTGCATGTGTGTGTGCGCACGTGTGTGTTCATGTGTTCATGTGTGTGTGTGTATATCTAGGTGTGCACATGCTGAGAGTGGGTGTCCTGCTCTCTCTCTTATATTCTTGAGGCAGAGTCTCTCACTGAACCCAGAACTAAGTTTGAGGCCAACAGGCCCCAGTGATCCTTCTTTCTATGTCCCCAATAGTGCTGGGGCTTCAGGGAGCATGACTACGCTCCTTTTTTTTTTAAAGTTTGGGTTTCGGGAATTCTAAGTCAGGTCCCCATGCTTGCTCAGCAAGTGTGTTTAGCCACCAAACCATCTCCTAGCCCCTCAATGACATTCTTTTTAATGCCTGCTGTCCTTGCGTTGGGGTAATCGTACTTTTCCCTGTGGGCACCTGGGAAGGAGGTTGTTCAGAAAAGGCAAATGGCATCTTCTCATTCCAGTGTATAGAGGGTTCATCCTGGTGGCATTAGCCCTATGCTGATAGAGAACACATTTTGAAGTCAAATGAGCTTTGGATCCACACTTGCGCTGGTCTTTCAAGCTACCAGGGATCTTGGAGCCTGGCTGTGGTCACAGCTGCCCTTTACCTTAGAGGCCTTGTTGGCAGACTCAGGGGAGCAAGCTGTCTCTGGTGGTGAGGGTCACTGTGGTTCTATTGTGTGTTAGGACAGTAATGGCCACTTCTGTAGCAAACTACTGCAGCATCGAACACGGGGAATCCCTTTGTTCCCACGTGACCAGGCTCTTCTGGGTAGCAACTGCAGTCTGTTGGATGACTCTCCTTTGTTGGAGACCTCTGTATTCTGCAGCCTTCATTTACCATTAGGACAGACAGAAGAGAAGCCCCCAGGCCATCACGGGGACCTGGGGAGAAGGTGTAAGACCTTCATATCCGAGCACTGTCACCCCATGAAATGAGGCAACAAGTAGGGCCACGTCATGGGACAGCAAGGATAGGTGAAGAGATACTATGGGTGCCTGGAAGCTAGTGACTTTGTAGACGGTCGCTCTTATCCCTGCTGTGTCCAGTGCCACTTTGAGCCATCCCCCTGCATCCACTTCAGTTTTTTTCTATTAGGCTGCAGCTCCTGTCAGGTAAGGTAGGAGATGGGTGTGGCCCTGGCACTGTGCCCATAGGGCTCCCTGCCCCATGTATCTATGCACTGGCCTGCTGAGGGAAAGACTATCTTAACAGGTCACTGGTAGGCCACCATGCTCCACCAACATGTCTCTCTGTCTCTGTCTCTTTCTCTCTCTCTCTCTCTCTCTCTCTCTCTCTCACACACACACACACACACACACACACAGGGAGAGAATGTGTGAGTGTGTGTGTGTGAGTGGGTGCAGATGTGTTTATGCAGATGTGTGCACATATGTGTGTATGTTGCATGTAGAAGGCAGGGCTGCCCTATGAATTGTCTTGTTGACCGTGTGAGGCAGTTCTTCTATTCCACAGATGTAGACAGGGCCTGCCTGAGCTCCAGGCAGGGCTGGGGAGACTGCGAAGATCCAGGAAGGAGCCCCTTGCAGTGTGACAGTCAGAGAACTAACAAATGACTGTTTAATTATTCCAACAGGTAATTAATGATTCAACAGGGACAGGAGGAGACCCCTGACTGAGGTTGGATAAGGCTTCTCTGAGGAGGGGACAGAGATATCCAAGGGACCAATCAGAAAAGGCTAAGGAGGCGAGGTATTTGAAGAAATGTTGTCCGCTGCCCCACCAGGGTCAGGGTTGGACATGCAGTGTGTGCAAAGATCTTGAGGGGGAGATAGACCTTGGCTATTCACTCTGGAGTCAGAAGGGACCCAGGAGGGGTGAAGCCAGTGCATGAGGTAGAAGACAGGTGTGAAGCCTGTGCAGCGCGTGAGAGGACTTTACCAAAACTTATCAGGAGAGGCTGAATTCTCTCTCTGTAGGAGCCCCGTGGCTGAAGAGCCTATGCGAACCCAACTGTGCCATGAGCTGGCGTTGGGTTCTGATTCAGGAGTCAGGACAGGGTAGCAAGAGGACAGAAAGCTACCAGAAGAATCCCTGGGATTGGTGACGGCTGGAGGTGAAGCCAGGTGTCTGTTCCCACTGTAAAGGTTCCTGGTTTCTGCCTGGGATACGTGGGATGGTGACCCATCCTGCCTCTGTGCTCCAGGCCCCGGTTTGTACTTGGGGTCTAGGCCTGCAATCATCCTGCAGTGGTGGAAGTGTCCCTGAGAGCACAGGCAGGAAACTGAGGCATGTGGCCTGGCTGAGACCCACCCCCTCAGACCCAGCCTGTGGGGTCTCTGAAGGAGATAAGCAGAGCAGGGCAGCCAAGGGTTGTCCACAGATCTTGTACATGGGTGGTCCATGTTCTCCTGTGATTATCACCGGAGCTCAGTGAGCAATTCTGTCTCGGAGGAGAGAAAAACCCAAGTGCAGAGGAAGGTCCCATAGGTTGCTCAAGGTCACAACTCAGAGACATAGCTTGTTCCCACTTGAGTAGTAATGCATGCCAATCATCCTGACTTCCTCCACAGCAGGAGTGGGGGAAAGCAGCGCTCAGGTGTACCAGCTGGCTGAGATGAGGCTTTGTTTGGGGTTGTGGGTCAGGAAACATTTCTCAGGGGAGACCTTGTTTGGGGGAGTGAGGTCTGATCCTGGTTTTCGGCATTGAAGAGTGTGCTGGAAACTTTCCAGTCCTTGGGGAGAGAAGTGAGTGGACACCCCCTCTCAGGCTTGAATCTCCCCACCCGCCGCCTCCTTCAAGGCAGCTGTCAAGGCCCCTCAGAGGATCTGAGGCAAGGGTGCCACCCAGACTTGCTAGCAAAGGCAAAATGGCAGGTTCGTCCATAGTCAGTGTGTTCTCAGGGGTCTGGCTGGTCTGGGAGACAGCAGCTACCTTGCCACCAGCAGGAACATGGGAGGAGAAGTCTGTGCTGGCTTAGGTGGTTTACAGCCCTCTACCTGTTTGTTCCCCCACATCTGATCATCGTGGAGGGAGAGGAGATCTAGGCCACTTGGGAACTAACAAAAGCTGGTGTTGGGGTCTTAGTTGGCATATGCCTGCTGCTCGGTCACATCCAGCTGCCTTGGTGGAGCTTGGAGGACTGGCCGAGGTCCTGCACCCATGGCGGGTAGGATCTGTGACTTCCTTCACAAGGTGATGAAGAAGACTTTGGCGCTGTGTCCATGCCCTGCTAAGAAGTTTGGCAGCATGCTGCGTGTTTTTTTCAGAGGCAGTTCTTAATTAAAAATGGAAAACGGGGCTAAGGAAGAAGGAAGGAAGCTGGTCTACCCAGGTAGCCACAACTGGGGTCTCTGTTGTTTCTCCTCTGGTTTTTCTTGGTCAGGAGTCAGGGACCTGGATGGTAGTGACTAAGGTTTTCTTGACCACACACCTTTGCTTCCCTCCTGATTCCTTTCTCAGCAAGGCACACACATTCCCTTTGCCTTGCCACAGTCTGTGGGGAAGGACTTTCAGTCGCGGTCCAGATTTCCACTGAGTGGATCTTCTCCAATGTGTTGGGTTTGCTGTGGTTATCTTCAGCTCCCGGTGAGCAGAGCTGGTGTTTCTTCAGCAGATGGTTCTAAAGAAAGCCCTGGACAGAGGGGTGAGCACTTAGGAATCCCTGTGAGGCTCATCTCCTGCTTTCTTTAGGGTGGATGGACAACTGACTTGGCTGGGACAGCAGACTTTGCTTCAGAATGCTGGACATAGGCCAGCATTTTGGATTCTGGAACAGGCAGCCTCTTGGCAGGAACCTGTGAGCAGTGCACACGTCTGGTGATGCACGGCTGACTTTGCATGCACTGGGGCTCACGCACATGGGCTCATTTCCCATAGCTTATGACATTTTCTTCTTGTACAGTGCAGACTCTCCATCCAGCTGGTCACACTTGGAATGTGGCCCCACTGGGGTTTTCCCATTTACTAAAGGTACGTCAACATAACCCAGTTACTGTGGCGTGCACACACACACACACACACACACACACACACACACACACACACACAGAGAGAGAGAGAGAGAGAGAGAGAGAGAGAGGGAGAGAGAGAGGCAGAGAGAACACACACACACACACACAGAGAGAGAGAGAGAGAGAGAGAGAGAGGGAGAGAGAGAGAGACAGAGAGAGAGAGAGAGACAGAGAGAGAGACAGAGAGAGACAGAGAGAGACAGAGACACACAAAGAGCGCTCTACAATGTGGTGCTGAAACAGGGGCCAAGGATTATATTGTGTTGTAGAAGAGATGCATGAAGTCCGGGCGGGCTTTTGTTGGCAGATGGGAGGTGGGCAGTCTGAGCAAAGGACTGTTGAGGGCCAGATGGGAGGACCAAGTGTCTTCTTGGGTAACAGGGCAGTGGCCAGGAGCTGGAGGGAAGGAGGAAGCATGGTCCAAGAGATAGCTGAGATGAGATACAAGGGCTGAGGGTAAGGAAATTGTCCTGTGGGTGCATGGCTATTGTCTGATGATGTCTGGGAAGTCACTGCATGGAACTTGGCCTGATCCATCTTTGTTCTCCACAAACTGATAAGCAAAGCAATAAATAACGCCTGCACCATTTCCTGGTTGTTTATGTTCTACTACTGCTTTGGTCTTGACACTACCTGGCCATGTAGAGTTTGGGTAGGTCAAGAGGGGTGCTGATACATGACAGCCCAGTCATCCTCAGATGCTGGTTGGTACCCCATCTCCCATTGTCTTACACCAGCTGCAGTCCCCTAGATGGAGGCCCTGGAACGGGGTGCTTGGTTGCACAGTCTGAGCCTTTCTTTCCATGTACTATGAAGGTGCCATGGTCCTAATGACCCGTGGAGTCCTTGGGCTCTTGGTTCTTCTCTGAGGAAGACCTCCTGTGTGCCAGGCTCCTTGTTGGTGCTCTGTCTGTGTTTCATTCTGTGACATATATGGGTGGGATCTGGGCATCACTGTGTCAAAGGAGCCGGTGGCTTGCCCTTCTTGTTTCCCTAGTGACCCCCATGGAACCCCCTTTCTGTCTGTGCTCTTGGGACTACTTTTGTTTATTTGTGTTTGGTAGTTGGTCGCCCTGTTCGTTTCTCTGCCGGCTGTAACTGGAAAGGAGTCAGTGCACCTGGCTGCTGTTGAGACGCCCAAACATCAGAGTCTGCCGCACAGCTGGATATCACGGCTTGGCATTCAGCCCACCTGGCACTCGGTTAGCCTGGGGTGGACGTGGCTGCACTTGGTCAGGAGCAAGTGAGAGGCAATAGGAGATGGCTTGATTGCCTGCCCTGTGTCGGCCACCTCTGTCCTTCTCCACCATGAAGGAAAGAATGGATGCCACTTCTGCTTTGCAGGTGGGGAAACTGAGGTATCAGTAAGTGAAAACTGTGGCCAGGATCTGAAGATGGTAGGCCTGAGCCTGAAGCTACTGTACTCTTGCCTAACTGAGCTCTCTAAGGCAGACCAGATAATGCCCATTGCTCAGATGGGGAGACAGAGGCTGGTCCCAGGCCATGTGTTCTGTGCTGTGATCTCTCCTCCTATGGAGAGGGATATTTCCATAGCCAGCCTTTGGGGAGATGGAGCCGTGGAGATTTCCAGATCACCAGAATAGTCTCAGCACTGAGCAGGGAGCACCTTTGTCAGGGAGCACTCTCCCTAGTCTCAGGAGCCCATCAGTACCTGCTGTGGCTCCATCTTCCTGCTCCTCCACCACCCTGAACCAAGCATCCTCCTCTGCCTCCTCCACTTCCTGTCTTGCCTTTCCTTCCCTTCTTCCTCTTCCTTCTATTTTTTTTTGCCCTTCTTCTTTCTCTTCCACCTCCCTTTTCTGTTTGCCTCTAACTGCAGCTCCTCCCACCCTTCCTCCCCGCTCCCCCTCCTCCCCCTCCTCCTTTGTGCCACAGAGCAATCCTCATGGCCACCCACACAATGAGGCGATTGTGAGCTGGAGTCCCACTGAAGGCCAGGAACATGGCGGAGGCCTGATTTTCATGAATGATCAAATGCCCAGCCCGGCCCACTGCAGGCAGCAACCTGAGCTTGGGCGGCCAGCCGGGTGGTTTGCTTCAGGGCTTTGTCTGGGGATGAAGAGACCCTGGCTAGGAGCCATGTTGCCTTGGCAGTGGGGAGGAGGGACAGGGATGGCCGTTGGGGCCTGTAGGACAGACTAGGTCAGCTGGACCCCGGAGCCATAGCCACTCTGTGCGGGGGGGGGGGGGGTGGGGGGGGCGGGGGGGGTGCAGAGGACAGGACCCTGGTTAGAATCTATGGGTGGAAAGGGTCAGGCTGGGCTCACAAAAGATTCTGGGGAACAGGCCTACTATGTGCCACTTACGACATTCCCACAGTGGACAGGAAGATACTGGAACCACGTGGACACAGTGCTCGCAAGGGGTGTGTGTGGTTATCCTTGGAGATGGCTTCTGCGCTATCCCAAGGACTCATTTTCTGGCCAGGGCTTTGGTTTCCTTATCTGTCTGGTGGACATCTCAGCTCTTCCCCTGCCTGGATGTCATGCAGGTTGGTCAGGGTGGGGACACAAGGTACCCACACAGTAGAAAACTTGAGTATAAATGACAAGCCAGTGCTGATGGCAGTGCCCCAGGGCTTCTCTGGGGTTGGTGTGGCCCTGCCCTCTGCAGGTCTGTGTGGGATCCTCTAGAACAGCCCTTTCCAGCATTAGGGTTGAAACTCTGCCTTGTCTTCCTGGCTGCAGTGACACCTGCTGGTGGCCAGGCTGCTCCTACTCCCATGACTTCTGGAGCAGCCCTCCCAGGCCCTGCCTCCTAGGTACCCAGGAGAGATTATCCCGCCAGCTCTCCACACTGGCATCCCTTAGGAGCTGGAGTCTCCCATCCCTTGAGTGGGCGATGGTTTTTCTCTCTAATGGCTTGCCACTGATGGGCCTCATCCTGACAATGGTTTCTCCCTCTGATAGTGTGTCAGAGACGAACCTCGGTGTGGATAATGGCTTTTTCTCTAACGGCATGTCAGTGACGAGTCTAGCATTTGGCTGGTTCCCTTGGATTGTTAATGGAAGTTCGTGCCAAGAGTGGGCAGCGGTGGACAAGTTCTGCCTCTTTTCTTCCTGAAGACCCGTGGGTGGGACCTGGTAGACTTGGGGAAGCCCTACAATCCTGTAAAACTCCCCCCTCCCATCTACCACCTTTCATCAAGGACACCTGGCTCAGTGGTGACTGAATTCACTGGAGGACCCCGGGTAGCCACAAATGTAGACTTTAGTCAGTACCTAAGTCCCTCTAAGCCCCAGTGTCACCTCCCATCAAATGGGATTACGGTTGCTCAAGCCCCTCAGAATACTGGGATAAAGACTGCAACCACCGACCAAACCACAAACCCCGTCACCAAGGGAATGAATGCACAGAGACCTCCCCGGGGGCTGGGGGCCCTCTGTGATGGGGGTAATTTCCTCCTCATTCTCCATAACTTCATACCCATTGACTGTTGGAGACATGAGAGACCTGGGTGCCTCTACTTCCCAGTGTCCCACAGGTAAAGACCACTTGACTGACCTAGCCTTTCAGGTGCAAAAACGGGCCTTATGACCCTCCCTGTCCAGAAACCAACATCTGTCGTCTGGGGATCTGCTCATCATGTCCTTGAGTTCCTGAGCTGCTAATGCACACTCCCCTGTCTCAAGATTAGAGGACGGTGTGCCTCTGTGGCAGCCTGGGGGCCATCCCCACCTTCCTGGGGTGATCACAGCTTCCGCAAGACCCCTGCTCTGTGGTAGGTGGTGACAGTAGGGATTCTACATGCCCGTGGCACCTTCCTTCCTGACGGGCACACTGGCCACAGGAGGGATCCCCAAGTACCCCTTCACCACCAAGCCACACTGGAAGGGGAGCCACGAAGGGTTGCCAGTCTGTCATCAGGGCATAGCCCCGCCCCTGGTCTGAATGCTACTTTTGTGCTCATTTTTGTCAGACTCTGCCCTTCCCCCACTTCAGAGGCCCAACTCAGTCCTTCCTTGGTCCACGACCCTCTCTGAAGGTCAGAGAGACTGTGGGGCCAAGCAATCAAGCCATTCAGAGCTGACATCTCCCTTCTAAATTCCCGGAGCTCTGGAATTCTGGGGTCCTGTGGCCTAAACTGACTTCCAGGGCCAATATACATCTTTCTGACTTTATCTTTATCCTCACATCAGTTGTGTGACCTGAATGTGCCCAAGTGTGTCATAGCGGAGGATGCAAGAGGGATGGATCTTGCATGTGCAGGCCGGCATCCACATGTAAGCTTGCAAGGCCCTGGGACTCAGGATGGACTGTGTGTGGTACTGAGGACAGTGTGAGAGAGGGGTGTTGTGAGGGTGGCCTGGTCCCTGGACTGAGGTACTGAGGACAGTGTGAGAGAGGGGTGTTGTGAGGGTGGCCTGGTCCCTGCTGAGATTGTACTCTGGACTCTGGGATGATTTCAGGGGTCAGGGCAATTTGAAATTGAGGTTCAGGGCAGATTTTTCTGCAAGTTTCTGGGAACTTTCCCACTCTGCCAGGTTAGCAGCCCAGCTGTGAACTAGACCCGGAAGCAATGACACATCTACAGATTTGGAGGTGGGAGCCAGGAGGACGGAAGCAAAGGACGAGGATGAGAGGCAGCTGCCCCGATTCTAGCTCCGGGCTGACCCCAGTGTGGGTGTCATGAGGGAAGGAAGGCCTTGAATCTACCGAATGGCATCACCTAACTCAGTCTGCATTAGCTCAGACCTGTGCCCCGCTAAAAGCCATTGTGTATAGTTCTGGGCCGAGGGTGACTGGGGGACAGGTGCAGTGTGGGGGTGGTGGGGGAGCAAACAGGGCGCAGAAGTTAACAAAGCAGTGGGCCGAGTCAGGCCTTTATAGTTGTTGTCCTTGCTGACCATCGTCCTTGCTGACAGTCACCTTGTTAGTGTGGAGATGGGCAGAAGCCACTCCTAGAGTGATGAGGAGCATCTCCAAGGGGTTTCCAGCTGGGTCCTCATGAGGAAACAGTGTTGACCATCAGGGGAGCAGTGGCCCACCAAGGGCTGTACCCCTATTTACTCCAGCTTGGCTTGCTTTCCCTAACAAAGCCCACCTCCAGAGCTGCCCATCTCTGAGAGGGAGCAGCTTAAACTGTCCTGAGAGGCCATCCAGCCTGGGACCTTTCCCCCCTTTTCTAAAGCTAAGAATGGTAGTCAGCCTGTTCTATCTGGGTGCCCAGTCTAGGAGCCAAGCAGTGTGAGCTCTTGGAATCTAGCTGTCTGTGCTGCCTCCTTCTCAAAGCTGTGTGCAGAAGATGCTCAGGTCTTGGGTCTGAAAATTGCATTCACCCTGGTTCTTTCTTCACCTCAAAGCAGTGGAGTCCTGTGGCTAGGTAGGCCTGGCAGACAGCTTGTGGTCTTGCTATCCACCTCACTCTGGGGCTCAGCAGGACCTGGGAATCACCTATGGGCATTTATACACTCCATATTCCAGCCTCAGCACATCCATCTCCATCCAGCCCAACATATGCGAAGTCTACCAGAACTACTGAACCCAGCCCCAGCCAGTGTCCTCTGCACTCCCAACCTGGCAGAAGTGTGTGTGTGTGTGTGTGTGTGTGTGTGTGTGTGTGTGTGTGTAGGTGGGTGGGAGGTGCAGGTGCCTGCTCCAGATTCACTACACTTGGAGACAGACCTGGTGAGACAGGTTTTTCTTATTGGGGACTGCTGAGTCAAGACTCAAGATGGAGGGGATGCGCTGCCCTCCACTGGTCCAGGAAGGATTAGGAGGCAAAGTGGAAGACTGCCACCCATGGTCACTGGCTGGGTCTTGGGACCATCGAGGACTATGTTGCTACAGGAGGAGGAGCTAGGAAGGAATTGTCTGAAGGGAGAGAGGGGTACGGGGCTTTCCTCGGAACTCAGGGGCTCTGAGACTGTTGCCCTTCGTGTGAGAGACCTTTGTTTCAGTGTCTCCCACACTTTCCCAAGGCCCTGAGGAGCCTCTCGGGAAGTGGCACTGGCCGTGCCATGGCAGAGCTCTGAGGACCATCAGCTCCACCAAAGCTGCATCCTGGAACAGTGCATGTACTGACTCACAGGGCCTGTATTGACAGTGACGTGCTCCATCCACTTTGCAGACGAGGAAATAGGCATGGGCTATAGATGTATCGTGCCAGACTCTGAGTGCCCATTCCCTGGACTGCCAATATTAATATCACTGTGGTCAGTGGGGCATCTTCTGCCCTAGCCATTGCCAGGCTAGTTCAGTCTCACTTTGCAACAGTCAGGTTGCCTACCGAGGCTTCAGCTTCTGCAAGATCACTGTGCAAGGTAGGGTCTCTTCCCATGCCCTTCCTGCTCTCTTAGTGGCTTCTACTCCTTCAGTCCAGCTTCCATCTGGAGTGGCCTCTCCCCTGTCTGAAGGGTCAAGTGACCTCAAGGACCAAGCCCTTCTCTGAATCCGGTCCCTGGGCCTTCTCTGCATTCCATCACACAGCCAATGAACTTACGTTCAATGCCCGTCACTCAGCTACTTGTTCACACCGCCAGTGTTTGCTTTGTAGCAACTATGCCAGGCCCCAGGAGGAGAGCCCCTGTACCCACAGGGTATGTGTTTAGATACGCCCAGGGCAAGAGGACAACTACGGGCACAGGGCTGCAAAGGTATCTGGGCGGGCAGGTAGAGGAATGAGTGAGTCTGGGTTAAGGGCATTCACAGTTCTTAGGAACCAATCCTTATGGGCCGCAGTCCAGGATTCAAGGGCAGGGCGGACTCTGGCTGCCGGTGGGGCATGGAGTGAAGAGTTCCCTGGATCCTCCTGCCTGGGAGTGGCAGAATCCTGAGATCCTCAGCCCTGAAGGAGCTCTGTGTGTGTATGTCTTTCCACAAGAGGAGGTGGGACAAGACATCCTCCCTCCCGTTCCTACTGGTGCCACTGTCTCCTGACCGCCCTGAGGCAGGCAGATACCCGGGGGGATGGGGTTTGCATTGACAAACCTTTTCCCCCAGTTTCCCCTTGTAAGGCTTCAGGCCTGTCCCCCTTGCTGCAGTCCCTTTCACCCCGGGCCCCCGAGACCCACAAGGAGCACCCGACCCACTTAAGAGATGGATCTTGAGTCCCATGACAGAGTAGGAGGGCAGCCTGATTGTCCACACTGCACCGGCTACACCGCCGTTCAGTCTGGTGTGAGACACAGCTCTGCTCGCTGTCTCTCATGGCTCGTCACAGCCCCATTGCCCAGCTTGTGAGCAGCAGGCAGTGTCCTGTAACCCTTTTTGTGGGTCACCACCTGCAAGGATGCCAGGTGTGGATACCGAGAAGAGAGTCGGTCCGTGTGTGGTGACACACCTCTCAGGAAGCATCAGGGTCACTTCCAAGGCTCTCTGGGATAGGCTTGCTGAGTACATTCCTGCCACAGGCCTTGGCACCTGGCGTTTCATCCACTCCCTCCTAGCAACCAGGTGTCTGCGGCTTTCTCCCCGCCCCATCAACTTCCGTTGTAAAATGGCAACCCAGGGCCCACCCTGACTGCTCTGTGGCCCAATTCCCTTCTGTTTTCCTACGTGATGTTCACAGTTGAACCAGGCCGTGTCTTTTTCTGATTGATTTTTTGTCTCCCTTCCCCAGTAATGTAAGCTCATATTGTCTGTTTTGTTCTCTGTTGGATCTGCAGCTTCTAGAACCGTGTCAGCACGTAGTGGGCAATCAATAAATATGCCTCCTTTGAGCGTGCGTGTGTGTGCGCCCCCCCCCATGTGTGTGTATGCCCCTGTTCCCTTTGATGGGCTATAATTGGAATAGTGTACAGTATTTCATAGTGTCAGGAAGCACGATTCCGTTCGACTGGTACTTCCAAACTCCCTGATCAGCCATGACTAATCTCAGTGTGTGCCTCCTGCTGTGAGAGGGCCCCCCAACCCACCACTGGGCATTTTCCTTGGTTGGGGAGGGTCTCTATGCCCCGGGACCACTGAGGTGCCTTGGTGCTGGGGTGGGGTATTATTGTAGGAGGAATAGCCAGGAACTATTCCTCCACATGCACACACAAGAGCTCGGACAGGGTAATAAACAGCACAGCTAATTTGATTTTCCAAAATGAGTGTCCCCAGAGGACTTTTAAAAATGGAGCTGGCATAGGGTCAGGGAAAGACAGCCACTACGGGGAATGTCGGTTCCAGAGGGAAATCCAATATTCCAGTCAACGAGGCAGCCCCCGCTTCATTAAGTGAGGGATGGTGACTTCTTAACCTTGTCAAGAACCAGAGGTCTTGGCTTGACTCATGGTTGTTCCCTGCTGGTGACAGTGTTGATGAATGGGATAGTGATAGCCAGGGGTTCTCGGCTTTCTCTGGTTCGTGTGTGTGTGTGTGTGTGTGTGTGTGTGTGTGTGTGTGTGTGTTTGTGTGAATGCGCACATGTATGCTCTGGTGCATGTGTGGAGGTCAGAGGACAGCCCTGGGCATCAGTCTTTGTCACCTTGCTTGAGGCAGGGTTTCTTGTTTGTCCCTGTGTACTCCAGACTAGCTGCCTCGAGACCTTCCAGGAATTCTCCTGTCTGCCTTCTAGCTCCTGTTGGTGTTCTGGGATTATAGACATGGGCAGGTTACTGTGTCTAGCTTTATGTAGGCTGCAGGATCCAAATTCAGGTCCTCATCTCTATATGCTCGGTAGTTTCTTCTTTCCTCTCCCTCCTCTTCCTCTTGCTCTTTGTGAGAGTATGCAGATTCCTATAGAGGCCGGGGTTACTGTCATCTCCCTCGATCGCTCTTCGCTTTAGTTTCCACACTGAATCGGAAGCTTACTGATTTGGCCAGCTTGATTGGCTGGCCAGCCCAGGGACCTTCCCGTCTCTGCCCCTAACACTGAGGTCACAGGTACATGCTGCTGCTGTCCACTTTCTTGAGACACAGGTATGGATGCTTGAACAACAAACACTACAACTCTCTGAGCATCTCCCAGCTTTGCCTTTTCTCCAGAACATGGATTGCTTCCTCATTCCCCCTCACGCCCCACTGCTCCCGGACCTGCAAGGGATGAATGGCCGTCGTCCTGGATACCACCAGATACCTCAGTCAGCACTTGTCTTGTCTTCCCTGTCCTGTTTTTGTCTACACCCTGTGACCCAGTGCACTGTCAAGCTCAATTCAAATTGCTTTTTTTTAAAGAAAAAAATCTTTTGTATTATTTATTTATTTATTTAGGGACAGAGTCTCACTATGTAGCTAACCATGAACTTCACCCAGGGTCTCACTATGTAGCTGGCCATGAACTTCACACTGCCTCCACCTTTCTTTCAAAGTTAACTTCTGCCATTGGTGATGACCTCAGTACTCTAAGCTCCTTTGGGAAGTGGGAACACCTTTAGGGGTTCTGTTAGTGGTCAAGGTGCCCACCAGAGCCTTGGGCAGCAGCATACAGCTGGTGCTCGCTTATGGCCTGTTGAATTCAGGATGGAAAGTATCTTCCAAGGCAGACAGAGCTCGGTTGGGCCAGAGCCCACTGTCTAGGTGGTGATGGTTCTGTCCTCTGTGAACCTGTCCTGAGAGCTGCCTGAGACACGGGTAACAGATGCAGGAGGGGAAAGCCCCACAGTTGGGTACCCCCCAAACTCACCTTCTGAGATGAGTGTGCCTTGGGCTGTCCTCAGCCTCCGTTTGTAAATGGAACTTGATGCCCGGATGGCACACCGTACGTTGGTTCTCATTTGTTTCTTCAGTTGTTCAAGAGACACCTGTGGGGTCTCTCAGTGCTGGAGATAAATGGCCGAAGCAAATCCTGACTTTGTTTCTCTCTTTTGCTATCATGTTCTCATCTGTGTCAGATGGTTAAAACCCGAGAGTCAGGACGGGGGAGATGGCTCAATGTAAGAACACCTGCTGGCCAAGTAAGGCGACCTGAGTTTAAATTTCCAGCACAGGGTTTTTTAAAAAGCCAGGTGTGGCTGTGTAGCTTTCTAGCTATAACCCCATTGTTGTGGGGGTGTGGCTACCAGCCTGGCTGACAGAAAGCAAACTCCAGGTTCAGTGAGAGATCCCCCCATCTCAAAGGAATAAGGCAAAAAGTGACAGAACTGTACCCCTGACATTTTTTGATTTCTGCAAATGCACTCATGTGCACCCACAAACACATGTATGCATATACCACAAACATAGAGACACTCATATAATATACACACATGTACGCATACACCACAAACATAGGGACACTCATGTAATACACACACATGCATACACATGTACACACACACCAAACCAAACTAAAATAAACACAAGAGGCAACTGAGAAATACGCAATACGCAGGAAATCCTCCAGTCCTCTAGTGACCAGGACAGCAGGGTCCCAGTGGATGTGTGGGGAGAGGAGAGGGGTCTTTTCTGGTTCTCTCTCACCCTCTGTGTCCCTCTCCCTTCACTTCAGGCATTATTGATCTTAGCATCCTTCCTAGGTGCTGTACGGTGGTTGCAGGGTAGGGAACCTTCCTTTCTCTTAGCCCAGCCAGGTAGCGCAGGATGCGTATTGAGCCAGCGGTCAAAGACTAGACACTCGCTGCGTCCTTACCGTAACACATACCTCATTGCCAACCTGTATAGCTGGGAGTATGAACGGCACACGTCCGTGTGTTTGGGAGACAACAGTCCCCTCTGAGTTTTTCTTCTTCCTCAGATAGGCGCACCTCCAGCTCAGGGGAGAGAGTAGAGACCTGAAGGACTGGGGCTGGAGGGCCTGCCTATGGGGCACAGACCAAGCAAGAAGATCCTGAAGGCTGTTGGGAGCCTTTCCTAGGCAGAGGCCAAGAGGTCAGGGCCTAGTGAAAGACTCCAACTGCAGAAGTCAGCAGAAGTCTGGGCTGGGATGTGTCTCAGTGGATGCCTGAGGCTTACATTCCCAGCACTACACACACAAAAGCCAGAATGACTCACTGCTCCCTGGACTCTTGTTCTTAACCTGAAGTAGTATAGCGTCTGTGGTGGTGTAGCTGAGTCAGTCTGCTGGGGAGATACATGAAGGTTTTGCATTCCAGAGACCTGGTTCCGACCAATGGGAACCCAGGGGGTTCACCTGTCTCAGATACCGTGACCCTGCCTGGCAACGTGAGACTCTGGCTGAACCAGACAGTGAAGTGACCTTGTTTGTCCCGTTACATTACTTTTATTTTATTGAGACAGGGTCTTGCCTTGTGGGTCAGACTGGCCTAGAACTCTCGATCCTCCCGAGGGCTGGGAGGCAGGTGCACACCAACACACCCAGCTTCTTGTTTCATTTCTACCTTGTTTTCCTTCAGACTCCCTTCTGCTGGAACCCATCCTGTCAGGGGTACCTTAAACTAGATGTGGGGGTGGCCTTGCACGGAGCTCTGCTGCCTATGGGCTGTGTCTACCCTTCTCCTCTTCCCCGTAGGAGCAGCGGGTGTTGGGCAGGGAGAGGACAGCTTTGTCTACTCTAACCTAGCACTTTGGGTTAAGGCCGAGTGGAAGCATCTTGCTGACTGGCATGTGTGGTCCAGAGCGGGTGTCTGACTGGTGGTTCCAGTCAGGGCTGTGTGTCTAATCCACCCTCAGGTCCTGGTAGCTTCTGGAAAAGTGGAAAGGGGTGGACACAATTATTTGGAGGTGCCGTTGGCAGGCCTGACCACACCCATGGTGTGTTTCTGGGTTGCAGTCTTTCACCAACAGGGTCTCTCATGCATCCTCCAGCATCCCTTTGCTGGATGAACATGCATGGGTGCAAAGACGGATAGAGTGGTCCCTGTGTTCTGTTTTGAGGTTGACGTTGATACAATTCAGACAGAGCCGATCAGGACAGGGTACCTGGGAGGTAGACAGGGAATATTGACAGGAACACTGGAGTCCTGTGGCTCTGAATTTACAAAGGGTGACCGCTGTGGGGCAGAGGTGTGTCCTGTGCTTTCCTAGGGTCATCTCCCTTGGTGACACCTGTAGAGCTGGAGGTGGTAAGCCTGTGGGCTAAGGAGAATGGCAAGAGGAACAGGAGGGGCTTCTGAGGCAGTGTGTACATAGGGGCCAATCTCCCGGTGCAGAGCAGCCGGGTCAGTGCTTTGGCAAGACAGGATCTGGAGTCCAGTGTGTGGCCCTGAAAAGGCTCTGCTTGGTTCTGTTTCTCGAGACATCTGATTCTTGGTTCTTCCTCTATAGGGTGGGGAAACTGAGGCTGAGGAAGACTAAGCATTTCCAGGCCTGGATGAGTCGCAGGGCCTGGACTGCTCTGAAGACGGCATCAGTTGGACGGCCCCTGTGTTCTCTTCCCCTCCCCTTCATCAGAGCCTTTCAGAGCTAGACAAAGGCAGTGCTGTGCCTGGAAGGCCTGCTCATGGTCCCCAGGGTGCATTCCGGAAGACCCTCTGCTTGACCTTCCTCGCTTACTTCCGAGCAGTCTGGAAGTTTCTTCCGTAGCAAATTCATCCAGAAAAGGAGAGACAGCCCATAGCTGTGCTCAGTTTCTGGCCTGGCTCTCACGCCTTTCCCTGTGGGCTTATGCTCAGGGGTCTTTCTCCTCCTTAGTGTAGCAGGAGACGAATGCCCAGGGTGGTGAAGGCCATGAGGGACCAGGGCTCAGCTCCATGCCTCCTCGCTGTGCAGGCAGGATTCCTCCCTGGACCCAGCTCTCCAGCCTTTTCAGCATTTTCCATCTGAGGGAAGCAGCTGAGGGTGGGTGCTGACAACTGTTCTGTAAACAGCCAGGGAGGACAGCTTGGCGGGGCAGCTGCAAAGTTGAGAGCAGGAACGTGTGTTTCTGTGCGTGCGTGCATGTGTGTGCGTGCCTGTGTGTGTGTGTGCGCGTGCGTGCGTGTGTGTGTGTGTGTGTGTGTGCATGTCAGCCTGACTGTGTGTGAGGAAGTGTGTCTGCATGTTGGTGTGAGTGTGCATGACTGCATGTGTGAAGGTGTTAGTATGGGCATAATGAGTGCATGTGTGTCAGCATGCATGTGTGTGTAAGGGAGTACGTGTTTTCCTGTCGGTGTGGGTGAGAGACTGTGTGTGAGGATATTCATGTGGCATATTCATGTGACTGGGCGTGTGCATGGTTGTGAATGGGGAGATGGCTTTTACCCTGTCTTTGCTTGGAAACTGTCTTTGCCTGCTTGGGCTGCTTCTGCAAGCTGCATCTGCAACAGGACATGGGGCCTGTTCTGTTCAGGACTGTGGCCTCCCCGAGCCCCTTTCATCTGTATCCTCAGGGTCTTCCTGGCTCTGACCCAGGCCAAGTCCCTGTCAGATTCCCTTATGTCTTTGTACTCCACAAGAAGAGGCCAGTGCTTATAGTTCTAATGATGGTGGGATCCTCCCAGCCCCTCTTCTCATAGCTCCTGCTCTAGCCTTATTAGCATCCCAAGACTTCTATATCTAACCGGGAGATGTATGATGGTGCCTGGTGCCAATGCTTGGGAGAGATTGGGTGATGCTTGGGAGAGATTGGGTGATGCTTGGCAGCACCATGGCCTCCCCTGCTCAGTAGGGATTTTTTCCCTTTCTTCTATGTGAGTGAGGAGGCAGCCTCAGAGAGGTGAAGTGAGTCACCCAGGTCGCCCTGCACTGGAGGAAGGTCAGAGTGTCTTGGGGTACAGGAGCTGTATTCCTCCCTGTAGCAGAGTATATCTCCACAGGATCCAGTGATCCATAGTCCCCCTCTGGGGTGTCCTGGTAAGAAACTGATGTGGACATGGGTGGAGTACCTAGTTTCATGTGGACCTCAGGGCAGCTGAGGCTCCCTGTTCAAGCTTTGACTGTTAGTGTGGCTGAGCCTGCTATAGGCCTATGGCTTCAGCCTGTGGCTGAGGTTTCTCCAGGCACCAGAAAGGGGGGGACCCTCAGTGGCGGAAGCCACCCTCTTTTTCCAAGAAATTTGCAGAAAAAAAGATTTGGCCTGCCTGTGCCCTTGTACAGCACCCAGTCAGCATGGACAGAGGCTGCCCAAATCCCCTGTGCTGGCCTTGGCCTGTCTTGGACCTTCTGGGTAGTAGCTCTGCATGGCAAGGAGGTCACCCTTGTGAAAGGTCTGAGCATCACGTGCAAGGGAGAAAACTTCTATAGAGCAAGAGAGGCTACTGTCCAGCACCCGGTCTCTCCCAGTCACTGGCCCCAGAGATCTTTTCTTTAGCAGTGGACTGCTGGTCTGCACACTGGGAGAGAGCTTGGGGCGTGGCTCAAGTGGGGGAGAGCATGCCTAGCATGCATGAGGCCTTGGGTTCCAGACTTCTTCACATACAGAGACTGATATTAAATCACTTTGCACAATGGGGGAAGCAGGATTTCTATGTATTTTGTAAGCTGACTTTTGCAAAAGATTCTACTGTCAGCCTGGATTGGGAGTCCCTGTACTGTACTAACCCTTGCCCCCCAGTCCCATACCAGCTCAGCCGACTGTGCAATCTCTTCAGGACAGGACCCAAGGCAGAGCTGGAGCTGAGCCCTGAAGCTTTTCCAGGGCCCTGACCTTGTATCTAGGCTAGCCCTCTGTGGTCTTGAGAGATATTAAGCTGCAAAGAGATTTTTATCAAGAAATCTTGGCCAGTCACCCCAGAGGAAAATACGAACTGCTCCTTGCTGGGAGCTGGGTACGGCTCATTGAATTTTGGGGTCACACTGCATCCTCCTGGGCAATGTGCTGGCCTTAGGCAGCTTTGAAAAAGAGGCAGTTCTTTTGTTATTTTTGTTTTTGGTCTTTTTTGAGGGGGAAATACAACAGGTTGCCTACTCTCACAGCATAAAGTGGAGCTGAGTGTTGGCATAAGCACTTGCTCTGTAACTGTCACTTCAACAGAACGAATGTGACATCCCCACAGTCCCTCTTGCCCACCCCGTCACCTTCCCAAGAGTCCACTTATTGTTGGCCGCTCCTGGGATTTGTGTAGTGTGTAGCACATGCTCCTTGTCTGGATTATGCCACCAAGCGTCACTCTTCCAACATTCATGTATGTCACAACGTGGACCCATAAACATGTGTCCCCTTTATCTTCCCACTTGCTCATGCGTGGTAAGCCCTTGCACTGTTGCCAGGCATGCCTGGGCTGTTACAACCGCAGCCACCATGAGCCTTCCTGCATATGTCTTTTGGGCAAATACCCAGGAGATTCTCAATCACATTGGGAATCTATTTCATTTCATTTATTAAAAAGCAATCAAACTTAGAATTTTACATTAGCAATAGCAATGGATGTTCCGGTCCCTCCCTGGCCTTGACCTGCTGGGTTTGATGAGAGAATGACCCTGCTCTGGGTGCTCTCTGTGGCATAGTGCAAGTGCAAAACGGGCTTCAAGGCTGTGAGGTGCAGGAGTGATTGTTTAATGAAGTTTGATTAATTGTTAAAGCCTGACACGGCCCCACACACATGGTGCTATGTATCTGTAATCCTAGCACTAGAGAGATGAAGGCAGGAGGATTGCCATGAATTTGGTGCCAGCACAGGCTATAGAGTGAGATCCTGACTCACAAAAAAAAAAAAAAAAAAAGCAAGGAAAGGCAATATATACAGAGTGCAGGGGCTGGGGACCTTGTGAATTATATACAGATTGTGGGGCCCGGGGACCTTGTGAATTATATACAGACTGTAGGGCCTGAGGACCTTGTGAACTGGCCTCATTGAGGCTCCCACCTTGGCCAGATTGACAAATTCATCCATAACAACCGTAATGAAGAAATGAAGAGCCAGACCTGGGGATGGAGGTGGTGGAGGAGTGGCTGTCCCCTTGGTTCTAATTATTTGTCCTCCTCCCCACTGTGGGAGGTTCGGGGTTTTGAGTAAATTGCTGGGGTTCACACCAGCCTCTGCCAGCCCCAGGATGAGTGACGGCAGGCAGGTTGGCATCTGAGAACACCAGGCCTGACGGTGGTAAAGGCCACGGAGGGTGGTCTGTGGGTGCCTGGGGTGCAGCAGGTGTTCTGCTTGTGTGTTCTGGTCTTTCCTTGTGTTTCCATTCTGGGCTCTGGTTGACTCTTCTGAGGAAGCTGGCTTCCTGCCTGTCTGCCTGTCAGATAGAGGTGCAAGGGCCCTTGACCCAGAGGAGCTCAGAGTGGGGCAGGGAGTCAGATGAGATCATGGCAGCCAAGGAGGGGCCGGGCTCTCTCTTTTCTCATGCTTTGCTTCCTCCCAGGGGACTCCCCGTATCTCCTGCAGCCCATTTCTATGGAGGAGCCTCCCTTTCTCTTAGTGAGCATGCCTTCACCCTACTCCCCCCTGCTGTAACTACTAATATCCATGGTGTCTCTCACCAGGGCCTTGCTGCAGGCCCTGTGTCTGCACATTTGTTCCCAGTGCAGAAGAGAGGAAGGTGATACCTACTCACCCATCCTACTGCGCATTCCTCCATCAGCACCAGCCACCTGTGCTCCCATCCACCTGTCGACCCATCATCCCATGCATCATTTTCTCCATTCCTTCTTTCGATTCATTTTCCCTCTCTCTTTCCTTCCTCTTCCCTTCTTTCTTCTCTTTTCCCTCCCTCCTTCCTTTTAACCATCCATCCATCCATCCATCCATCCATCCATCCATCCATCCATTCCATCCATCCAGATAGCATGTACTTGTCAAGTATCTCTTATATCCCCAACACTGTGCTACAAGAAGGCACAAAAAGACTTGAGTGCGTTTGCTGAGTACATCAGTGCAGTGTGGATGGGTTATTTCTGTAAATACAAGCCAATGGCTTACAGCAGTCTTGGTATGTGCTTGGGAGTGCTGGCTCTTAAGTTCTCCCGTGTACCAGCAAGGTGGCCCCAAGCCAGTCATCTAACCTTCCAGCACCTTTGCGTGGACTGGATGAGAGGAGGAATACAAGATAATTGTCTTAGCAAATGTCAACTCTTATTATTAGCTATGAGGGCTGACAGTGAAGTCTGAGTGCTGAGGTGTCCTCTCAGAGAAGGAAGAAATGTGGCTCAGGACACAGTTCGTGCATGGCTCTCAGCCATTCTGGATGTAGGTGCCAGCCACTAGCCCTAAGGGTCAGGAGGTTAGGGGACTGTTACCCCCTCCAAGGCTTTTAGGACACCAGAGGAGAGTCCCCACTGCCCTGAGGTGAGTCTCCATAGCTCACAAGTTCAGGACATCACTTGCATGATGGCAGAATGGGTAAAGGTGCTTGCTATCAAACTCAAGGAGCTGAGTGTGATTCCTGGGACCCACACACATGATGGAAGGAGAGAACTTACTCCTGCAAGTTGTCCTATGTGGCACGTATACACAAAATCAAACTGAACACACAAATCAAAAAGACATTAACTGGCAGTCTATGCCTGGGATAGAAGGGACTGGGGACCCGACCATGATAGAGCTGCCAAAGGCAATGGCGATAGTACTGTGTGCCAGCTGCCCAAGTGCTGTGGTTTCCCTCGGGGAGGTGGTGTACGGAGGGACCTCTAAACAGAGACCTGGGGATAAGGAAGGCAGTGGGCTGTGAACACACGGAAAGCTGGGTGTCTGTGGGTCACATCAATGGGACACGATTTTTAGTGCAGGCTTGAGTCTTGCTCTGAGCTTGGTGAGGACGGGCTGGTTCCTGAGGAATGGCGCCTACTAAGTCACATTCTAGGAATGTCCGCTGTGGAGGCTGCCAGCATCCTGTGCCTACCACCCAAGAGACCCCATAGCCTCTGCTCCCACACCCGATCAGCCTCCTTCCCCTCAGACGTTGAAGTCTCTACTCTCTTCTAGGTCACCTTCTCTCGCGCGGTGACCTGTGGCTTCATCTTTAATTTTGTTTCATCTGTCTTCCTAACTGTAGCTTCCTCCGCCCCAAGTTAAGTTTCTCTTTTGATATAAGTCATCGAGGGGACCGTGACATGTAAACGTCACCCCTGCCCTCCGCAGCTTACTGGAAGCATAATCTGAAGTTGAGTTGAACTATTAGACAGCAACTGGCAATCTGCTCGCCCCCTTCGTGGTCCAGCTGAGTCACTATGTACCAGCAATTATGGGCAGAGCTGGGTGCCCCCAGTCTACAAGTCTGACCTCCAGGACTTCAGCAAGTGATGCACTTGGAGACGAGGTCTTTACAGAGTTGACTAACTGAAGTAAAGTCACTGGGGTGATCCCAATCCAAATGATCGGTGTCCTTACAAAAAGAAGAGGTAGGCTACAGATACATGCAGAAGGAGGGCCACATGAGAACAGGAAGTGATGTCACCTGCAAGCCAAGGAGAGAGGTCTCAGGATGAAGTATACCCAGGGCTCTAACTTCAGGCTCTTTAGCTGTGGGCTGTAGAAGTGTGCTGTGTGACCCGCCCACTGGAGTGCTTCCTTAGGCATCACCGCATGCTGTTGCCCCAGGGTCTGGAGGAGCTGAAGTGACACCCAATTGCAGCAGCCGTGAGACAAGCAGCCGTGAGACATTGTCTGCATAACCGCCCCTCCAGAAGTTGCCCCAGATGAGTCTTCTGTTCTTCACAACCCCCAGTGCGGGGAAAATCATACTTCTCTCAATCTGCAGTGAAGAAGTGAGCACAGATAGCGCCTATGTCTCCCCTTCAAAGCCGATGGTTGTGCTCGCTATTGCCAACCTCCCCCCTGCCCCACTCCATACTTGTGTTCCCAGACACCCATCACTATTGGATGGATGGCAACCTCACTTGGTGTGGAGCTTCTGATGGAGGCAGAGGTGCCCAGCCCACTGACAGCACGTGGGTGAGGTGAGGGCTTCCTTCTTTCTGTGCGCTTCTGTGGAAAAGCATGCGTGAGAGAGGACACAGATCTTACTTAATTCCTAGCTCAGCTCTGATGGGTGAATGCCCATAGCGTTGACTGCATGGCTAGAAGTCCCTTCGACATGAAAGTCTGAGAGACTGAGAAATGACTTGGGTGACAGGGAACGTCTCTGCCCCACAGACAGTTTAAGATTAGCCTGGGGGAGGTGTGCACAGGGACCCAAGCAGCGGGGGGGGGGGGGGGGGGAGGCTCTCCACAGCCTGCCTTGGGCAGCTGGCGCTCCAGGAGCCTTCTCTGCCCCTCATGCTCCTTATTTATACATTTGCAAACACACACGGCTACACATGCTTGCCCGTCCTGGGGGAATTTAAGTCAGTGTTGTTGCTGGAGAAAGGTCATGATCGTCTGGGATGATTCCCGGTATCCACAGACAAAACACCCAAGCTTCCTGCCATGACTCCGAGGCTCATGGTTCAGTGCTTACAGGAAATTAACCTTTCTGTCTCCATTTTTAAAGTGTCAGGATGCTGAGCTTCAGTCTGTATGGAGCCCCGGAGGCCAGGTTACCCTAAATCCCTAAGGATTCCAGGTGCACAGCTGAGTAGCGATGCTTCCTCCTGCAAGCATTCCCTGAGTACCTGCCTTTTGCTGGACCCTGGAGAGTTGGGGGGGGGACACAGAAGGGAGTAACAATCACACCCCCCCCGGAGTAGGTGAATAGCTGCATAATAAATACCAAGCTGCCCATGAGACAAAAGCTTAGGAAAGGAGAGGTGGGGGCAGCGGCCCTGACCCTGCAGGATTCTCTCTGGTCACCGGACTGTATTTCTCTGGTGTCCCACCTAGGTGGGCTGCAGGCGTGCTGTCCGTTGTTAGGCTGTTTGCCAAGGATGCCTCAGGTCTGGTAGAGTCCACTAGCACATGCCTGCAGGCACACATGTCAGGCTTTCTCCTCGCTGCTGCTGTTTGGGAATGCATTTCTCCTCTTTGACTCTTGCTTTGTCCCAAAGATGTGACTTGACTCGACCCCATGGGTTCTGAGGAGGATTAAAAGAACCCACCTAGAGTCCAGCGGCTGGTACATACCAAGCCCTTGCTCGATGGTGGGGAGTCTAAGCCAGAGTTCTCAACCTGGGAGTTGCGACCCCTTGTGGGGGTGGATCAACCCTTTCACAGGGGTCGCCTAAGACCATCCTGCAATCAGATATTTACATTATGATTCACAACAGTAGCAAAATTACAGTTATGAAGTAGCAACAGAAATAATTTTACTGTTGTGGGGTCACCATGATATGAGATACTGTATTAAAAGGTCTAAAGGGTTGCAGCATTAGGAAGGTTGAGAGTGGCTACTCTGAGCTGTTCTCAGTGGCGCCCCTTCTCAGGGCTAGACCACTCTTCTTCCCTGCCAGGTTTACTGAACACACCTCCTCCTGGAGGGAAGCTTTCGGGGTACAGCGCCTTGACGGCTGATACACAAGTGTGTATAGCACTGCCGTAGGGAAACATAGATCAGTTGCGTTGTGCCCCATGTCTCTGTGTGTCCCCGACAGCTAGTGACTCAGGGCTTGTCGCTTTGTGGAAAATGTGCACCGTTGGAGACTTCTTCTCTGACTGCATTTGAGGTTCATCTCAGCCATCGTCTCTGCCTCCTTCGTCTGTTCCTTAGCCTCGCGTGGAAAAGCCACAGGTTGTTAACTTGCCACCTGGTTGTTCCCATTGTTGAGTGGTTGGTGAGAATTGTGCTTGGTGTTTAGCTTGTGCTGCAACTGATTGGTTATGTGCAGGAGACAGATCATTGGCGCCACAATGGGAATGATGGTCCACCTCCCCCACTTCATCGGCAAGGTCCCTTCTAAGTGGAGCTAGCTTGGGTTTTTATGACCGAAGGATCAGGTTGGAGCCTCTGATTTGTTTCATCAGACCTACATAGCAATATTTCCCCAAATGGGCTCTGATACCCACCTCTTTGTGTGTAGTGTGTACCTGTGTGTACGCACCCATATGAGTGTAGAGACCAGAGAAAGATGTTGGGTTCCCTCCTCCATCAATCTCCGTCTATTCCCACGAGACAGCATCTCCCTGTACCTGGAGCTTGCTTTTTTTGTTTTTTGTTTTTTTTTTTTGTTTTTTTTTTTTTTTTTTTTTTTTTTTGTTTAGCTAGAGTGGTGGCTAATAAGCCCCAGGGATGCTCCTGCCTCTGCCATCTCCCCAGGATTGGGGTTATAGGTGTGCATAGCCACACACAGCTTTTTACATGGATGCTGAGATCCTAACTCAGGTCATCAGGTTTCTGCCTTAAGCGCTTTTACCCGCTGAGCCATCTTCCTAGCCCCAACTCTAGCTTCTCTTGAAAACAGAAGTGGGAACAGTTATGGAGGCATGGCATTGCCCGAGACGCCAGGGATCAGCTGGTGCAGTGTCTAGCTGCCCACCCTTGGCCTTGATCCCTGCTAAACCTTTGCATTTCTCCTGTTCCTTCAGATGGTTGAGCTGTAGCATCCGGCTACTCAGTTATCATGGGGGAAATGTATGCATTTGTTAAAAATAGATTCCTGCCATAGGCGTGAGAATTAAGCCAGTAACAAATTTTGCTGGAGGGGTTTGGGAGACTCAGCTTCAGGGAGCTCCTTCCCACACACGGTGGTGGCTCGAACAAGGGGTGGTTTTTCTTGTTCCCACTGGACCGTGGCTCAGCACAAGAAGTGGGTGTGCCTGCCACCAGGCAGAGGTGTGGTTTTAGAGATGGATCTCCTGGGAGAGGAGGCGTTTTTTGCTGTGTAGGAAGGATGGACAGCAGGGCTGTGAGGTTACCTGCTGGGAAGATTCACACTTGATGTTTTATTTTGAGGCTGAAGCTTCCTGACTCTATTGCCAGATGGCTGGAGCAACAGCTGACATTAGCCAGACGGCTGCTCGGGGACTGAGAAATGCAAACATCCACACATTTGCACACACCCGCTGTTAGCACATGGGAGGGTGGGCCATGACTGATGGAGTTGGTCAAGGCTTTGCTGACCCCAGAGAACTTGGTTCTGAGTCACCATCCGGTGTTTGTGGAAGCTGGGAAGGGGCGGAGTAGAAAGAATTGGGAGTGGTGGGTCAGGCCTTGTGCTACTTAGCTCTCTGGATCCCTCAGTTCTGTGGGGACTTTCCGACAGGTGGGCAGAAGCACTAAGGCATGGAGGCCGGGCAGGAGGAGCCTAATGAGGAGTGCTGGCTTGTGTGTGTGTGTGTGTGTGTGTGTGTGTGTGTGTGTGTGTGTGTGTGTGTGTGAGAGAGAGAGAGAGAGAGAGAGAGAGAGAGAGAGAGAGAGAGAGAAAGAGAGAGACATGGGATCTCAGCCAAGGCCAAGGTGAGGACATTTACGTGCCCTGGAAAGTGTAGCGTGAGTGCTATTGGCAGATGACCTGCAGCCAGGGCCAGGAAGGACTGTTGGATTTCTCATCAATGGGGCTTTAGACTGTTGGATTTCTCATCAATGGGGCTTTAGGGGTAGTGGCCATTTGTTGGGGAGGATAAAGAAGTTAGAATCACCGACTTGCTCTGACTTCACCTGAAGCAGGCCTAGGAC
Source organism: Myodes glareolus (assembly GCF_982192425.1). Lineage (NCBI taxonomy): Eukaryota > Metazoa > Chordata > Mammalia > Rodentia > Cricetidae > Myodes > Myodes glareolus. Next base: position 69,694,804 of record NC_142033.1, read on the forward strand.
TCTTAAGCTGTGTGTCATACAGAGACATCAGACAGGCTGGGTTGGACCCAGCTGCCTAGCCCTGTCCTCAGGGGTGGAGACAGACAGACAGACACCTCGGCCTGAGGGTAGGATGATGATGATGAAGACACAGATGAATTGGGTTCGTACACCACTTATCTTTGAGCCATCCTTGACTGTACAGAGATAGTCCCCTCCCTGTCTTTCTCCCTCCCCCTGTCTCCCACCCTCCCTGCTTTTCTCTCTTCCCCCTCCTCTTCCCTCCATTCCCCCTCCGGTCCTCCCTGTTTCCCTCCCTCCCCTCCTCCTCCTTGCCTCCCTTTCTTTCTCCTTCTCACCCTCCCTCCATCCTCCTTCTCTCTTTCCCTCCCTCCCTCCTGAGCACAATGCAGCATGGCCAAATCCTTCCTGTGTTCATTTTCTTTTTCTGAATCCCACTGAGATGCTGTCTATGGTACACATCTGCCCCCCTTCCCCAACTCCGCCTTAGCTCCTTGAGATGGCTGCCCCCACTTCCACCAGGGCTCTTCGGGGACCCCTGGGTGAATGCTGCTGATTGACCTACAAGGAGGATTCTGTGATGGCAAGAACAGACAGTGGCCTCTGGAGGGATAGTTACCTGCCACTCCCCTTCGTCCACGTTCTCCACCCCAGCTACACGCCCTCCTCTAAGCCCCATCTCTGCTAATGATCGATTCCCTGGTGCCCTGATTTCCAATGGGCAGGGCCGGTTGAGACTTCCACAGATGCACTGAGAGGAAGGGCTGAAATGCAGGCCCTTAGCAGAACAGGCCAGGAACATGGAGGGCACAGATCAGACAAGGCCATGGGCACAGGCAGCCTCTGGCATCCTCCCCCAAAGGCTATAGATGATCTTGTTCCTGACCTTTGTGATGACCCTAAGGACAGCCTCCCTTTACTGTCCTCCTTGAGCTGATATTATAACATGGGAAGCCTTTAAACTGTGTTGTTGTTCAAACATCACTTAGTGATGAAATGGACTATCACATATTCATAACTGCTTACCTCACAAATGTGTGTGTGTGTGTGTGTGTGAGAGAGAGAGAGAGAGAGAGAGAGAGAGAGAGAGAAGAGAGAGAGAGAGAAGAGAGAGAGAGAGACTAAAATAACGAATTGTGAGAGCGTCAGTACAAAGTGCACATTGTGCCAGGATAAAAAGCAAAGGACACTAGGCGTGGCAGCGCACACTGACAATTCCAGCACCCAAGAGGCCGAGGAAGGAGGCTTGTCACAAGTGTGAGGCTAGCCTGAGCTACAGAGTAAGAGCATATTAGTTACTTTTCTCAGGACCTTGATAAACTAACTGGCAAAAGCTACTTGAAGAAGGAAGGACTTGTCCCGGCTCATGGTCCAAGGGTGTGGTCCATCGTGGTTAGGAGGCTGTGGCCGTGGCAGGAGCTTGAGTATCCAGTCGATCAGCTGGGGTGAGGAGATGCCTGCTGGTGTTCAGCTGTTCTCTTTTCACTCTGTGCAGGTCCCCCGTCTGAGCGATAGTGTCGCCCCTCTTCATTTAACCTAGTCTGGAAACTACCCCACAGATGAGCCCGGAGGTTGTCTTGTAGGCGATTCTAAATCTAGTCTTGTTGGCAGTGAAGATTAAAGCTCGCAGTGATTCTGTCTCAGGAAAACGATAATAATAAAAATACAAAAAAAAATCCAAACAACTAAAAAGAAAATAAAACATGAGGAACAGCCTAGCAGCCAAGGTGAAGCAGCCCAGGAGGTGTAGCTGCCGACCTGGGGTGCAGCAGTCCGTAGCCCCTACTCTAGCAGGTCGGTGGTAGCAGGTCGTGGTTTCCTTTAGATCCCAGTGAGGAGTGAAGCACTACCCCTGAGCTTCAACGTGAAGCAGCTCTGGCTCAGGGGTCAAGGTGTTCCTGGGCCTTGCAGGGATTCCTGCTTGTCTGGCTGTGAGCAGGCAGGGTGTTGGGGTGGTGGGGAGGATCCCAGAGGCTCTGTGAGGGAGTGGAGGGGAACTATCTTGCCCAGGAAATAGTACAATCACAAGACGTCACACTGCCATGGGTGGGCCTCTACACCGCTCAACAGTTCCTGATGTCAAATGCTTGTTTGCCACTTCCATGTTAATTCTCCCCCCCCCCGCACCCCACCACGAGTCTTAGAGAAGCATTAAGCCTTGCATCCCAGGATCACTGGGGGCTGTGGAAAAACATTCCAAGATCAAGGCTAGGTGGTATGTCATTCTGACTGTGGCTGTTGTTTGAAGGACAGTCCTCTGCATGTAGGTGTATACCACGTGGTCCATGGTGGGAGCCAGGGAATAACAGTGAGGACTCCATGGGTACCACGTGGGCTATCTGGTTCTGCCACCAATGCCATCCTGCTTGTGTGGCCGATATCCAGTAGTGGCCACCTAGTTGTGGCAGGTTCTGGAAGGCCAGAAGCGCAGGCAGCAGGCTGGGATTCAAACCCAGGCAGTCTGGCTCTAAAGCCTGTTCCTTTTCCACTAAGCCAGGCTGCCTCGGTGTAGTCCCTGGTGATGGTGCCGGGCTCTGTTCTTCTCCTAACCCGTGCCTCTCAGTGACAACCAGGTGGATGCAGGGTACCTAGTGGGGCTGTGTTGGAAACATTGAACCTTGAGAGCAGATGCACAGCACTCACCAAAGCTCCCTTCACAGCGGACTCTCCTGTAACTGAGAGGAGGCTAGCAGGAGGAGGAGAGACTGTCCACTGCTCCACCCCCACTAGCCCAGCTGTCACGAGGGACTTTTGCTCTGAGTCACTGCACCCAGAGCTCTTGTCAAGAAGGGCGTGATTCACCTCCTGGCTCTCAGTCTTCTGTGTGCTTTAATTACATTGGAAAAAAAAAGAGAAAAGTGAATCCTTGGGACCTGGGCTGTCCTTGGAGTCCATCTGGTGTGGCTGACTGGACAGCATGCTCTGGTCATCAGAACAGGTGCCCATCTAGTTCTGTTGGATTTAGAGGGAACTGAGATTTTTTGTTTGTTTGTTTCTTTGTTTAGTTTTTATTTTTAAAAAGAAGCAAAGTTGTTATGTGAAGACATGCACCCGCAGCCCTATCTTCAAGCAAGGACACTCTGGTCATTCTCTTAGGCTGCACCAGGTCCCCCAAGCGTGGCAGTACAGTGGCTGAGCCCTCAGGCTGGTACCCTTCCACAGGCTTGATGCTGGCTCTATGGAGTTACTGAGCTTTGGGGAAACTGTTGTCTAGAAATAGGAGCATGGAGAGTCACATTCCTGTCCCTTAGAGAAAGTGAGTCCTGGGGCCAGAGCAACGGGCTGGACTGTCACCCAGCTGCAGGGCGCAATTGCAGGCAGCTGTGCATCTCCCCTAGGGTCCTCTCAGCCTCTCTGAGGTGGTTTGGCCCCTTTAAGAGGAGCAGGTACAGGAGGAAGAGGACTGGAGGGGAAGGCGGGGTCATCTTTGGCTCCTCCCCCAAACACTGGCCCTTTAGAAGTGGGTGGATTTGACACCTGCTGACTGAGTTGCAAAGGCCACCTCCATGTGCCTCAGTGTCCCTATCTGTAAAAAGAACTTCTTGCAATGAGATCTAAGTAGGATGACCAAGAATGAGAGAACATGGTGCCTTGAACATATAGGCCTAGGAAATAGACGGATGGATTTATTTATGAACAGATGGACAGATGATGGATGGATGGATGGATGGATGGATGCAACGTGACAAGAAGGAGTAGCTGAGAGGAGTAGCTGGGTTTCTCCCTCTGAAAGGGAGAAACTCTCTGCAGGTGTGGGGGCTGCTCCCCTGAAGATGATTTCCAAGTGGTCACTCTGGGTGCAGGTGAGGATTCCTGATAACTAGTGAGCTCGCCAGATCTGGCCTCATGCAGGCAACACTTTGGAAGGCCCTGGGCAGGACTTGTTGGGGGGCACTCTGTAAGTGAGCCTTCGGTGCCCTGCAGCCTGAGTGCTTGGACATACTCCCAGCTGTCCTTGCTGACGCACAGAGACCCCCCACATTGCCACTCTTCAGGTGCCTTCTGGATGCTGCATGGGCCCTCTGGAGTGGGGAGCAGAGAGTGGGGACCACAGCACCCGTGGGCGAGGGTGGAGGTGAATTCCAGGACAGCCACCTTAGAGGATGTGACTTTGATACTCAAGTGAATTTCATGAGACACAGAAGCAGGGAGGGGAGTTCCCAGGCTCGGTGACAGTGGCACAGAGGCAGACGAGGAGGGGTTGTATTCTGGGGACTCATAGAACAGGGTTTATCTCTTCAAACCAAATGTGGGGCGCTGAGAGGTTCGACAGAGCAAGACAGATTAGCAGGGTGTGAGACAGGGAGTATGGTTCCAGGGGAGGTCTAGCAGGTTTCAGACTCTGAGCCACAGAGCTTCCTGTATGGCTTCCTTGATGCAGTTTGCTCCTGTAAAATTAGGATGTATTTCCACCCCCGTGTGACACTTCAGCGCCCTCCCCCTCAATGCGACACTTTAGTAATGTAATCCTGAGTGCAGAGCCCAGCTCCACCTGCCTTTGACTGTCACTTTTCTCCTCCTTATCTGATTTGGGTATGTCTTGACTGCACACGTGACCTGCCCATGGCCAGTTTTTCTTGGGAACACCTATCACTGAAGCCGACCATGGGCAAGTTATTCTATCAGGGTTGGGGTGGAGTCACCATCACACGTCTGAGTGGCACTGAGACTCAGCAGGGACCTGCTGCTTAGGCTGAGGGAACACAGATGAGCCAGGCAGGCCAGTGGGTTTCCTCAGATGCCCCAGGACTGAGTGCAGGTTGACAGGGAGGGACAGGGAATGGTGTGTAGCTCCATCTCTGTTCATGCCTCAGCGCCATCTCAGCCCCTGACGCTCTGGAGTCATTCCTGCCCTGCTTGTTCTTCTGGTCCACCATAGCATACTCCTCGGGGAATGGGGACATTAGATCTTTGTGGGACACCAAGACTGTCCCCAAGTTAGTTCTAGGTGACCTGGGTTTCATGGTGGACGTTTCTATCTCCATTCCCTGTCCCCACCAGAAGTCATTGCAGTCAAAGTGGGCACTGGCTTCCTGGATAGCGGTGGGAACTCTCTGGAGCTAGGATCTAAGTCCCTGCAACCAAAAGCAGAGACCATGAGGCGTTCCAGCCCCTCTGCTCAGGTTATACATAACGGAGGCAGAGGCCCCAGGGGAGCAGAGCAAGCTGGCTTCTGGCCAGGCCTCCTGTGTGAACTGCCCTCTGCCTCTTCCTATTCAGAAAACACCTAAGGGAGGACGTCTTCCTGCTCCATTAAACAGTAAGGGGCCATCCAGGAACCCCCACTGTGGGACCCATCTAGTATGTGTCCTTTATACTAAACCGTATATCCACCCTCCCTCATTTTCTCTGGCATGTGCTCCGAGGCCCTCATAGCCAGACAGTACAGGGGCCTCCTGAGGTCCAGTCAGTACCTATGATGGAGTTAGCCTCCTCAACACAGGCTAATGTCCTAGTCACCTCTGAATGACCTCCAAATCTGGGATGGCTGAGGGACTAGAGAGGCTGGACCTGGGCCCTGGCCAATGGCCGACTGAGCGTCTGTGGGCCCAGTGTTGGGCAGGAAATGCTGTCCACTGGAGGTTGAAGGGCAGGGCATTTGGTGTGGGTGGGTCTGGCGTGAGGCCAGCATGCCCTTGCTTGCTTGTGAAGGGTCTATTGATGGGAAGTGGCCCTGGGCTGGATGAAGGACTTTGTGACTGTCCCCTGTCTCCTAGGGCTCTGCATCATCAGTCACAGTGGCCCCTGAAGAAGTGTGAGATCGAAGCGTGGGCAGTCCAGCTCTCCTCCAAAGTTTGGGGGCAGCTCCTCCCCACCTCAGCTCCCAGGGGATGTGGCCTCCTTGCTTTGTATCTGTGTCACCCCCCCACCCATGTTACCGTCTTCATGAGCTTCTTCATTGCTTGTCTGTCCCTAGACCGCTTTACCGTCTATCAGTGGCTAGGTGAAGCCTAGCCAGCAGAAAGCGCCCTCCTCCTAGCTCATCACTCTGTTTCCAAAGCAAATTTTCAATCTGGGACACTGGGGGTGTATATGTGGATGTGGTGGTTGGAAGGAAAAGGACCTTCAAAGGGAGTGGCACTCTTAGGAGGTGTGCCCTTGTTGGAGTAGGTGTGGTCTGGTTGGAGGAAGTGTGTTACTGTGAAGGCAGGCTTTGAGGTCTTATATATGCTCAAGATACCGTCCAGTGTCTTAGATCACTTCCTGTTGCCTTTGGATCAAGATGTAAGGACTCTCAGCTCCAGCACCACGTCTGTCTGCCTGTGTGTTGTCTTGCTTCCCACCATGATGATAATGGAGTGGACCTCTGAACTGTAAGCAGCCACCCCAGTAAATGTTTCCTTTAGAAGAGTTGCTGTGGTCATAGTGTTTATTCACAGCAATAGACACCCTAACCCCTAACTAAGATAGTGGGGGGGCGCTCTGCACCCAGCTACAGGACTTAACCCCCATCTGACACCCCAGCCAGGCCCAGCTTGGCCTCATCCCTTCACAGCTGCTTCTCCTGTGCTCCTCTCTCCCCATGCTTGCTTCCCTATTCTGGAAACATCCAATGTCTTTCCAGGCATGAGTCCTAGCAGTTACAGTCCCTGAGCTCTCCTCTTACTTCTGCAGGCCTCCAAATCTGTCTGCTCCACCCAGGTCTTGTCCCCCATGCCTTCTTTCTTGAATCTTTCTAAGAGAAGCTTTACTAAACTCCAGCTGGTACAGTCCCCACTGTGGCTTTTCTGGAGTTGTTGATGACACTCGGTAGCTTCTCTTGTTCCCTTCGAGGTCGGGAACTTCCTGTTCCATGTCTCAGCTAGCTGTCTTCCCTCCTGCACAGGGTGTGAGATGCCATGTGCCAAGCAAGTGTCACCACTGCCTGCTCTTGGCCACTCCAGGAGGCAGCAATGTCAGCGTTCTTATCTTCCAGGGGAGGACAGAGGCTCCGAGGACTAAAGCCGCTCACCCAGGACTCTGCAGGAGTTGGAGCTCAGATCTGTGCACGTCCCCATGTGGCTGCTTCTTGGCTGTCACATGTAGGAGTCACAACCAGCAGCTGCAGGCGCTTGGCTCACCCTGGCCCTTGGTTCAATGGCTGGCTGAGGTTCTGAGTCCAAGAGGCCCTGGACAGATTTCCCTTGGTGATGGCAGCTGGTCAGAAAGATGTGTTCCTCCAGGCCCAGGTAGACAGAGACAATGCATGCGGAAAGGAAGGCCAGTCAGGAGGCACTGGAGGCTGTCACTGCTTGTGTCCAGAAAAGCTGGGCTTCTCTCCCTGTCTAAGCAGGGGGCACAGATTCAGCTTCTCCTCGACAGGGATTCCAGGAGGGCCTGGAGTTCTGAGCTCCTTTGCAGATGGCCTGGGCTCAGAGGCAAGCCACCAGGCTGCCTGCAATTAACCTACCTGAGAAGACCCACCAAGGCCAGAGGAGTGGAGCTGAGAGGGGCTTCAGGCAGAGTCAAAGGGGAAAAGAAACTTGCTATCCAGAAAGGAAGACATGTCCTTCCCAGCCATACTACATCCCTGGGAATGCAGCCTTTCTAGAGGCCTAGGTGATGCTGGGTTTTCTTTTGTAGACTTCCAGATCTGAGCTCTTGCCATCTCCTTTTCATGGAAGAACTGAAGGTATGAGAGCTGTCTGGCTGCTGTAACAGGCAGCCCCAGACCCCAGTCAGTGGCTTGGAACACCTGTGTTAGTGCACAGTGCAGGGCTGTGACTTCTGCCGCTCTGGGAGATAGCCCAGTCCCCTGCCTTTTCTAGCATCCATGGGCCACCTTCGTTCCATTCCTGTCCCCACACATCACTCCAGCTCCTGGATTCGGAGGCCATGTGTCCCCCTGCTTTTCATTCGTTCTCCCCCTCCCCTTCTCCCTCTGGTGATGGCATTTCAGCTTATGTGGATGATCTGAAGTCAACTGCCCAACCCAGGCCCTCAACATGAGCAGGTCTGCACAGCCCCTTTGCTGGGTGAAGGGACTGTACCGTGTCGCTATGTTAGCACACCTGTCTTCGAGATTTCCAGTATGCAGCCTGGGGACAGTTCAAAACTGGGGACCCTGCGTTTTCCCAGAGGCAGGGTGTGTGACAGAGCTGTCCCCGCCACACGCGCCTTGACTCAGGGAGCAGCAGAGACATCTGCTAATGGAGTATCACGGCAGCCACAGCCAGAACTCGTCCCCAGCTCTCGCACTCCTCCTTCTTGGCCCCAAATCTAGAAGTGAAGTCAGAGCTTAGCAGTAAAATCAGACTTGGAAGCACAGACGATTGCTATCATGGGTAACCCTGCTTGCCTCAGAACTGTGTGGAGGTTTCTTTTGGCCCAGGAAACGGATACACAGAGGGAAAGAATGTTCTGGAGAATTCCCAGAAGTCTACAGCAAACTATGGCGCATCTAGGCCCCCAGATGTCTCCCTTCATGTTGACTTCACTGGGCTGTTTTTGGTGCTGGGGGATAACCGTAACCGCTGCTCTGTCTCTGTCCCCAGGGCTTGGGCTCCTTCCGGTGAGCAAGACAGACTGATGTGGGGGTGAGGTTGGGCTAAGCCCCAGAGGGCAAGGAGATCCAGTGGTCGGTGCCAGGCAGGGAGTGTAATCAAGGTGTAATGGAGGCAAACTCAGATATCTGTGCGGGGGGAGCCTGGGGCAGCTGACGGGAGTAGGCTGGGGGACGTGGAAGGAGGAACAGAGCCCTCGCTGGGGAACTAAAGCCCTAGTTTGTTTTCTCTGGATTTGAGACTGATGCAGGAGGGCGGCCTAGTCTTCCCTGGCCACAGCTAGAGACAGCTTTTTCAATAGGGTTTGATGGAACCTGATCCCTTAGACTCCAGCTGCCTGGACCCTGGGAAGTTCGGATCCAGGCCACCACAAGGAGGAGGTGTTTGCAGGTGGCAGGCCCTTGCTGCTAGTTTGAATATACAGTGTGTGTCTTTGTTTACATGGGAACTGACAGAACTCATGGGTGAGGTGGGGGAGCTCCTGGACACCCTAGCTGAGGGGATAGCTGAACCCAGGTGCAGGCGAGAGAGCAAGTGGGGGTTATCCCACGCACTGAGCGGAGAGGCCTCCATAAGTTCTCACAGTAGTAGCTCTTTCTCGTGGTAGTCTACCCACCACTCCAGGGACCTTGTGAAATGCTGGCTTGGATGAGACCATTTCTGATGAGATCACAGGAGACCAAGGAAGCTAGGCTACAGAGTGTGGGGGAGGCAGTGGTGCAAGGCTTACAACCCATGTGACAGATGGGGAACCTGGAGAACTAAGAGAAATGAGCGCCAGGAGAATGGGTGTGGTTGGTGCTCTACCTGGCTGTCCTGAAGATTGGGGTTCTTCCTAGGGGGTGAGCTTCTTAAGACATGAGCACGCCATGTTCAGGAAGGAAAAGATCCCTGTGTCTGTGGAGCACCTCCTGAGGGCCAGGCTCGCCCACGCCCTTACTACAGGTGGCATCCCGTCTTTGCTTCCTCCATACCAGAAGCTCAGAGAAGCTCTGTCACTGTGACTTGAGTCTCCAAGCCAGGGCAGGAGGACTTTGGACACCTACCTGTTGGTCAGGGACACTGCTGCATGTAAGAGTCCTGGGGACTGTCTGCATCTTCATCCGTGTCTTGGCTCTTCTGAGTCTGTTTCATAGGAAGCAGCCCCTCAGAGGGTGCACCCACAGATCCCCCTTACCAGGCTGTTTTTTCTGGAGTTAGACAGTGGCATTGCATATGTGTGTGGACAGGCAGCTCCCATACCTACCCTACCTCTGCCAGGCTCAGGGTGGTGGAATAGTCAGAGATCCCTGGGGCCACACTCTGGGGTGGGTATGCCAAGGATGGATACAAGCCCCATGGAGCCCCCCTGGAGCACTGCAAAAATGCAACACACCAGTCAAGTACATAGAGGTTAATGAAGATATATACCAACTTGTACAACCACAGTTCCGACCTCCCAAAGTTGCCTACAGATGTTGTCATCTGTCTTGTGCTAGGGCTCAGAGACAGTCACCTAGAGGGACACAACTTCCGAAGAGACAGAAAGCATGGGCTTCACGCTCAAGCCCCAGCTTTGCCTCTGAACATTAGTGCTTAGACAAGATTCTGTTTTCCTATCAGTAAAATGAGGAGCATCTTTCTGAAACTACTGTCTACTGAGGCTTTGAGTTAGCATGAAACTGCCGGTAGTGGGCAGACATTTGGAAGAAAGTGTTAGCGTCGGGTGGGCAGTGCCACCAGGCCAAGACAGACACTTAGCCGGAAGAGGATGCAGCTGGTGTGCTGGCGGACAGCTGTCCTGCTGTGCCCACAACCCTGCTGATAGGGGTCCTGTCTCTAGTTGGCTTTTGCTTTAGGGTTTGAAGGAGAAGCTGAATCAAGACTTGGGAACCCACATCTGTCTTTGGGATGAGCATTGGCAACTTCTTCCTCTAGGAGTGGCATTAATTCAGTAGCTGAGTTCTTCCCCATGACTTTTATTTAATCCAAAGCCAAAAGGAAGTGGCCGTGCCAGTGCAGACTGTGGTCTGAGCTGCTGGGGTTATAGTTACCTTGGCAAAGGTGTAGGGTGGGCTCTAAGGTAGGGGTTGGTTTGCTCCTGGGCCCGGGACCTAGGCTCCTTTGCTGATGGTGTTTGGGTGTGAGACACTTGCCTGGGAGACTTGGTTCTGCCTCTGTCTCAAGAAGAGAAGACTGAGGTCCAAAGAGAGAGCCTCCACTGGACCTGCAGGACAGGCCAGGACCTGGCTCTGGGTGCCTCGTCTCCTCGTTGCTCAGTGCCCAGGTCTCCCACAGCATTCTCCACGCTGGCTGTTTCTGACCATCTGAAAGTAATAAGGGTGAAGCGAGGGATGAAATACCTTTAACATGAAGTTTTATCTTGCGGTTTGTGATTCTTTTGGTCAGAACACTTCTCAGTGTGGAGCTGATGGGGGAAGGGCCAAGGAAGCCGTGTGTCCCTGCCAGGACCTCACAAGGAGTGGCCAGCTGGAGCCTCTGAAGGCATGCAGCTCACAAGAGTGCTCCTTGACCTCCCTCCTCCACCTCTGCTCCTCTGGCCAGACTCCGCGCATAGCTGAGTACCTTTCTCCGACCAGAGCTGCTAGGGTTAGGCCGGCTCCCAAGCCTTCTGTGACTCCGCTTACCTTAGGACCTGGTACAGCCTCAGGAAGCACTTTGTGATGCTAAGCCCCTAGAAGTGGTCCTGAGCGAGGGTCTCCTTGACCTCTGTGCTCCCCTATTTCAGCCCTGATTTCTCTTCTCCCTCCCTCCTTGCTGCAACACCGCGAGCATTCTATGGTCCTCTCTCTCACCCTTGTCTCTGGCCAGTCCTCACTCCTGCTTCCCCACATTCCAGCACATTCTACGGCCCCTGTCACCTCTGAGACTCCACATCCAGAGTGTCCAAGCCATGAGCTCTGAGGACCAGGCTGTGAATATTTATTACTGTGTTCCCAGCTCTAGTACTTAATATGTTACATGGTCAATATCTGTGGCTGGTGATTGGTGACTGGGTATCATTGCCGAGCCTTTATTAGAGGCCTAGGCTCAGCTCTCAGATAGGTAGGACATGTGGATGTGCTTAGTTCAGGCAGGGCCACAGACAGGAAGAGGACAGGGCACTGGAGAAAAGGAGGAGGTAGACCCTAAGGACATGGAGAGGAGAGGACAGTGTAGCCTCTGTGCTACGGGATGGTATGCGAGCTGGAAACTAGGCTGGAGATTTAAAAACACACGCACACAGGGACATGGGTCATCCTTGAAACAAGAATGCCAACTTTATTGCGCTCCAGGGAAGCTTATATAGGGATCCTTAGCTAATAGCCACACCCCAACTCTTGGGATTCCCAGCTGTTAAACCCACCAGAATTCACTCCCCTGCCATCAGGAACTCATGAGGGTCTCGTCTCAGAGCAGCTGCAGGCACAGGAAAACAAGTTGTTTTGCTCAGTTCCCTCCAGCAGGCAAAGGGTCTGAGGCAGGCAAGGAAAGTCAAGGGGCCGGGGGTCTGCAGCCCCCAACAGGACAAGGCTCTGGCTTCAGCACAATGCTGACTGGGTGGATGCTGGAGTGGCCATGTAAGTGTCCAGGACTCAGAGAGGAAGGGAGTTATTTTACGGCTGTCCTGGGGAAGCTTTGTGGAGGAGGCAACCCTCGACATCGGGTAGGCCTTGCAGGATGAGGAGTTGAGGAGTTGGCCAGGGATGCTCTTGGCAGGAAGAATGACAAGAGCTGGAGGCCTGGGGATTTAATGGCAACAGAGGGCAGTGTCTTTGTCCCTGGGTCATTTGGGCCTCACAGATGAGGATGAGGAGGAAAGAAGCTCAGGAGGTGGATAGAGTTGACCAGGCCCTACTTTCAACTTGGTGGCAGTGGTGAGCCGCCGCAGAGTTACTCAGAAAGCACCCACCTCTGCCCTCCAGCAATGCTTCCGCAGCACCCAGCTGGCTGTGGCTGGATGCGCATTTACACTGTGAAGTTCCGTGTCCCTTTGTCCAGGCACACCCTGCCGTTGTCGTTTTTTGTTCCTCTAGTTGTAGGCCCTGCAGGTTTTTACGTTGGCAGTCTCTTTTCAGGTCTTTACTTGTGTGGGGAAACGAGAAAGTGATTTTGTTCAAGACCTTCCTTTGGGACTCAGGGAACTCTTGGGGAGGGGAGCTTTAAAACTGTAAACATTTTGCAGAGAACACAAACATGCCAGAGGACTGCCTCAGGTTCCTTCAGACCGACAAGTTAAACACTGTCTTCTAGGCCTGTCTCTGCTTGGTTCCCTGGCTGGCCCCATGCGCCCCTCTTGCCTTGTAACTGTGCTCTTCCTGGACACACCCCAAGGTCTAGCCTTTCAGGGGAATAGCTTAGTCTTGCTTCAAGGAGCTGAGGTGAGCACCCTTAGCCCCAGGCCTGAAGTGCATCTGGTTTCCTGAGAAGCCTGTCTTAGGCCTTGTCCAAGAGGGAGGTGGGAGGTGGGAGCTGGGAACTGAAACTCCTCAACTGCCAGGAGGAGCACCAGGCCCACCATAGGATGCTTTCGGAAGCCAGGGCACTTGGGTGCTAAATGCTTACGACTCGGCTCTGCCCCCTTACTCTCTGACCAGGGTAGTTTGCTTTCTGACCTGGTGTCCCAGGCAGGTGGCAATTGCCTGGTTCCACCTCCCAGGTGCAGCGTCATCTGAGGGAACTAGGTGAAAACTGGTGTGCCTCTAACCTGACAGCTAAGGCCCTCCACCCTTAGCCTACCTGCCAAGGCTGCTTCCCATAGCCCCTAGTTTCTATTCTCCTTCCCCAAGACCCCATCTTCTTCCAGACATTTCCTGGCACCAGACGCAGGGTCTCTAACCATCTAGGCCAAGGAGAACAAGTGAGCGGGCCGTTGTTCTCTTCCAGGCCGGGAAACTTCCTCCTAGAATCTTCAGTCTTTCTGTAAAGGCCAAGAGCAGTCTTGGCTGGGTCCAGAGTCTAGTGAGGTTAGGCTCAGGGCTGAGCGGGCTGGGGACTGCCTGGTTGACCTGGGTCTGAATGCAGGTCTCATGTGATCTCAGAGTCACTCTGAGTGTGGCACAGAGGTCCCCATCTCGTGTGAAAATGAGGGATTCTTCCCATACAGCAGCAGGGGCATGAGGACTTGTGGGGCTAATGTGGATTCAAGTGCCTGGTATACACTGGGAGTTTTTGAAGTAATCCTGGCTTAGCAGCAACAAGATGCAGCTCCCTACCTCAGAGCTCTACTGTGCTCCCTGCCACCAGCCTGAAGGCTCTCAGGGCAAAATTACAGCCCCCACACCAGGTCTTCTTGGTCAACCATCTGGCCCTGTGCTCCTTCACTACTGAGCATGCTCTGTGCTGGGCTGAGTGACAAGAGTCAGCAACCACACTGGTGGGAAGCCTGAGTCCCCCAGTCTGTGTTAGAAGTGCAGTCTACCTGCACAGGGAGACAGCAGGGATTTTGTGGTGGCCAGAATGGTCAGTGCTTTGAGGGACACGTGGGAAGGACAGGGGAGATATTCCTGGGAATGTGGACTTTAGACTTATGCTGGCGACGCTCGGGTGCTTCTGGGAGCAGTCAGGCTCAGGACTGCTGTGCAAAGGCCCTGAGACGGGAAAGCTGCTTTATTGAAAGGGCTGTGTGAGACGGAGCTGCTGAGGTGGGCAAGCCACAGGGTGGGATCACATAAGAGTCTGCACAGCCTCAGAACCCCAGGAAGTCCAGCTACCCTCAACCAACGTGTATAGGGACGACCTCATTCCCTCTTGGGAGTCATACAGCCACTGTTGTCGGCCCTGGGCTTTCCTCACATCTCCCTGGAGCTTCCTGTATCTTTGCATACTTGTGCCCTAGGTAGGACCTCCCCTGGCCTGTGAGCTCAGGGCTTATCTCACTTACAGCCTCTGAGGGATCCAGGTGGTGGTTCTGGGGATCTGGGTCCCCGACAGCTGTAGAATATACTGTTAAATAAAGCATAGGACTCAGCACGTGAAAGATATTGGTGGATCAGGAATGGGGGGATCAGTGAATGAATGAATGAACAAATGAATGGCAGGCTGGACTGTGATGAACACAGCTCCCAGATTAAAGTCCTCTGCTCCAAGTCCCTCTGTGCTGGTTGGGGAAACAGCAGGGCCATGGTGGGGTGAGGGAAGACACTCTGACGCCCTCGCCCTCTCCGGTGCTCGCTCGGTGTGCTTCCTACTCCCTCTGCTGGCGCCTGGCCCCACCCCCACAGCTAGCACATAAAATGGTAATGCTCTCATTTATTCTTTAAAAATTAATCTAAAAATATTTTATGCAGTGTCTCGATCACAGTTGGGAACTATTTAATTAATCCCAAGTGGTGGGACACCAGACAGCCGCCTTAATTGGTTACAATTCCTCTGGCCTACACGGCCTATTTTGAAGCTGCGGTTCCCAGGCTGAAAGGCGTGTCTGCAAGAGTTTGGGACACCTGTCTCTTCCACTGGCTCGTTTCTGTGTCTGCCTCCCGGGCTTCCCTCTGCTGCTCCAGGGCCTTCCATTGGAGTTACAACTTAGGCAGCTTTGAAGTCTCAGGTGTGACTCTGGGGGTTGGCAACCTGATGTCACCTGATATTTGTTGGGGCCCAGATCTGAGTTGTGGGCTTCATGAAGATGAAATGGGAGAGACCCTGCAGGGGAGGGAGCTAAAGTGTGACTTGCTGGATGCCCTCCAGGGGAGGGAGGCATGCAGTGATTGGCAGGTAACCTCCAGGGGAGGGAGGAATGAAGTGATTGGCAGGTAACCTCCAGGGGAGGGAGTCATGCCACGAGTGACAGGTGTCCTCCAGGGAAGGGAGGCATGGGATGATTGATAGGTGTCTTTCAGGGAAAAGGGGAGGCAGGTACCATCAGGAGGGGGTGGCCCTGGACCTGGCTGACTGTTCTGAAGGCTCACTACAGCCTCTGGAAACTTTCATTGGGACTGGAGTTGGGCAGGATCAAGTGGTTACGTGTGTGTGTGTGTGTGTGTGTGTGTGTGTGTGTGTGTGTGTGTGAGGGAGAGAGAGAGAGAGAGAGAGAGAGAGAGAGATTCCTCAGATGCCATCCACTTTGGCTTTAGAGACAGGTCTCTCATTGGCTCAGAGCTTACGGGTTGGGCTAACTGTTGGTCAGGTAGCTCCAGGGGTCCTCCTGTCTCTATCTGCCCAGTTCAGGGGCTATAAACATGTGCCATGCCTTTTAGTGTGGGTTTTAGGGGATTGAACTTAGGTCATTGTGCTTGTGAGATTCAGCCATCCCCCATGATCTAAAAGTGTCTTGTGCCCAAAGCCTGGGGTTCCAGCCTCCAGGAGCTGCCTTCTGGTCCCCAGTGAGGGGGCTTCTGCTGCCCCAGAAAACCATGTGGCTCTGTGGGCACTGCCCTTTCTGCATTTGGACTCACACTGGAGCTGGACCCTTGTTCCATTTCCCGCATGTCCTTATATATTTTGTAGTCAGTCCTAGGCCCATCCGGCAGGAAGTTGCCCTCTTCCATTTATTGATGGAGGGAGCCCAGGAGCCAGCATGCAGTCCTTGGAGATAGCGGGTTTGAAAGGGAAGTGACAGCGTGCCTGGCAGGAACCCTGGGACACAGCCTGTTGTGTGCTCCTGGAGCCCAAGAAGGAAGTGAGGTTCTTCAGTCTTTCCTACCCACAGGGTTTCTGCCATCCCGATAATGATGCGTCCCCTGTGAAGTGTGGCATACAGGAATCTGCCTTCAAGAATGTCCAAGTGGCTAACTGGCTGCTGTGTGGTCGGTAATTATAACCATTGTCAACCTTCCCAGCCGTGGGCAGGATACATGCTAATTGGATGTCTCCCATTGTAAATCACAGTTGCCAAGGTTGAAGGAGGAAGCGAGTATCTTGAAGGTAGCTGCACCCGTTCCCCCAGGTGCCTGTGAAATCTCTGCCTTCGCTGAACAGCCCACAGGGCGCACAGATCAAGGGATGTCAGGTGGATGTGCGTCTGTAAAGGAGCTGTGGGGGAGAGAGCAGAGTGGCTGTTCTGCATCCTGTTGCTGTGGTCCTGGGTCCGTGCCATCTTTGCCCTTGGGAAGGAACGGGAGGTGGTGCCCAGCCTGCCCGGCTGTGCCTTTGCAGACAGCCGTTCTGCTGTTTTTGGATTGCGATGGGTGGATCTGCGGTCCCTGCACTCAGGAGTTTCTTCAGGCTCATGGAGGCTAGGCAGTGTCAGCCTGTGGTGCTAGAAGAGGCACTTAGGCCTTTGGAACAGGCCTTCTGAGGGATCGCTTCTGGCCTGAGACCCATGCTGCTGAGTGAGAGCCAAAGCCAGTGACACACCTGAGCCTTAGCTACTGTGTCGAGGTGGGGTATGTAGCCCCCCCCCATATGGAGCTAGCAAGTGTGTACCCGGGCCTCTGGGTGGTGCTCCCATTAACAAGCTTCTCTGCCTGCATAGGACAGCCATTGGGGGCTGAGACTGTGTGGGACCCGTGCTAGACTTCAGAACCAAGCATCGCTGTGATTGTTTTCCAACCTTGTTTACATGGTTGTTAACCAGCCTGCCTCAGCTTCCCCATCTGGAAACCAGACTCATAGGGAGTCAGGATGAAGTGCTGTGCTAGATGCGGAGGTGACACCTCATTAGGATGTAGCTAACACACAGCATATAGTAAGCACTCCGAACACAGGCTTCCCAACCAAACATGGGTTACGCTTGTGGCCTTGTGGTGGCCAGGACAACCCTATTGGAATTCTGAGATGGCCGAGTGCAGTCCCTTGGGCCCTGTGCACATGATGGGCACCTGCCTTTGGGCTCTTTGCTGACATGTCTTGGCATGGTAGTTAGAAGATGGCAGTTCTGTGGGGCCTGATGCTTGTCCCAGGTGCCGAGTTCCAGCCCCAGGTTAGCCTGTGAATGTGGACATGGGGCGTAAATGCATTTTGGCTGTAGATTCTGACATCTACTGGCCTGCTTACTTGAAGGCAGGGCCACTTGTCCCTGATCATTTTGAATGTATTTACAACCAGGCCTTTGCCCGCTCCTTGCTCCCAGAACAGGGCTGGAATTTAGGTCTATGTGACCACGTGAGCACCCCACCTGTAGCGGCTGGCCACGTGAGCACCCCACTTGTAGTGTTTGACCACGTGAGCACCCCATCTGTAGTGTCTGGCCACAAGTGTTCTTTCACTTACTAAGCAGTCATTCAGACATGGAGGCCATAGCTTCCCAGAAGGTTAGTCCAGGTACCCTATGGAAACTTCTAGAAATGGGAAAGCCAGCCAACCTTCCCAGACCTTTACTGGTGCTGGCCGCTGGTAGAAGGAAGACTAGACTGAGTCAGGGACTGTGGGCTGTCTGTCAGAGCAGTGGGCCTGTGCCTCAGTCCCCTGGATCCTCAGAGCAGACCCACCAGGTGGCCTTCCTTTGGGGACAAGGAGGTAAGGACCTGACCATTCCAGGCACCAGGGGAAAGTTCAATGGGCAGAGTGGGGGTAGAGCTTGTGAGGGTGGAACCATGTGTGATGTCGACCCACTGAGTTCATCTCAAACTAGGGCAGGAGGTCAGGAGGAAAGACCAGGCTGAAGGGAGCGAGTTCGTTTTTGGAAATGAGGCCTAGTTGGCAAAGCTGATTGAGACTTCCAGAGTCTGCCTCCACTTGACACGGCAGACTCATTGCTTATCCTCACAGCCAACATATGGTCCGCTCAGCACCATCCTGGAGGAGGCAGGAGAAGAGGGGGATTTGGAAGCCTGTGCCGGGGGCCACCCAGACCCATATCTCGTTGTTGCCAGGGGAAGTGGCTCATGACAGCCCCGAGTCTATGTCCCTCCAAGCAACTCTCCGTTTCTCAGTGAGGATGGGGCTAGAGAGAGCCTGGCTTTCCCTTGTTGCTGGCTGTTTGTAGTGAATTTCCTTCCAGGGACTTGGATGGATGGGAAAGAGACAGGAAAGGGAATTTTACACTGTAATAAAAAATGTCACCACCCTGCACTGGGCACTGACTTTCAAACAAGCCCCTGGGGCTGTGGAAGCTTGCTCCTGAGGGCCGCCAGCACTGTGTTTATTTTTCCTGGGTACCTTAAAACTTCACAATGTTGTGGCATGGGAAGATTGAGTGCTGTGGAGCTCATATAGAGTGTAGAAAACGTGGATCAGACATGATTGCAGGGCAGCAGGAAAGCGCCAACTTGCTTCTTTAGACAGACTTATGTGTGCTTTGGGGAGAGGCTACCACAGCTTTGCCAGCAGCTACGCCAGTTGGCAGGGGGATGACAGCACTCAGTAAGGGGGACTTAGGGTCTTCTGGTATCCTTCCAGTGCTCTGTGGAGCCCCATCAATGCTGTTGGCTAGTAGGCTTCTCTGAGTCGAGTCCCAAGGTGTCTCCAGTCCTCAGGTTCCCATCCACGCCTCATAGTGACCTTAAAAATGTGTGATCACGATGTCCCTTTTCTTCTTTAAAGCGTAGAGTCGTAACATCCAGGATGTCAGAAAAGCTCTAAATCTCCAGTGCCCTGTCCAATGGACCCAGTGTGCCCTCTGACACTCTCCCACCCACACTCCAGTTTCGGGTGTTTCTCTCTCCCCATCTCACCTACCTCTGGGTTTCCTGTTCTTGCTCCCTCCACATGTGGTGCTTTCTCCCCTCAGCTCTGGCCAGTGCCTCTTCCTCCACAGACAGCCCAAGTGGAAAAGCCATCGTATCTAATGTCCAGAACTCAGCCTTTGGCTTCAGTGACTTGACTTTGTTTACCTCCCTTCAGACCTCTGTGGCTTCTTGAGGTCGGCCTTGGTGGCTAGCGCTCACCCCCGCCATCTTTCACCCACGTTGAAGCTGCACATCTCCCTCTCAGGGCTGCTGTGGCTGCATCCCAAACAACACCGCACCGTGTTTCTCCTTCTGCTTCAGATGCCTCCTAGCTCACCCTTTGGTTTCTTCTTTGATATCTGGGCTATTTAGAAATCTTTTGTTTTCAAATGTTTGAGGGTTTCCCCGGTTTCCTTCTGTTTATGGTTCTTAATTTAGTTCTATTATGGCTGAAGAGCACAGTTTGAGTGATTTAACTCTTCTGGATTGACAGAGACCATGTGATCCACCCAGGGGGAACGCTCCAGGTGCACTTGGAAAGGGTGTGTTCTGTTGTCGGGAGAGTACTCTGAATGTCTGTTAGGTCCAGTTGGTTGATAATCTCACTCAGTTTCATATTCTTGCTGATCTTCTGTCTAGGTATTCTAATCATTATTGAGAGCTGTAAATTGGTGAGTTGCCTTTCCCCTTTTGGTTCTGCCTTCCTTGTTTTTTGTGTTTGGGGACCATGTTATTAGGTGCATATGTACTTGCATTTACTTCCCAGACCCCCAGCCATGACTTTCCAAGGATTCTTGCCTGTTGTTGACTTGAGGTCATGTCAAACCCACTCAGCTTTTTTCTGGCCAGCACCTAACACAATGCTCCCCTCTTCCATGTAGTAAATCTTGTTAATGAAATGTAATCTCACAATCATAAGGAGCAACATAGCCACAGTGGCTATTTTATTACATTTTTGTTTGTTTATTGTCCTATGCTCACATGTGGACGTCAGAGGACAACTTGCTGGAGTCAGTTCCATCCACCACATGGTCCTGGGATGGATCTTAGGTTATCAGGCTGGGAAGTGCACACTTTTATCTGCTGAGACCTTGCCCCAGTCCAGTATCAGTTATTTTAAAGCTAAACACAGCCCCCCCCATGTGCTAAGTACATGTGTTTTAATGTTATTGGATTAGAATATAGACTTTCCCCAGGGAGGTCATCAGAACAGCGCCTCCAGGTCTCCATGTTTGGGGCCTCAGAATCACCTATCTAAGGTGGGGAATCTGTAGGAGGTGGTCACCTGTTGAATGTGGATCACCTGTCTCAGGTGGAGTGCCTGTCTGAGGTAGAGCACCTGTGGGAGATAGATCACCCATCTGAGGTGGGCCTCTGTGAGCGTTAGATCACCTGTCTGAGGTAGGCACCTGTGCCTATCCCAGTTCTGCTTTCTGCTTGGGTTTGATTTGGTAATATCGCTGACTTGCTTTCCTGCTTGGTCTCGTGGATCTTTTGGTGATGGACTCCCTAAGTTCCATGTGCACCAGCTGTTGTGAATAGAACTGAATAAGGCTAAAATTAAAAAAAAAACACCTACTATGTGCCAGGTACTCTGCTAGCCTTCTTTAAACCCATGTCAGCCTTTCTCTATCCAATGAGATTTTCATTTCCCTTTGCAGATGAGGGAGCTGAGGTTCAGGGAGTGTGGCATGTTCCCCCAAGAACACGCAACAATCATATAACAGCTGGAAAGTTCCTCTGGGTGTTCTAGATCCCACCCCTAGTTCAGCTTCTTCATTTCTTCATTCTCCCTGAGGGCTGAGGGTGCCACACTCCTAGTGATGTGTGTGTGTGTGTGTGTGTGTGTGTATGTGTGTGTGTGCTTTGCCTTTGAGATTAGAGTTCCCTGACTTTAAACCATGGTATCTAAAATGAGGGGAAATGCTGTAGTAACTATATTTTGAGGCAAATTAACCTTGATAAGATCTTCAGTGTCATGTATTAGACTATTTCCCTTAGTAATGCATTAAAACTGTCAAACCTGGTATGATTGCACAATTAGCAAGATTACACATGATGTAAATTTCAATTCATGATTACAGTGTCTGTGCTAATAGATTTGCGATTAACACCCTCAAACCATGCTGGTTCAAAAGGACAGCTTCCTGTGAATTTGCTCTGAGTGAGCAGCAGCAGCAGCCGTGCCTGTGACGCGTGGTGGGGATGGCTCCTGCAAATCTAATGATGTCCTAAGATTAGCAGTAAAGAGGGAGTTAATTAAGGATGGTCTCTTGGTGAAGCCCAGGAGCGGGAAAACTGACGTGAGCGTGTGGTGGGTCACCCTGCCTGCCTGTTGGAGTTTCAGGGGAAATGGCTCTCCTCAGACTCCTGGCCTTCATTTTGCCCACCCTCCATTCTTCCATCCCTGCTGGCTTTCTAGCAAGAATTCTGAAATTGAAATGCAGGCAGAGTTCCTATCATGAGAAGAAGCTGTTCTGTAAACTTGAGGAATAAGGATGTTTAATGTCTGTTTGTTGTGTCCTCACAAGATGCCTCGTGCCGTTTATAGGCAACCTTCTTTGTATGTTCGTTTATTCTGCTCTCCCTATAGCATAACCCCGTGTCACCCCGACTCTGTGGAAAGAGACACTGAGTTCTAAAGAACAAGCTTAGATGGTTTGTTGGAAATGGTTCCTACGTGATCTTTGGCACATGGTTTTGTTTTGTTTTCTGCTGTCACTCTGTGGGAAAGACCTCACCTGGACAGAACATGTTTGCAGTATGATCCAGCATTGGTTGCTGGAACTTCAAATGTGTCCCACAAATGGTCTGAATATCACCATTTTAGTGCTAACATGGAGACTGCATAGCTATGGGGGGAAAATTGACTCCACACCCTTTGTCTGGGTAGGATGCCACACTAAGGAGATCTGATCCTTTGTGTTGGGTTCTGTGTTTGGGTCCCAATCGATGGGCTATTCTGAGGGCCATACAGCATGGCTGGGCGTGTGGTTATCATCGCCCAGCACAGAGCCAGGGGCAGACACTGCTGGGTGGATTTTGAGGGGTGGGGTGGTGAACAGATATGATTCTGCATCCTGGGATGTAGGAAAGCAGAAGGTGTGTGTGGGTGAAGGTTTTCTGCATGGCAGTGACAGGGACAGCAAGGATTAGGCATTAAAGGACTTTCATTAAGGCCCCTCGGCAGCCTTTCTAATAAAATACCACCAGTCATAATTGCTCTTTTAAATCGGCTATGAATAACTCCTGACTATTAATTGCTGCCATAATGGCTAAGCTCTCTGGCAGAGTCAGACTCACTTTGGAGCATACCCCAGGCACAGCTCCTTCAACCAGGTTCCTTCTACATGTTCTCTACAAGTTCAAAATGTGCCCTGCACGTGTCTGTCTTTGCTGCGCTGTCTTTGGCCCCTTGGCTAAGGAAGATCTAGAGTGACCTCTGTGTGTGTTTGTGTGTGTGTGTGTATGCATGCGTGCATGTGTGTATGCATGCATGTATGTGTGTGTTTACAGCTGATGTTTCAGGCCACTGTACTTAGGCCATGCTCAGGCTTCCACCAAGAGCAAATAACTCTAACCCTGATGCAGGCAGACCTCTGACCTATTAGAAGTATGTTGTACCCGCTTCCCTTACTTCCCCATGGTGTCTGACCCATGACCCAAAGCCAAGCACGACCCCAGTGCTCTGCTATTGGAGTCACAGCCACACAACCCCAAGTGCAGTTGTGAGCACAGAACAGCTTGTTTGTTGTTTCCTGGCACACCCTCCTGATGCTGCCCTTCAGAGGTATTCCCAAAATGGAGCCTGTACTAAACCAGCATTGGGGTAACCGTCATCTGTCACCTGACTTAGGGTGGCATCAACACTTTCTCTTCTTTTCTTCCACCCTTTTCCCACCTTTGCTTCCTCTGCTTTGTCCCCCTGTCTCCCCCCTCCTCTGCCCTTCCCTCTCACTTCTTTTGGACTGACTTATTTGTCCCTTTTAGTTCTGCCTGCCTGACTCTCTTGTTAAATGGGTTCTGGGTCACAGGATTCTGACCAGGACTTTCTGCAAGAGTCTTTGTGGGACACAGAGGAGGTAGGCCGTCCATGCTCCTCTGGCAGAGTCAATGTCCTGAGTAGCTCTAACTATCAACTTGGCACATCTAGAGTCGTCAGAGAAGGGAGTCTCAACTGAGGAAATGCCCAGACCAGACTGTCTATGGGACATTGCCTTTTAATTAATGTGGAAGGATTTTACCATAGTGGGAAGTACCATTCCCTGGGCAGGCAGTCCCCTACTGTAGAGAGAGCTAGCTAAGCAGGGACCCATGAATGAGTCAGGAAGTAGGCAGTGTTCTTCCATGGTTTCTGCCTTCAAGTTTTTGCTTGAGTTCCTGCCCTGTCCCCCCTCAATGATGGACTGTGACCCTAAGGATAAGCTGAAATAAACCCTTTCTCCCTTAAAGGTGCTTTCGGTCAGGGTGTTTCATCACAGCCATAGAAAGGCAACTCCAACAATCAGAAAAGCCGGTCCACCCTTCCTTACCTACACAGCCTATTCATCCACCCATCTATGAACCCATGTATCCATCCATCTGTCTAGCTATCCACTCTCCCACCAGCCCTTCCTTCCTTCTTTTCTTCCCCACCTCTACCACACACAATCACCCTCCGATCTACCCACCCACCCATCCCCCAGCCCATTCATCCCCTGTTCACTCACATACCTACCCATCCTCTAACAGTCATCCCTCCCTCCTTTCACACATTTGCCATATCCCACACTCCACCCATCCCCACTTGTCCCCATCTCCCCACATCCACGTCTCCATCTATCTACCCATCCACACAATTTTCCATCCACCCAACATTGCCTGGGCACCTGCTACGAGCAAGGCACTGTGGATTCAGTGATGATGTCTGGGGTGGGGTCATTGCTCCTTCCTCTGGATTCTCAGCTGTGGTTGTTTCAAATGTTCAGTGTGTACATAACTCTGTCTGCCTCATCAGATTTGGGGCATCTCTAAGAGCTGGTCCAGGCCTTTGTCCCCTCACTCCAGGGCTAAGGTGGCAGCTTTTAGGATATACTAATTTGGACAAATGGATGACCTGGCACTATAACTAAGCTGTTCAGTTTTTATGTGGCATTGAAGGGGACATGGGGGCTGGAGCCTGATCTATACCTTGGGTTCAAGTGGGCGGCAGGGATTCTCTTAGTCTCTTGGTTCCTCTTCCATTGTTATTCTGTGTGTCTTTCTGTTGTTTTTGTCTGTGAGCTAGGGCTTGGCGTGAGCATCAGTTGTAACATGAGGAGGCTGGGCCTGTTTGTTTGTGTTTCTGTCCTGTCCAGCCCCCCAGCTATTTAGTCCCAGAGAAAAATCACACTGAAATCTCCGTAAGTTATAATGCTGATTGGCCCTTTAGGTCAGGCTTCTTATTAGCTAACGCTCACATCTTGATTAACCCATTTTTCTGATCTATTTTAGCCATGTGGCTCTGTACCTTTTTCAGCTGGTAGATCACATCCTGCTGCTTCGGTGATCTGGGCAGGAATGGGAGGCATCAACTTCCTCCTCCCAGAATTTTCCTGCTCTCCTTGCATTATTTCCACTTCCTGTCTGGTTTTCCCACCTACACCTCCTGCCTGGCCAATCAGCGTTTATTTAAAACATGATTGACAGAATACAGAGAATTCTCCCGCACCAATCAGTGCCTTTCCTGGGCTCAGCCTTAGGGGAGAAGCCAGCAGTGTGTCCTGCAGCATGTGCCTGTGGTCCTGACAGTCTCTGCTATCTCTCTGCCTTGGCCTGGGCGCAGTGCTGTTTGTGTCCATCCACGAGTCTTGGCAGATGAACATGTTGCACCCTTAGAGCCATTTCAGAGACTCACAGTTGCCCCAGTGTGAATGATATAAGGACCTGTCTTAGCGGTGGATGGAGAAAGCAAGGCAAGTGTCTTCAGTCCAGGGCCTGATGTGTTTCATTTCACAAATAAAACCAGGGCACAGTCAGAGCCCTTATCATCCCAATGCACAGGACACTGATGGTCTGTGGTGCTCGGCTTCAGGGTTGTGACACCTTGGATTCTCTGTGGGCTAAGACAGGTATCAGGGTCACCACATGACCTCCTTTTCTGAATTAGGAAGTGACTGAGACATTCTGCCTCTTTCTCAGTCCATTGAGTCTGTGGTTCGTCTCCTCCATTCCAGAGCCCATCACTCAATGCCAACATGAAAGGATGGTACTTGCAGTGATAGTCCTGTTGGGATGGGGTGGAGGGGATATTGACTAATAGCAAGGGACCTAAGGATGCAGCTTCAGACAGGCAAAGGCCTGATCCTCAGAACAGGGTGTTCCACAGGTGTAGCTGAGCAGAACCAGGGTGCTGGGCTGTAACCGTGGCATCTAACCTGGCAGCTACAGTGTGAGCTAGAACTTGGGGACCTGGCAGGGTTGTAGATAGTACTCTGTGTATGTGGGATATGTACATCTCAGCCTGGCCAGTGTGGGTATCCCTGGAGGGACACTTACAAAGGCTCTGGACGTTAGCCCCTGGTCTAGCACAAGGCTCAGTGAACTCATGGACAGAGGGGCATAGCCGTGTGCCTCCAGACCTACTACAGTGGCCTACTCTGAGCCTATCAGAGCCTTTACCTTGTCCCACAGCACTGGTTGAAAGGGGCTGTAGGAGGACCTAGGGCTGGCAGAGCATCTGGGGACTGGCAGGGGATGAGAAGGTAGAGCCCAGGAGGATGGGGTTGCCTTTCTTCTTGGGAGCCTGATACAAGTCCAAATGTCATCATCGGGATGTTGGGTAGGGAGTGTCCCATTGGCACCGAGTCTATTCTGGAAGGTCTTCCTCCTTAACCCTCCTCTGCTTCTTTCATGCAGCCCCACCCTATACCACCCAGCATGCTCATTTCACTTCTGGAAGCTGTGGCTCCCAAGGTTCACAGCTCTACTTTCTCAGTGGACCCGTGTCTGGCACCAGTTTTGAACCTCATTGCTAGCACGATTTCTAATCCACGCTCTTCTCAGCTTGGCCTCCTCTCCTCGTGCCCTGCTGCTTTGGGGTACTCTTGGGAGGAACCTCGGAGTCCCACACGTGCAAACAGAGGCTGCCTGCCCTGCTCCTACGCAGCACAGGAACAGGCAGCAAGACACACCTGCCCTTGATCTGGACATGCATCTGTGCGTGTCAACCCGTGACAGGCAGGGAGACCTCACTCTGTTCTTTGACACCATAAAGATTTCAGAGGATGTCCGGGAGCTTTTTGGGCTAGAGCAGAAAGGAACATGAACAGATTAAAGGAGAGAGCTTGGCTAGTACCAGCCGAGAAAGCATCAGGGTGAGGGGGAGGGGAAGATACCCTGTGTGCAGCAGCTGGGATCTCGGGCTGAAATCCTAATTCTACATTCGGTGCAGCCCAGACTCACCTTCGTCAATCGCCAAGCTACTAATTCCTTTTCCTGTGCGCTAGAGGGTGTTGCCAGGCACCTCTGCCTTTCATAGTGATGTGACTTTTAACAATGCTTTCAGGATCTCAATCTCATTATTTGTTTCCGAACAATAAAAAGTGATAGGAAAACATTTACAGGTTTAAAAAGTCTGCACTTTGCTAACAATACCGGATCCAGTTCATAAGCAGACCCCCCAGAACTATTTCCTTCTTTTGACACAATTCTGGACTCGGGGGAGGAGCTTGAGCCGGGTCCCTACCCTCAGGCTCTCCCCAGTACCCTTTCCACCCCATGTGACTTGCAGGTTCTGGTGTGCAGGGTGCTCACCCTTCCCTCGGCTCAGAATGCATTCTGCTAACTTGAGGCCATCTCAGAGTCCATGGAGACACAGTTCTGTCACATTTCCTGCACACCAGAGGAGACTGCCCACAGTGACTAAGGGTTCCATGGGAAGGACCGAGGGTGAATCTGGACGTTAATTTCTTCATTCATGCTCTTGACAGGGTTGGGGCCTGGTGGGTGGGGCTCCTGCAGGGGTGATGCTGAGACCCCGTTGCCTTCACCTTGGGATGCTGATATTTCTGGGACTTCTGAGACCTTCATTCCCCACTCGTGGGTGAGGTGAACAGGGAAGTGATGGCCTATAAACCTTGGGGACTAGGCCTCCAAAAGCGCAGAGCCCAGGGCTGGGTAGCAGACCATCAAACCAGACTTTGGGATGCTAGGAAATGCCATCTGCTGCCAGTCCTGGAGGACAGGAAACAGCCTTTGAGTCGAACACTTAGTATTTCTTGACTCCGCCTGTCTATCATTCCTGCCTGAAAGAGATTGGGAAGCCAGGCCCCAACCCTACTTGATCCTGCTTCCTCACCCCTCCCCCACTCTGGGAGCTGGATCCAGCCTGTTCTGACTTTTATGTCCCAAGTCTGCTCCTGCCTCAGGGCCTTGGCACTGTCTCATGCTGTCCAGACCATTGTCCCCAACCCTCACAGGACTGGCCTCTTCCAATCCTTCAGGACTCACTCCTCTTCAAAACGCCCATCCCTGGCTCTTGGGGACACTCACCCCAGAGACCCCTGCTCTGTTGAGTCTCCCCCACAGACTGATATTCTCTGCTATAGTGTGTGCTTTGCTGAGTTTGCTTTGATTTTTCATCTTAGCCGCTATGTGACTATATCAAAACACCAGAGACTGGGCAGTTTAAACAACAGAAAGTTCTCTTTCATGGCAGTGAAGGGTGGAAGCTCAGGCTCAAGCTGGTGCCTGACTTTCTGGGTTGACGAGGGCTCTCAGGCTTGCTGGCCACCACATTCCTGCCATGTTCTCACAAGGTCTCCCATGGTGTGAACGTGGAGAGAGTTCTCTTCTTGTAAGAGTCCCACCCTTGTGGCCATAGCTAAACTTAATTACAAAGGCCCCACCTTCGGCTAATGCTGCACTGGGAATGAGGGTTTAAGCATAGGGATGGGCAAGCCCTTTGTACATAGCAGTCTCTCTGTGCCAGGGCTAGAACACTGGGCAGGGAGCTCATGTGTCCCCCGCAAAGCCGTGTCTTTGTGGATTAGCAGACATCTAGTACAGAATGGTTTTCTGAATGAGTGAATGAGTGAATGTGTTGATGAATGAATGTTTGGGGTCTCTATAGAAGGCCCAACCTGCCCACAGATTGGGCTCATCCTGCAACAACTGCTGGCCACCTGCTCTCTACACAACATGTGCCAAGCACCATACCACACATTTTATGCCCATCATTTCTCATCTTCCCAAAGAGTTGAGGAATGATCAGAACATCCCTGTGGTGAGAAACTGGTGTGGAGAGGAAAGCTGACCTCGGGAAGGGCCACGTGGCCTAGTGTGTCTCCTTTGCCTGTGTCCCAAAGCAGACTGACTTCCCAGTTTTCTTCAAAACCACAGTTAACATAAGCTTTAACTAAATTGGCAACTGCTAACTTCTGGTGGGAAGCAGGCTCTTTTTCATGGAGGGAAAACAAATGGACCGCTCTCCCTGGTCCTCAGAGCTTAACAGGAACACCTTCAGCTGATGGCACACATGTTGGAGAGCAAGCAGCCCAGAGCTGAGATGCCCAAGAAGATGGAGTAATGTCTGGTTCTGAGGATGACACTACCGCATGCTGCTTGCTAATGATGCTTCTTCCTGCTGCAGTGAATGTTGTAGAGTTGTGATGACGATGCAGTGATGATGATGATGTAGTGATGGTGAAATAATATGCAGTGGTAATGCAGTGATAATGGAGGGAGTGATGATGTAATGATGAAGGAGTGATGATGGAGTGATGCAGTGATGATGGAGTGATGGACAATGATGTGGAGTGATGATGCAGTGATTGGGAGGCTGTTGGAGTGATGATGCAGCAATGATGCAGTGATTACGGAGGTATGGTAGAGTGATGATGAAGTGATGGAGTGGTGATGGTACACTAGAGTGATGAGGCAGTGATGATGATGCAGTGATGATGAAGCATCAATGATGCTGTGATGATGGAGTGGTGATGCATCAGTGGTACAGTTGTGAGTGAGAATGGCATATAGAGTGATGATGGAATGGTAGAGTGATGATATCACGATACAGTGATGATGTAGTGATCACAGAGTGATGATAGGACGAGGAGGTGATGATGGCACAACAGAGCAATGATGGAGTGATGGAATGTTGATGGAGTGATGGAGGAGTGGCGCAGCGATGATGCAAGGATGGTGGAGTGATGATGGGCAGATGGGGTGATAGAACCACAGCTTCATACTTTCAAGATGTTGCTTAGAAGATTCTTGAGAGCATCTGAGCTTTGGGAAGGAATAAGAACTTGAAGCAAGTCTAATTCTTTTCCTGGTTTCTGATCAGGGCTTCCTTTTCGGTGTGGTTCTGCCTCTCACTTATACCTCAGCACCAGCAATTCTTGCATAAAATCCAGATGGCCCCAAGTCT
Source organism: Myodes glareolus (assembly GCF_982192425.1). NCBI lineage: Eukaryota > Metazoa > Chordata > Mammalia > Rodentia > Cricetidae > Myodes > Myodes glareolus. Next base: position 69,724,203 of record NC_142033.1, read on the forward strand.
TCAGTCACTGGGCTCCCCTGGGTGGATGGTTCTGCATACATCCAGTGGGGATCTGAACATGAGACAGCTTCCTCCAGTTTGGGTGTTCAAGGCCTGCAGAATCTCTGTTGGTTCTCTTGGGGTCCCTGAGATGGCACTGTGCATCCTTTTCCCCAGAACAGAACGGAGGCTCTGGTTTCCAGGAATGCACGAGTCTTAAGAATGCAGAGAGTTTTTTTTTTTTTTAAATTCAGATCTGTGAGGAACACCTGGCCATTATATGGGGCAGAAGTCCTAGGAGAAGAGGGCCTGGTGGTGATGGACACTTACTCACATGACCTGTAGTCCGGAGGAAAGCCTCCTGGGTTGACCTCCGCACTCCCACTAACCAAGCTGCAGTTGAGGAAACTGTCCGGGAGGCCCCAAAGCCACACAGATGAGAGGATGATGTGTGCTAACATCACAGAGACAGAATCGAGATGGGACAAGTGAGCCACTCTGTCCACACTCCCGAGCCCTCAAGGCTCTTCTCCCTCTTCACTCAGGTTGTGTTTCAGCCATCTCAGTGAGGACCCCCATTGCGCATGTCCCTACCCATAGGTGATGGTCCTGGCACATCATGGAGTGACCCTCATTTCATTTTCCCCTGAGAGTGGAAGGTGCTGAGAATAGCAAGTGTGTTGTGAGTGTATGGTGGCTCTCCTCCTGGGCAGACTCAGGGACTCTTCCTTGGGAGATGGGGGTGGCAAGCATCCTTTCAAGCTGTGAGGCAGAAGAAGCTGATATAATACTGTTTGGGTCTCAGAGGTCCTGGTCCGCTGCTCTTTTCTTATCTATCAGCCCCAAGATCAGAACGGCTGGTGAACACTTGTCCTGTCTCTCTCAGGCTTCTGTTTAATGAGCATTGGGTTAAGGGGTTAATTTGGTGGCGAGATCTTAGCTGTTGCATTTTCTTCATGAGTTGCCTTTCTGCGTCAGCTCCCTCTCCCCTCACTGAAGCAGACACCTCAGGTCGTCATCATGAAGAGGCCATCGTTCGCGATCATGATTCTCAGGATGCTGTCGCGGTTGACACTTTTGCTTTGGGCCTGAGTGGAGGATGCACCTCCAGGTGGGAACACGTTGAAGGGAACCACTTGTTTTGTAGCCAAGGAACAAAAGGGATAAGAGGAAGAGACTTGGGTCCCACCATCCTCTTCAAGGCCCCAGTGACCCGAAGCACTCTCTTTAACCCTCACCTCTTAATGGTCCATATTTCTCCAAATGGTGACACCCTGGGGTCCCTGCCTCCACCAAACAGGTCTTTGGTAGATTGTTCCCGATCCAGTTACTGCAGATCACCGGTGGACGGCTCTGCTATCCTGGTGCTGTGGTCACGGCATCACCAGGGAGGGGTCGTACTTTGGGGAGCAAGCAGTTTTGAGGCTCAGAGCTGTAGGTGGTTTCCCAGGCTTAGGTTCCAGAACTTGGCAGGGTGGTTGCTCTGGATCACTCTCTCTGATGTGACTAGTTGGGTATGGGGCTCTTGGACTGTCATGCCCCTGGAGAAGAAGGCCCCTGTGTCTCTATCTGCTTTGTAAAGGATGACATCACTGATCTTGTCAGGGTTTCCCTCAGGATGTCAGCACAGGACAGAGGCTACACCCAGATGGAATACGGCATGCCTATCATGTGGAAGGCTTGAGACTCTTCAAATGAGTCTCTGTCTCAGTCTGCTTCAGTAAGGAGCTAGAGGCTTAGGCTGAGCAAGTTAGGGCTAGTCCCTTCTCCCTGTATGGGTGTCATGTATCCTGGTTTCTTCTGACTTCATTCGGACTGGATGAGGGTCATCCTAGTGACTTCACTTTACCTTAACCTTGGAACCCATTCTGGAGTCCTGGTGTGCAGGGAGGGGAGGACACGACCTGCATACAAAGTCTGGAGAGACAGCAGTGCTGGTCACAGTTACTAACAAATGTGGGGGTCTCTGGTTTCTGAGTTTGGGTAAAGATTCTTTTGACAAACTGAATGATACAGCCACATAGGGCACCGTATCACCTAAATCCTGCTTACTGTGCTCTAAAGGCCTTTTTGTCCCTAATGCACTGTGGCTGGTTCCCTTTGAGATAGCAATCAAAGATACATGTTCTTGGGTCCAAAGACTATATATTCAAATTCAAGATGCTCCACGGCCCGGTGGGAGACCATCTACAAGTTGCAGGCTCCTGGGAGGCTACATTGCAGCATCACCATTGCTCATGTACCCCTCACGTTATGGCAGACCCCCCTGAGTCTGTACTGGCCGAGCTGGACCTGGGACTTGTGCATGGTGAGTACCCAGTAGGCCATAGTTATTAGCAGTGACAGAATGTTCAGGCTCCTGGGTGGAAAGAAGGTCAAGAACATATAACTCAGCTTCCAGGTATCCCACATCAGAATCTCTTGATCTTGTCCACTGAGATGTGTCTGCAGGTCTCCAGCACCCACAAACTCCGCTCTCAAGATGGTAATTTATTTTTAGGACAAGCCACTCAGGACGTGGGCTCAGGCTGCTTGGCTTGTTTAGCTGCCTTTGTGGAAGCAGAGGCTGTCGCGGGATCTAAAAATACTCTCATCCACTTCCTCGTCGGTGTTGCCGCTTTGGAAGGCTCTGTGGTATTCCTGAAGGCCTGAGCCAGAGGATTTCTACGACTGCCAGAAACACCTCTGGCTTCGACCTCTGCCAGCCACTGTGGGAGCCTCACTCTGCGGGAATGGATTTTCTTCCCGGCTGAGCATACCCCATTTATGACTGCAAACGTTTCTGTGAGTGAGGTGGAAATCAGGCTAACAGGATGAAAAATAAATAGCTCTTTAACCCGAGGGAGACAGACGGGCCCCAGTGGGCAGCTTCCACTGAGACCACTCCTCTCGCATCATGATGACATCCCCAGGGGCTGATACCATGGCAGGTAGATGAGCCCATCTGGGCCAGAGTGACATTTGCTCCTGTGCCTGTTTACCCAGATAGGGACCAGGCAACACTAACAACATTTGTAGTGGTGTAGGTAACAGTGGCTGCAGCTGTAGGAGCATAGCCTGCAACATAGTGGCTGCAGCTGCAGGGGCATAGCCTGCAACCATCACGGTCATGCTTCAGTGGGCATGCCATTTTAATCACTGCTCACAGTGCTTTATTTCAGCACATACTCATGAGGTGTGTAATTATCTTTTTAATATTCCCACCATTAATTGACTGTTAAATGTCGTTGATCTGCCTGCTGTGAACCCGGTAGGAGACAAGGCCACCCTGACAATGTCATCTCAGGTTTTCTTCACAGACCTGCCATGCCATCTTGTAGATCTTGCAGGTGACTCTGAGAGACGAAATTTTCCCCAGGTGTTCCTGAGGGACAGCAGTGGGGAGGAAGTCTGACCCTTCCTGACATGACCCACCCACCCCCGGTTCTGTACAGCACTGTCTTCAGGGTTTCTATTGCTGTGAAGAGACTCCATGACCACAGCAACTCTAATAAAGGAAAACATTTAATTGGGTGGCCTACAGTTCAGAGATTCTCTCCACTACCATCATGTTGGGACATGGCAATGTCCCAACATAGAGCTTCAAAAGTAGCTGAGAGTTCTATAACTCGCACAGACAACAGGAAGTGAACTGAGTGTCACACTGAGGGAAGCTTGAGCAAAGGATACTTCAAAGCCCACCTTCACAGTGACACACTTCCTCCAACAAGGTCACGCCTACTCCAACAAAGTCACACTTCTTAATAGTGCCACTTCCTATAGGCTTATGGGAGCCAATTACATTCAAATTATCGCAGCATTCGTTGGTCTTATCACCAGATCCTGGGCAAGCACATACCATTCTGGGTCATCTTCATGATCCCTATGTTCCCGGTGGGCCTGTGTGTTCCTGAAAAACCATCATCATTGTCTTCAGGACAACATCAAAGTCCCGGACTGCAGTCAGCCCTTGCCCCACTCCTTCCTCTTCCTCCTTCATCTTCCTCTCCTTAATGCCTTAGCCAAAAGGAGCAGAATGACACTTTCTGGCCCAACAGCAGCCTCCTAGAGCTCATAGAGAGTGGCCCATGGTACTCTGATATCAGCTAGGGCATAGTTCTGCTTGTAGCAGTACTCTGTGGACCAACTGTACCTACTCTGGGTTGATGACAGGACTTTTACCTGTATCTCCTGCTGTAATTGCTCCCAGTTTTGTGTACTCTCTCTAGTCCTGATGGACAGCCACATGGCCCCAGGGAGCACGGGAGGCCTGTGCTGTAGAAGACTTGTCCCAAATCCTGTGTGACCTGCTACCCCCACAGGAGCAAGCTGCAATGCAGAATCCACGGGAGGGTTGCCCTGTGGCTTAGGAGGTGATCTGCAGCTCTCTGGGGTATCCTGCCGTGCAGAAAGAGGAAAATGGTAGCAGGGGTGGGCACTGGCTGGCATTTATTCCAGCTTGTGTTGCAGAGAATCTAGGCCAAATCTGCCCAAAGGGTAACCCCTTAGACTGTGGTCAAAGCTCCCTCGGGGACAGGATACACTTACACACCTCACTGTATCTCACAGGTGAACTATGTGTGAGCTCTAAGGCAGCAGAAGGACAAAGGTGATGAAAAGCTCTTGAGAGTCTTAGAGATGCCAGGCTCTTCTAGATGATGCTGACTTCTCCATGCTACGATCTGGGGCTCAGAGTTATTGTCCATTCAGGGTATCACGGTGGCCCAGAAACCAAGCAGTAAGTGGATGTGTACGTGGGTACCTGGGGTTGTGAACCTGGGATCTGAGATCGGGTGGGTCTGGTGTCAGAGTCCTTGAATGCTAAATGAGAGCTATGGAGTTCATGGTCAGGAAGTCACAAGAACACTACACTCAGAGTCACTGATCTCCTGTGGTCTTGCTCTGCTTTTGTCCTTGAAGATGGCACTAAAAAATGGGCATTCAGTAATACATGGTATGGGAACAGTGCTAGATGGCAGGGATGTGTGGACAGATCTGTGCTTAGTGAGGAATGGTGACTGGGCCCCTGTGGTTCATAGCATTGGATTCCATAGATGCTGAAGGACAATCAGTGTGTGGGCTCCTAACTGGCTGCCAAGGCTGATGTAAGACAGTGGATGAAGGATGAGGACCCTGGAGCCCAAGAAACTGGTGGTGTACCAGTGCATCAGGAAGGGACCGTGCCTGCATGGGGCAGAAATGCTTCTGGGAATCCCTGTTGACATCTCCCAACCCTCAATCTTAAAGCTTCAGAGCTTTGTTTTATGGATCAGTTTTGCTGGGGATATATGTGTCCTGTTTGGATCTGATGTTTCATTTTTGTTCTCTAATAATGGGGCATGTGACCTTCTCCGGGCCTCTGGTAGCTTCTACTCTCCCACAGGAACCCAGAGTCAGCTAGCCTTGGCAGGAGTCTTGGGTGGATGCCTGATCTGAAAGCCGAGAGCTTGGTTGAGTGCCCACCTCGGATGCTCAGTTTTGACCTTCCTGTGACATCATAGGTTTGTGTCTGTAGAAGTCGGAGTTGTGTGGAGGGCTATGTCCCCATTGTGTTCCTGGAGTGAGTTCACTCCTGCCCATGAGGATGAGTTCTGAACAACTCAACAGTCAAGGCTCTGGCTTCCTCTTAGACTTCCTGTCTGAGTACCTGGGGGCTGGGCTTATAGAGGCTGAGTGTGGGGTGGTACTGACTCTCTGGTGCCTCGTGTCTCCTTTGCTTTGCTTCTGTCACCTTCCCTGAGTCTTTTTTTGACTCTTTTGAAAATGGGAGCATAGCTCCTGACCAGTTCTGTTTCTGATCTGTTCTGTTACCATGGTTCTGGATCATTCTGCAGTTCCAGCTCCCAGGTAGCATACCCCAGTTAGCAGGCCTTCTGTTTCCTTTTCTAGAGTGTTTTTATCCAGCTCTTATCGCAGCTCCTCCCTTCACCCTCCCCGCCTATTCCCCATCAGCAGCTTCATAATTTAGTGAACAAAATACATAATTTGGAGGTAACTTCATTAGGTTTAATTGTACCACATGGATGCCAAGTGGGTTTGAAAAACGATGATCGATTATGAGTTCCCTCATGGAAATATCATCAACATAATGGTTTTGAAAACGCGTCCGTGTCTCCGCTGACTGCTGCCCCCATTAATGTCACCCCTTGTCAAGAAGGAGAGAGGTGCTCTCATTGCAAAGTGAACGCCTACAGCTGTTACCCAAATTAGCAGTGCCTCTTCCGGAGCACGCATGGCAGACAGGCCTGCTGCCATGCTGAGGGAGGGCACATGCCGCCTGTCCCACTGCCTGGCATGGGGTAGATGATGGAAGGGTGGCGGCTCCTGTCTCTATCACTATAATCCCCAGGAATTGGTTCTATGAATAACCATTTGTTTATGAAGTGAAAACCGAAAGACTGCGTGCCTGACTGGCATCGCAGCCCGAGACAGCCTTCTTGCCAGTCAGCAGCTGTATGGCTCCAATCAGCCTGTCCTTCCCTCAGTGGCTGAGGGATCAGGGAGTTCAGGGAACTGCACGGGTGGCATCCATGTGGTACAGTTAAACCTATTGAAGTTACCTCCAAATTATGAAAGGGCAGATGGAGCCCTGCACGCTGAGGCAGGACCATGAGAATGTCCCCTGTATCTCTAACACCCACCTACAGCTACAGCACCCCCGATTGCCCATCTCAGTCTGGAAACTAGGAATGTGGTATTCTAATGGGTGAGCTCTGGTGCTTGCTAGGAAATGGTGCCCCTGGCTAGTACCCTTACCCAGGGTTCTCCTGTTTTTCCATACCTCTCGCAAGCAGATTTCACTGCCCCAGAGGAGGAGCTGGTATTCCAACTTTAGACCTTGAAAAAGCTACCACCAGCCTCCTCTAACAAATTTGATTTTCCACACATAGTTACAGAGCTGTTGATAAGATTCACTGAGCAATGGCTCAAGACCTCTAGCCACTGGAAAATTTCTGGACACCTAGAGCAGCCATGCCTATGATGTGACCTGGGTATAGGGGCCAAGAGGGCTTGCCTATGAGAAGCCATAGTTCCCATCACAGGCTGACCTCAGAGACTGATACCTCTATGGGTAGAGTGTGAGCAGCGGTTAGGCTAACCATCTCTGCCATTCCACCACCACAAATAGCAGCACCACTATCACCACCACAATCAATGCTATCAGTACCACATCAGCATCATATACCACCACGATCACCATAAACTCCATCACCATCACCATCACCACTACTCACATCAACACCTTCATCACCACCACCACCACCATCACCACTATCAACACTATCACCATTACCATCAATACCACCATCACCACCACCATCAGCATCATACACCACTACCATCAGCACCACTATTGCCTCCATCACCACCATCATCACCTCTATCAACCATCAATACCACCATCATTATTATGATCATTATTATGGTCACTACTACCATATCCCCACTAACATTACAATCACGACCACTATTTCCATCAATAGCATCACCACTATCATGGCTACCATCATCACTACCATCATCAGTACCATTTTCAACACCACTACCACTTGACCATGAACACCATTGTAACTATTGTTACCATTACCATTTCTACAATCATCACTATTTACACCACCAACACCAACCATCTCTACTCCCCCCACCACCACTGTCAGTTCCATGACCAGTGCCACCACCATCATCAGTATTGCCACTATCAACACCATCACTGTCAATATTGTCACCACCATCACTACCACTACCACACTCCGAGTGTTCACTAAAACAGGTGTGACCTATGTTGTAGCTAAGGTCAGAGTCCAGTGGGAGCCAGGGTTAGAGTTCTGTCAACTGCTACGGCACTAGTGGGTTCTGGGAGGTGGTTGGTTTGATCTGACTTTTGGAATCCTGGCTCTGGTTGCAGTATGCCAGGAAGAAGGGAAGCCCTGATGTCCCTGATGACCATACCAAGTGGCTGCTGTGGTCCCTGTGAGAGGGAAGGGCCCCACTGGAGTGGAATGTAAGGTGCATGGGAGCAGGAGACTGACAGGACTGAGGGATTCCCAGCGTGGGGTTGGAAGGGAGTGTGTCAGTGGGTTCAGGGGTTTGTCGAGAGGAATGAAAAAAGTGGGGTACAGGCTCAGATGATGTCTGGTCCAAGGTAGAAATTTGGGTCGGGTGCCATCAGGCATTCTCCCTTTGATGCAGAGGGTCAGTGACTCTCACACATCCTGACACCCATAGCAATTTCACACAAGGGTCTTGGAGAGCGCTGGTATATACAACAAGATATGGAACACTGTGGGAGGGAACTGTCTGCATGCCCTGCAGCACTGGGCACATGGGCATCTGCCACTCCCAGAACCCGCATGTGGCAGGCTGTAGGCTGCTGAGTGCCACACCTGGGTTTGTGGTCGTGCCTCTCAGCAGAGCTGCCCTAATGAGAAAAGCCACACAAGCATTCACTGACACCCCGGGAAGAGAGACCACTCATCTGAGAGTTTCAGCCAACCCTTGCTTCTCTCTTACTTAGCAGGGACCAGGGGCACCACTGTTAGGACTGGGCTTCCCTTACCCCCCACTGCTGAGACTAAGCATCAGTAGAATAAGCCCAGAAGTCAGTCATTGGCGTCTCCAGGCATAGGATGTGGGCTCACTGTCTTATTCTGGTTGTCACGGCAGCAGCAGAAGTATACCCATACAGTTCTATGCCAGAGCCACAGAAGCTAGTCGGGGAGAGTGGGCAGGTGCCCAGGAGCCCTGCCACTGACTCCTCCATGGTGTTTTGGTCATCTGTGGATGGGCAAGAGAAGGCTGGAAAGCTTTTGGCACTATCCCTCCTTCCTCTGGTCCCTTACTTTCCTGGTCCCATGTCTTAACTCTGCCCCTTATTTTACCTGTGTGGAGAGCACTAACCCACTCTAGGCTTCACCTGGTGACCGTGGCCTAGTCAAACCCTCTGAGGACCAGATGGCCTCATCTTCTCAAGCATGGTGTCGTCAGGGCATCCATTCCTCATACCCTCACCCCGATGACCCAAGGCAAATGGGGAGTCCATCCCATGCATAGACAGGCCCCCTTACCTGGTCCCATTAATATGCCTCATGAAGAGATGGATCGTACTTGTGGTGTGTGTGTGTGTGTGTGTGTGTGTGTGTGTGTGTGTGTGTGGTGTTCATGTGCTGTCTTCCCTGAAAAAGATCGGACATCCTCTTGGAGTAGAGGCCTATGTCTCTGGCAGATCTGGGTGCAGTGGAAAGGCTCAAGAGTTGGCCATATAACAGAGTTCCCTTCCTCCATTGTCCCACCGTCTCTCTTCTCAGCATCCCATTGGGCAACCCCTCAGCTGAGGCTCCCATGAGAGAGGAATTGGGAAAGTTCTTGGGAGTCCACGGGCAGGTTGATGGGAGCCTGTCCTGACCGGAAACGCAAGAGGGAACATCTTCAGAAACAGGATCAGTTCAGAGTATCAAGGTTCCTAATCAGGACTCCAGAACAGTGGTGAGCCCTTCCCAGTGTCTCAGAGGACAGGCCTCAATGGAAGCCTAGGGATGGCAATGAGGTCACCTCCACTGTGTTAATGGAAGCACAGATTTTTCTGCAAGGGACGCTGACCTGACTGACTGTCCAGGCAAAGCTACTGTTAGAGGGACACCACAACCTCGAGTATGTTTAGAGATGAGAGAGCCAGTCAGTTCTCTAACAGTGGAGTGCAGGGTATCAGACCTAACAGCCCAGGTGTGGCCTCCCACTGTTCTGCCTTGGGCAAGTTGCTTACGTTCTCTGGGCTTCAAGCTCCCCATGTGAGCATTCTTATTTAGGTTTCAGTGTTATTGAAAGCCTCAGGTGGCAACTTTCCCAAGGGACACCCACAGTACTGGGTGCAGCAGAAGACGGTGGTCTAGGTGTGCCCCCCACCCACCTCCATTGATTGTTCGGACTGCTCGTTTGCAGGGAGGGTGCCCACTGGCACAGGGAACACTGCCAGTCTGCTCCTGAGCTGCTGCTGGCTCCGAGTCGTGCTAGGAAATTGCTCATTGCAGCAGTGGCGAAAGCACGCATCAGATTCACAGTTTATTTTTAAATAACTTTGGGGGAGTGGAAAACAAGAAGAGATGGTTTCCAAAGAAAGGCCTCCAGGCATGACGGAGACATTGGCGGGGGTCCCAAACCCTGACCCCAAATCCTGATCTCAGCTCAGGAGATCCCTCCTCTAGCAGTGCCTCCTGCTCTGCCTCCTGCTTCGTGCCTCTCTGGCCCCAGGAGACTTGGATCTTTTCTTCTCCTCAGGGTTCGTGGCCATCCCTCCAGTGTCTAGCTTCTGTGTCCCCTGGTCCCTGCTGGTGGCGTTGGTGATGGGTTGGGCACTCGGGGCCTGACTCTGGTCGTGGTACCAGGGAACAGGCTCCAGGAAGGCGGAGCCTGAGAACCACCTACTGAGAACCAGCTACTCTGTCTGGAAAGCCCTAGTGTGTTGACAGGAATATTACACAAGTCAGATCTGCCCCGGACTCTGTCAGCTCCTGCCCCCTCACCGTCGCCTGTTCGCATAGACAGGGAAACCCGAGTACTGAAAGCGATATTGGCAAGCTAGGCTACAGGATGCCACTCACGAGCCTCCCCTGGGGCTGTGTCTGCCTTAGAGGTCACAGTAATGTAGAAGTGGGTAGTTGTAAGCTCACTCTAGTCCCCGCCTTTCAGCCCTTTCCCCAGTCTCCACCCCTCTGCTTTGCTTTGAAGAGTGGTTCTTCCTCTGCCTCTTCCCCTCTCAAGCTCTCCGCAAAGCAGCCCCCACCACCCCGCAGTGGCTTTTACCAGGACATAACCCTTCTATCCCTGTCTTCTGGCAGGCAGGGAACATGGGAGCTGTGTGAGTTTGGGCAGTGAGCTGCCTCACTGAGCCTTTCTGGATTTCCTCCCGAGTGAGGCTGGGTAGCAACCTCTCTCGCGGGTGCAGTTTCCAGAGGCTCAGCACACCCTTCCAGCTGTGCTCCCATGGCAGGCCAGCTACATCCCACCTCCTGCCAGCTTTCTCATGTCCCCCATTCTGACTGAGGGCCTGGTCCCTGGGCCCTCCCCAGAGTTGTGTGCAGAGCAAACAAACCTCAGACGTCACCAGCCCTGACAGCAGCTGGGCCACATTCCCGGTCTCTGTAACCTGCAGCCTGACCTTGGGTTTCAGTTCCACCCTGGCTGAGAAACTTCAGGTCTCTGCAGAGTCCTCCGAGCTCCAGGGTGTGAACCCAAGCAGAGGCCTGCAGCACCAGGCCTGGGAACCTGCTTTTGAGCCAAGATGGCTCTCCTTGGGGAGGAGGAGCGGAGAAGTATATTCAGGGGACAGCTGGATTGCTTGGGAACCTCATCCTTACAATTCCTCCATAATGAGCTGTAGAGAAGGTGAAAGCGGAATTAACTCCAGAAGAACAATTAGGGTCTTCAGCAGCCAAATTCTTATTGAAAAACAATAAGCAGATGTTGCCTGAGCTGAGAGAGAGAGAGAGAGAGAGAGAGAGAGAGAGAGAGAGAGAGAGAGCGCCTCTGCATCCTGTGTGTGGGCAGGTGGAGGCAGTGTGCACAATAACAATAGCACCGTTCATTTGGTTACCATTCTGTGTTCTGTGCCATGGTGGCTCCAGGGGCCCCTCAGTCCTCCCTCAGTCCTCCCTCAGTCCTCCCTCAGTCCTGAGCTGTTTCTCAGGTGTCGACTGTTTCCTCTGCTATGGTTCCTCTGGATACTGCTGTGACTCCCTTTCTTCCCCAGCTAGGTCCTCCTTCACACATCCCAGCCCTTCACATCCCCATGTTGTCTTTGGCTATTTTCTTTCTTGGCTCCCCAGTCAGTAGGTGCCCATTTGTCTTCCTGGCAGCCATGGCTGAGCCCTCCCTACCAACCTGAGAGCTGCTTATTCAGGAAACTGCTCTCTTCGGCCCTGCAACCTAGAATGCCACCTCTTCCCCTACCCATGCCCATGCTCTGAGAGCTACGCATGCAAGCCAAGGCTTTCCCAGATTCAGTTGTGTATTGGGCAGATGATGTCCTCTCTGGCCCTTTGGAACCAACTCCCAGTGCTGCCAAACCCAGCATGGAGCCCTATCACTCCCTGCAACCCAGAGCTAAGGTGGCTCTGCTCTGCCCTACTGGGGACGTGCCATGCTTCCCTGGTTTCCATGGTGATGTCAGTTTCCCATGCCAACTGTCTTTGGGAGGATTATGAATTCATTATTTCATATGTAGGTCTTGCACTCCACCTCCTTCTGCTTCAGGTTTCGACGTCTTGATGAGCACTTTGTCCGTGTATCATCAGATGAAGGAAAGCACAGGATGAGTCTGAGCCCAGGCTGTCCTTTCTCTTGTGTGTGGGCCCACAGGTGGTCGGTGGTGTCGATCCTGAGGCTCCGGAGCTGCCGGTTTTTATATTTCGCAGTTGAAATGGGCTGCTGTGTAGTCAGCCACCCACACAGGGACTGGGGAGCATGCGACACGGAGCTTCATCACTCTGGGGCCTCGTACCCTGCAGAAGATGCTGTGTTGACTGCACCTCACAAAGCCTCGGTTTTCACGCGCGTTGATGCTCATGACAGCTCCTGGCTTAGCTGTCGTGATAGTTGTGCAAGATGACAGAAATAGGTGCCTGCATGCCGGAGAACTGTGGAAGGGCAGAGTCAGCTGTGGCTGGAGGCTGTGGGACTGGTGGGGACCTGAACACAGTTGCCCAGTGTTGGCATGTGCCACAGGACAAGGGGCAGGAAGAGGACAGTATGGGCAACCTGAGCTAAGAGGACATCAGGAGACACCAAGGAGTGGACTTGGGAATCTCCACATTGACACCTGTTGTCAAAGATCTTGGCGGCATGTCATGGCCAGTTTGTTTCAGCTCTGGACACTGCAGAGGCCAGGTGTGCAGATGTGTGGATCTGGCGTTTATAAGCAGGATGTTTGTAAGTCAGGAGTTAATGCAATGAAAGTACTTGTTGTTTAACATAGGTTTGTTGAGGGATAATAATTAGTATACACTAAAATGTGCCTTTTAAAGTGCATTCCTTGGTAACTTTTGATTCTGTAATATGACCACAAGTACCGTGCTCCTCTATAACAGCACCCATTACCTGGACCTTGCCCTTTGTACTCAATACCCCAGTACCTGTGGCTCTGTTTCTTACTCAGACACGCTTGCCTTTCCCAGAACGTTGTGCAAGGGGCCTAATGTGGAGTGTACCATCTTCTGAGCCAGGCTTCTTTCACACTCACTGCAATCCGTGATGTTAGTCTGCCTTTTATTTCTGTGGCAAATACTCCTTTAAATAGAATAAGTCTTTGTTGGCTTGTGGTTTCAGCACAGTTCAGCCCATGGAGGCAGAGCATCATGGTAAAAGAGCTTACATCATAGTGGGAGGGCATGCTTCATGGTGGAAGGGCATGCATTATAGTGAGAGGGCATACATCATAGTGGGAGGGCATGCATCATGGTGGGAGGGCATGCATCATGGTGGGAGGGCATGCATCATGGTGGGAGGGCATGCATCGTGGTGGGAGGGCATGCATCATGGTGGGAGGGCATGCCAGAGCATAGATGCTCATCTCATGGTGGCCACAAAAAAACAAGGAAAGGACCAGGGTTCCTAGAATCTTGTTTTAGGACATACCCCTCAGTGACTTCACTTCTTCAACTAGGTACCACCTCTAAAAGTTTCCTCACCAAAGAGCTCCACCAGATGGGACCAAACCTTTAACATCTGAGCCTGTGGGGCACTTCATACTCAACTTATGCTGCCTACAGACCATCTGTGTGGTGTGTGGCAGGAATTTGTTCCTTTGTGGTGCTCTGTGGTGTCCTGACACACAGGCCAGCAGTTTCTCTGTCGTGCCCCTGACTGAAGGACGTCCTAGCAGCTTCTGTGTTCCTTCCTGTCAGGTGCAAGCTGCTCTGAACACACTCTGGTCTCTGTGTGGACATACACTGCTGTTTCGCTTGCATGAATAATGGGTGGGGTCACTCATGCATAAAGGATGTCTTTAACTTCATAAAATAATGCCTAGTTGATTCTAGGGCCATTCAGTCCCAACCCTGGGTCAGGAGAACTCCAGTTACCCCATCCTTGCACCTTCCTATATTGTCAACTTTCATATTTGGAGCATTATTGTAAGTATAAAGTGTGCATTGTGGTTCAATTTACATTTCTCCAGTAACTAATGACACTGAAAACATCTTCCTAGGATCATTTGCCATCTGTAGGGTTTTTTTTTTTTTTTTTGTGTGTGTGTGTGTGTGTGTGTGTGTGTGTGTGTGCTCAAATACGGGGCTTTGCTATTCTCCCCACTAGACTGGCCTGCAGGCATATATCTGTGGGAGCATTTTTGTGATTGACTAATGATGATGAAGGAGGATCCAGGCCTCTCCCTGGACAGCAGCACCCCTGGACAGGCAGGTCTGCGATGTATGAGAAAGGGAACTGAACAAGCCAGAGAGAACAAGCCAGTAAGCAGTGGTCACTGCTGGGCCCCTGCCCTGGCTGCCCTTGTAATGCACTGTCACCTGCAACAAGCAAACCCCTCTTCCCCAAGTTGCTTTTGGTCAGTGTTTTAGTACAACAAAAGAGAAGCTAACTAAAATACTTCGTCTTCTTGTTCCCTCCTTTCCCCTCCCCCCTTTTCTTCTCTGCCCCCGCCCCTCCCCCATCTCTTTGAGGTCCTGGGGGTGGAGCCCAGGCCTCCCAGCTGCTATGCTGTTCTTCACACTGAGCCACACCCAACCCCTTCATCAAGTACTAGTTGTCAAGCCCCAAAGAAACTCGGCAGATACCTTAGTTTTTAGTAGTGGTAGATCTTATTTCTTCATATTTTTTTCTATTGTGTTATACACATTGCCATCTCAACTGCAAATCTTTGACTAACTCAAAGTTGCCGATTTCCTGTCCACCATTTTCTGGAAGCTTGCTGGTTCCAGTTGATCCTTGGCTCTAGGGTCCATTCTGAGTTCCCAGCTGTCTGAGATGCAGGGTGGGGACTGGGAGTCTTGTTCACAGAGTGGAACATTTGGTCGTTTGTTTAGACGCTGTGTCAGTCAGCCTCACAGGATGGGCAGGTACAGTAGAGGGGCAGCGTGAACTCAGCCAGGCTCCTGATGTGGCCCAGGCTTTTCCAGTGTGTGTTTGGGGCAGGGAGGGGCTGGGAAAGATCTGTGCATCAGGATCCCTGAATGAGGCCAGCTCAGCATGGCTGTCTGATTCCTGTCACAGTGGCAATCCACTGCAGTAACATTGCCACTGGGGCCCTGGCTTCTCGGATGGCCAGGAGTGATGTCTTAGCTACACCATCTGGTCAAACCACCTTTGTGGGCCCCATGGTCGGACCTCGTTCCTCCCTTGAGGCCGTGCTTTCAGGAGCTGGGCATCTCCCCAGAGCAGCTTCTGACTCCATCACTCATCTGACATGGGCTCAGGTTCCTGAAGGTTCACCCAGCCACACCATTACCCTACTTCGGCCTGCACTGGTCATTTTAGAGAGACAATGGGGACTCCCTGCAGGCCCAAGCTGACTACTACAGGGCTGGACAGGCTGTGTGGGACAGGAGCTTGTCTTCTAGAGAGACTTAGCCACAGGTAAGCCTTCATCTGGTTCCCCACAGAGAAATGTGCAGCCAGCTCCAGTGTCCCCAGGCTTCTGGTACAGCCACAGGGACAGAATGTGAGGGAGGTTCTAGTCAGTACGTGGGACGTAAACACCTAAGCCAGGTGACTGCAACAACTTGAAGCGGGGTCAGGAAGCAGCGCTTGGCTTAAAGTAGGAGCACCTCTTCGTGCAGCTGTTGCAGGCACGACCCCTTCTGCCGCTCAGTGTGTGCCCAGGTTGCAAATAGCTTGCTTGCTGGAGGGCAGCAGGAAAATACAGAAGAGTGAGAAACTGACTCATGACAGCCAGGAGCCATTGCTCGTTGTGCAGATGCAGACGCCATTCTTGCCTGTGTGCTTTTTGCACGCATGTCTGTGGGCACACACACACACTTCTTTGGACTCCAGTGGGTGTGTGTGTGCACGTGTCTGGGGGCTCTCTGGGGAGGTGCGCACACACACACATCTCTCTTGGGGGTTTCTATGGAGATGTGCACATACACATGTCTGTATTGGTTCCTACGGAGCCATGCAAGCTCACATATTTATAAAGTTACCATAAAGAGATCATGTGCCAGATTCCAGTTCACTAAGTGCTTACAGCTGTCTGCTGGACCCAGGCTCTGCAGTAGGGCTGGGCACGAACATGGTTTGTGTCTGCAAAGATCAGGAAATGGACAAGTAAACAGACATTTTAGAGTCCGTGTGGAAAAAGGGAGGGCATGCCATGTATACCTCCAGACACACTGTGTGGTAGTTAAGTGTCTCTGCTACAGTTTCTGAAATGGTCCCCAATTGGGCTGGTCTCTGGCTTGTTATTATAAATGCGATGTTGTAATAAAGTGCAATGAGCACGGACTCCAGCCTGGGATGCTGACAAGCAGATGTGCCGGCACAGCCCCAGAGCCGCGATGTGATGGTGGTGACAGCTCTGATCTCTGCCAAAGGTTCTGATGCCTAGAAAAGGGGGCATCAGAAAACCCCGTGGCCCTTTGCACTTCAGGATCTCAGGAGATGCCCATCGCTGGTTCCCAGACGCACGCCGTGACTACATCTTGATGCACGTGAAAATAATTTTTGCCAAATTCACACCATCATTAACTTTCAATCATGGCCAATTTTAGACGAGGTTCTTAATTCAAGTTTTTTGTCTTTGTCACAGTGATGGAGAGGGCTCTGTTTTTAGCTGCAGGGGATGGTGATGGGGCCCTCCCTCTCCCCCGTGGAGGAAGGCTCTGTCTGCCACAGCTGAGACGGAGCTCATCAACCCGGAAGCTTGCCAAGGATTTGATGGGATGTGTGCTGTGGAACAGCTTCCTCCATCCAGGGAGCCTGCGGGTTGACGTTCTTAAGATGCAGTTCAGCCCCACGCTTGGCCCCTGCGGAACCATCTGCAGTCCTTCCTTTGGAGAATGAGGCACTGTGAACACCCCGGGGAGAGCTTGTAAAGTGGATTTCAGAAAGGAAAATGGTTCACATCCAGAAACTTCCATCCTCCCCATAGGAGTTGTCACATGCCCGGTGTTCTCTAAGAGCATAAGAATGTCTTTTCTCTTGGCTCTAGTTATAACCAGGTTGATACGAATGGCTTGCAGAAGCCAGGGTCGCCATTGTTCACCACAGAAGTGCCCTCATGAAATGCACAAATAACGAAGGAAGTGGCTCTCCATGGCCACAAAAAGGAGATGGATGTGGTCATTGAGAGCCACCTATTATACCTTGACTTCAGCTCCCTGTCTGATGCCCACAGTCAATGGGTCCTTCTGGGGAACTGAATGCACCTGTCTGGGTGTGCCTGCCTCCTGGTACAGACTTCTTATGAAGTCTCTCAGAGTATCCCCATCAATCCTGGTTACTCCCTGGAGCCACCTTCATCTCACTCTGGTTGCCCAGGCATCTGGGAGCCAGATCCAGTCTGTCTCGTCCATCCTATGGCTGCTAGAGGGAAGCCCATCCCCTACCCCTGTCCCATGCAGCCCACCATAAACAGTCTCAATTCCAAACGAACCTGCTTGAGACAGTCATCAGAAGGGCCTCGTATCAGATTCCCTCTTTGCTGGATTCCCTGCCCCTTTGTGTCTGTCATGTGTATAGTGCATACGTCTCAACATCTGAACCCAAAACGTACAGTTGTCATGAGGTCCTGCTGGCTCCTGTCCCTGTGCTGGGTGGCTGAGAATTCAGGCTTGCAGGGAGTCGAATCTCCTGTACTACTGCTTTGGGGCTCAGTGGTTCAGTGGTAGAGTAGATGACTACTGTAAGCAAGGTGTCAGGTCCAATCCCCAATCATGCAAACACAAAAATAAGGTTATTGAGACATGTCTGTCATTTACTTTCTGGGTTTACTGGTTTATGAACGTGTTCATCAAGATCTGGAGCAGCCTAGAGGGAGGTCAAGGGTATTGTAGGGGTTTTATTAGTGTGGACAAAAATGCAGGTGCAGCCTGTGTGGTCCAGATCAGAAATGTACAGATCCAGCAAAATTGTCATCTGAGACATACAAACCTCAAGACTGCTTGGATGGCATACTGTGACACATAGCAGGGGTGTCTCCATTCATTGGAGAGTCGTAAGTGGTGCTAGCCACCCTCTCAACCCTCCTCCCACCATGGGTGGGAGGATGTCCCGGCTGATTACTTCATGCACACATTGCTCAAGGTTCTGGGAGATTGGCTCTGTGCCCACAGCCACGTAGCCAGGGGAAGCAGAACCTTCTAAGCCTCTGGATTCCTCTTCTAAGCAGAGGCAAGGGACTCACTAGAAATATGTTGGATTTACACCAAAACCCTCTCAAGTGCTACATTCCTCTAGGCCATGCTATGCTTAGAAAATATGCTGCAGACAGCTGCGGAGACCTGCTCTAGAAACCTCCAAATGTTGTTTTAAAGAAACGCCTTGAAATATCAAGTCTCAGGCCTTCAGAGCCCAAACGTGACGAGTCTTCTTCCGTTACCCAATATGCCAGCTCCGTCTGTTTAATCAACTGCCCCAAGCCCCAACTGGAGACATATTGGAAGATTCCCAGTCCTCCAAGGTTCTCAACAACGGCGACTTCTGAAAATGACATGAACATTGGCAGAACCCAGCGCCTCCTTCTGGCCCCCTCTTGAAGGGGCAGTGACCTTGCAGAAATTGCAAAAGTCACAGCTGGGCAAGGACCCCAGATGTCCCTCCTCACAGACATACTCATTACTAGACTCAGTATAAAGGCTCAGGGTGAGCTGTCACTCAGGGCCTGGCTCCTCTGAGATGTTTAATTTAAATGGTGACATTCCCCCAGAGTATTAGCTGTTTTGTTGTTGCTGCTGCTGTGACAAATGCCACTTAAGGAAGGAAGGGTTTGTGTGGGCTCACAGTCTTAGGGTACAGTCTGCTGTCTGGGAAGGCATGGTGGGCGACAGGACCTTGCTTGGCCATAGTGTCCACAGTCAGGAAGCAGAGGGAGAGATGAATGCTGGTGCCCAGGGCCCCACCCCCTGGGATGGTTTCTGCCCTTACTGGTTGCATCTTCCCTCCTCGGTTATACCTCTTTGGAATCATCTTCACAGACATGCCCCGAGGCCTCTCTCCCAGGTGACTCTAGATCCCATCAAGTTGATAGTATTAAGTTCCATACCCTATGACTGGGCGTCTGGTGTGTCAGACTTTCTGCAGATACTTAGCTACGAATGTTAGGGCTCCCTGATCTCTCATTGGTGGATTGGCTAGTCATACTCCTTTGCCTTTCTTGGGATGCTGTATGAGATTCTTATTTAAGGGAAAGAAGTAGCTTAATAAAGAAGAAAAACCAGGCAGTCATCTTTCTGCTAGTGTAGTACAGCCAAGAGTGCCGGCTTCTACCAGGAAAGCCTGATCATGGTTTTGTCAGTTGCAGTACATGGTCAGTTGGCTCTGTTGCTTTGGCCCGTGGTGGTGTCTAGGTGGAAGGGAGCACAGACAGGAGCAAAAGTGCTCACCCAAGAGAGGCACCAAAAGACAAAGAGCAAGGGGCTAAGATCCCATAATTCCCTTCAGGAGTGTGCTCCTATATTGTGAGGACCTCTCACTAGGCCCCACTTCCCAAGGGCTTCTCCATTCCACAGAGGCTCCCCGCCACCGGGGACAAAGCCTTTAATATATTGGACTTGGTGGGTGATGTTCAAGGCCCAGACTCCAGTAAAAGTCACACAAAGATTCCCCTAGTGGGTGGTTCTGCTGCAGGTATTTGTTTCAGGATGGCCCTGAACGTCAGATTCGGGTTGAGTTGTTTGCTCACCCAGATGAGACTGATCCTGCTTGTGTGTGGACAGGATGGCTACGTTGACCTACTGTTCAGCTGTGTGGCCATCCCTGCACAGTGGCAGCTAGTCAGACACTGGGACACAGTGGGAGGAGGTCCAGGAAAAGCATGCTGTGTCGGAGGCTGCAGGCATCAGAGGCCAGTCTGTCCCAGGAAGTGATGTCAGACCCTTTCCATAAGTACAACAGAAATATTCCCTCCTGCAGGAGCCCCATGTGCCCATATTCCCATCTTCCCTGCTGCAGGGGACATCACTTCAGCTGCCCCTATCATCCACCATTATCAGGCACTATTTAAACCTTCTCCTTGAAAGCTTTTCCCAGGGAGCAGGTACCTCTAGCCCCCTTCCCCAGACAACCCTGGGAGAGGCACAGTCATCACCCAGAGCTTCCCTTCCCACTGCACTGCACAGCCTCTCTCGCACAGCTACATGCACCCTGGGTTCCTGAACTCCTGAGGGGAGAAGTTACAGAACAGCCCAAAGAATGGGACAGAAGCCTTTCCTTCCATTGCCCTTACAGTCCCAGCCTGAACTGGGCAATGGGGCCTCTGTCTCCGCTGGTATCACAGCCTCTGCTTCCTGAGCATGCCAGAGGTCATTGCTCCCAGCTGACACAGCTTACCACTTCCTCCTTCAGCAAGCACAGCCTGCCACTGCCCAGTGCCAGGCCCCTTAGCTCTGCCATGACAGCTTGTTTCCAATAGAGACAATCAGAGACAGTGAACATATGGACATTTGGTGGGATCTGGGGAGAGAGGGAGACTCTGAGAGCTAGTTAAGGAATTTCTGGTTTCAAAGTAGGCTCAGCAGCCCTCATCCACCTGCGGGAGATATCCCAGGCACTGCTAGTGTTGAAGCATCTGAGCAGAAACGGCACCACGGCTTGTCCAATTACCTCTCATTGCCAGAAATAGATCTGAGAAACGCCAGCTCTTTCAGGTAGGAGCCCATGAGCGTCGTGTTGAACAGCAGAGGGGGGAAAAAAAGAACCATGTAATTTCATTAATAATTTTTGCTCACAGTGACTATTAAGAAAGAGTGATGGGTGAATTAAAACTCAATCAGGTTATGAAAAATGGAGAGTAAATAATACTTGGGAAGGATGGCTGCGGTGGGAAAAGCCTGCAGAGACCTGCCCATTAAAACACACATTATCCCTTAAACAGAGTCAATGTAGAAATGCAATTCTCTACAGATCAGTAACGCTCATACATTTATTTTCTGCTGGCTGATTTTGATTTATGGGGTCCTTTCCCAGCTCATTCTCAGCTCCTCTTTAAAGTGCTGGTTTCGTGCCTGTGAAAGGCAGGTGACTGATGAAGGGTTAGGCTCTGAGTCAATTGGGCTCCGTGTCCTCTGCTGGACCCCAGCAACTTCCCAAGGGCCTGTCACGTCCCCTTTCATCTGGGACTAGTTCTTGTGAGTAGCAGTTAGGGACAGTGGAAAGGAGACCCAGATTTGGGGAAAGTTTCTGGGTGCATCTCCTTGGCAAGCCGAGTCTTTGTGTTCCTACTTGTGAGAGGCGGGAGTCTGTCTGTCTGTTGGGCTGACATAACAACGTGAGATGCGGCAGAGAAGCAGCAGAGTGTCTCAGGTCTCATCTCACTGCTAGGGGGCTGGAAGTTGGAGAACAAAATGATTCTGTCAATTCTAGTCTTCATTGGCTATACACAACACTGCCTTTGCTTGTCTTAATGTAGCCACAGTTTAGTCTTGGAAAAGAAGGCCTTTCTGGGTCTTTAGGACCATTTCACCTTGAGATCTTTTTTTTATTTCAAAGCTTTTTATTTTCATTTTGCATACCAACCACAGTTCCCCTGCTTCCCCTCCTCCAGCTCCCAGCCCCCATCCACTCAGAAAGGGTAAGACTTTCTTTTCCATGGGGAGTCAACAAAGTCTGGCAAATCAAGTTGAGACAGGACCAAGCCCCTTCCTGTGTATCAAGGTATCTCTTAATTCTCAAGTTGGAGCAAGGTGTCACTCCATAGGGAACAGGCTCCAAAAAGTCAGTTCATGCACTAGGGAGAAACCCTGGTCCTACTGCCAGTGGCCCCACAGATGGCCCAGGACACACACTGTCACCCACATTCAGAGGGCCTAGTTCTCACCTTGAGATCTTTAGTGACATACACAAATACTCAAGACCACACTCAGGTATGGGCCAGTAAACCATTTGGGGCACCACTCAATCTACCCCCCATCTAAGAACTGCAGGACTCCAGATCTAGTTACTTTGGCCTTGCCAAACTGAAGAACAGGTCCCTAAAGTAATCCCTAAAGTGAGCACTGGGGTGTAGAGAGGTGCTGGGGTAGGGAACAGAGGGAACAAGCTTCAAGTTTGCTAGAAAAGAATCTCAAGCTTGGAAGGATGGGCGTGTTTAGACGAACTGTGCATCTGTCCATCTCACGTATCTACGACCGAGCTTGGGGGCTGTGCCCATGTACATTCAATTGTTCAGTCCCCAGATCTTCAGAGTACGTATGACAAATATGGGGATTAGTGCCCCTGCCCCCGAGAGCCTAGCAAGGGGCTTTGATACCTCGAGGAACTGAACCTATGTGGGAGGTGGCCCTCTGCCATGCTGCCCTGCTACTCTGAACCATGTTGGCACTGGTTTCGCGACTCGGTTCTGTTGAGTTTGATTAGGTGGTGGAGTCAGAGGAACTGGGAAACACAGTACCACCACCCTCTCAAACCAGAGCTAGCATCCGTCTCTGCAAAGATGACGGAGGCCTCCTTTGGTCTTCTTCTAGAATCTACCATAGTGTGACAGGAACACAGGCGACAGTGTGGCCCTGATGCACAGCCTGGGTTCCAGGCAAAGGCCACATGGGAACAGGGCCTCCAGTGCAGGCCGCTGTCTAGTGCTGGGGCGTCGTGGCTCAGAGTCTGAGGAGGTGACTCTGCTGAGCCTACACTTCGGGATGTGAGTCTGGTCACCGCAGGGACTCAAATTGCCGCCACCTGGCCTATTGTTGCCTTCTCATCTGGCAAGGGGCACTCTTTCCCCCAGCAATGCTGACGACAGCCAAAAGAGGCTGCGTGGTGGTGAGAGATCAGGCCAGAAATCCAGACCTCCACCTCTGGGGCTGTGTAACTTTGGCCAAATAAACCTCCCTCAAGATGCTCGGCTTCCCACAGATGGTGGCAACATGTCTCACAGGGACGAGAGCTAGTGAGGTTGAAGAGAGGTGATGCCCGTGCAAGGGACTTAGTAGGACCTCAGTCAGGAGGTGGCATGAGGAGACTTGCCTAGCTTTGTGGCAAGAAGATGCATCGCTGATGTCCATGTCTGTCCAGTTAGTGAGAGCACAGCTAGAACCTGGTGTCCCAAGCCACATCACCTCCCTGGTAGCCGAGCTAGCTATGCAGAGGTTCCAGGGGCCTCTTCAACATCTCTCCTTATTCTCCTCTAAGTGACAAGCATCCACAAGACAAGTTGTGACAGATACCACGACATATCCATGGCCCAATTGTGCATCTGGTGCCCCCTAAGACTCTACCTGGTAGGATGAAGGTTCTTGTTTTGCACCAGCTCCTGGCTGGTGAGGAAGGGTGGTAAGCACCAGCAGGCCGGGTCACATGGGCCATTCCTGTCCCTGCTTCTCTCTTCTCATCTCCTGTCCTGTCCGCCAGGAAAGCCTGCACTCTGAATTCCTAGAGGCAAATGCTATGGGCTGGGTTCTGGAGAGGGATGATTGAGGGTCCAGATGTAGGGTGTTTCCTGGCACACAGGGGTAGGAGGTATCTGAGGACCAGGCCCTTCTGTTTAAAGCGTTTCTATTTTTCCCATTTGACTGGTGTATCTTTGAAGTCCTCTCTTATAAACTCTTACTTTGAAATGGTAAGAAAACAGTAACGAGTTGCAGCAACAGTCTAGCAGAATGCCTGTGCTCTCTTCTGCGCTGCGCCTTCTCCCAGTGATGGCACTTTATGCAGCCCAGGACCGTGGCAACCAGGAGCCTGACCCTCACAGAGAGCCGCCTCTGGGCCTTGGTGGCTGGAGCCTGCTTCCTGAGTCGCCACAGGCTTTTTGTCTCTTTCTTCCCTGTTCCTCCAAGATTCAGAGGGGCAAAGGGGGGGGGGGCAGGCGGGAGCCTGCAGGGCTCTGACAAATGCTCCCAATTCTTTCCTCCTCCTTCCCCTCCTCCCTCTGTTTCCCTTCACTTCCTCTCCTCTCCTCAGGTCTCCTCTCTCCTGCTTCTCCCCTCCTCCCATCTCCTAACCAGACTCCTAACCATAACTCTAGCCCTAATCCAAACTCCGGTCCTAAGCAGTCTAAAGAGTTCATTCCTAACCTTATCTTAGCTCCAGCTCTAACTGTTGCCTCCGTTTAACCCCAAATCAAACCCAGCCTTGACCTCAGTTCAGTTGTGGCACAGGACCCTAGCTAGACCTCACCCCAAGCCTGACCTTAAACTTCTCACCTCAGCGACATATCCACTGTGCACAGGCTACACCTTGGTCTCACTTTGTCTTCACTGTGACCCCGGGTGACAGAGTGGCTTCCACAGAGGGGAACACATGGTGGGTGATTCCAGCCAGCGTTCTGACAAGCCCCTGAACACAGAGCCTCCAGCAGGAGACATGGGTGATACATGAGGAGGGGACCACACAGCAGGTAGGAACTCAGGGACTTGGGCTTAGCTCCTATAGACAACTCAGCGGGGACCCTGGGCATCGGCAAACAGTGTTTTAGGACTTTGGGGGCAGATATGAGAAAGGCCATGGCCAGAACCAGAGCCCTGTGGGTATTTGGGGTAGGTGATTTGTTGACCTCACTGAGGTCCCCTGATGGAGGTCTCCTGAGTTGGTGAGCCAGCACTTCCACCTGGCCTTCTAACATGACTGGGTTGCCCCATCCCCTTTTAAGTATGGGTCCTCCCCATAGTAAAAGAATGTCCAATTGATTTCTCTTAAATAGAATTCATTCTTCATAGAGAAGGAAGGAGGAATCTTGGGCAGGTAGGTAGCAAGATCTATGCTGCCTGGCTGGTTGCCTTATGGCAGAGGGGTTCTGGGCTGTTGGGAGCAGAGAGAGTTTCAAATGGGATGGAGTGGTTGGTCAGGCTAGGAGAGTCCCAGGGCTTAATCCAGAAAACTGATCCTTGCTTGCCATGATCTGACTGTAGCTCTGCAATCTCCTGATGGGCTGTGATGGACTCTGTCTTGATGCCTTGGCTTCCAATCTGGGAAGTGGAAATGACGATACTGACCCAAGAGCTGGAACCAGCCGCCTTAAGAGGGTGTTGTCTGCCCATACCTCAGGCTTAGGTTCAGAAAGCCTGGGGTCTTCCAGAGGCTTCCTGCTGCCCCTACGTCAGCAGTCAAAGCCTGGGCAAGGTTAAGAAGAGCCAGAGCTTGTTAGGCCATGAGGAAGAACAGACACCACCTCCAGGACTCCTACCTGGGTGTACCCTCGCTAGACCAACCTCAGTTACTCCCCAGCAATCTTGCTTCCCAGGTATACCAACAAAATTTGACTTCTCATATGACTGCCATCAGAGGAGGAAGGAAGCTAACATTTGTTGAGTACCAACTGAATGCTTTAGTCTAGAGCCAGTCTCCTCTGTCATGGCTGTCATTGTCACCAGCGGGAAATAATGTTTTCTCATGCTTTGTAGACCAAATAGGCAAGTCTTATTCAGAATGGAAGAAAGGTTATTGCTGGCCTCATCCATGAAATGACCATACATTGGAGGGTTCCTGCCAGTTACCTCTAACACACACACACACACACACACACACACACGGCACATATGGCAGAATCAAGCAGCCAGAGAAGGTCCTCCCTGCCAGGTGCAGCCAGATTGTTGCCAGGTGGTCTTAGGCCTGGCAAAAAACACCCTGCCTCTGAGGCTTGCTTGCTAGAGGATAAAGAAATAGTGGTCTTTGAAGGAGGCAGCCTGGTGATTTTATTTAAAAACTTTCTTTGGAACATGGGGAAGCCCTGGTTTAAAAGATGCTGAGTACTGGACATGTCTGGTTGAAAACTGCACCCCCCCCCAAGGGCTGCTTCGAAGGTTTTCACGGCCCCTCACTGTGGTTCTTCCTTGTCCCATGTTTTAATGTAGAAATGGCAAGGTATGGTGTTTAAGGACTTCCCACTCATGCCCATCTTCACCCAACCTGTGAGTGCCCCTCATGGTGCTCCCTTGATTGCCAGAGGAGAGTGTTCTCTCCCTGCCCAGGGCTAGAAGTGTGCTCTTTCCAGTCTTTAGCTGCAGCTGCCGAGGACATCTGTGTTTTCAGTGGAGGAACATCTGCGGGCTAGCTCCAGATGTGGAGTTGCCAGGTCAGAAGACAAATGGGTTTGAGATTTCTTTAGCTGCTGTGATTGTCCCCTGTTAAGAGGGCAGGGCTGCTAATGCCCCAACGACAACTTGTAGGAGGGTCCTTGAAAGAGGCTTACCATTAAACAGGCCTGTCTTTCCCATCCTGCCTGTGGCCCATCTAAGGTTTTCCTCTGCGTCTGGGTGGCAGGTAAGATGATCCCAAGAGAGGACCTTCGAGTAGTTGCAAGAAAAGCCTCTGTGATTGAATATGGCCTTCCTGGGGAGGGCTCTTGGATTTGGCCAACTCCTGCCCCACCTGGGTGGATGGGGACACTGAGGCTCAAGCAGGCCAAGTCACTGAGCGTGGCCCCATAGATACTGAGTCAACGGTATACTCCTGCCTCCAATACCACCAACTCTTGGGCCTCCAGAGTGATAGCCAGTCTGCTTCATGCTGGAGGGAGAGGTCATTCTGGGGCTGGAGCTCTTGCTCTCTGTCCCCAGTTGTGGTTACCTACCTGGCAGGCTGTGGCTATTTGCACAATAGGCATGCTGCCGTCTACAGAGCATGGCTGTGAACTTCTGTAAGCTTAACTGGGCCGTGCCTAATTCCCTCTGGCTCAGAGGGGCCTCCTGAGAGCCTAGTAGTCCCAGAGCTTCTGATTTTCTGGGTATTTGGGGCAAATGCTCCTTCTGGCTAGAGCAATCAAAATGGTCTCCAGTGTACCCCCTCTCCAGGGATAGCAATTCATAAAGTGTCACATATTAGCATAGCCATTCTCTGAAGGGCAGCAACCTTTTGATGAAGTCAAGATGGAGCAGGAACTCCATTTTAGAGGCTCGAGTCGAGGTCTTGTCTAGCCTGAACAGAGGTCTTGTCTAGCCTGAACGGAGGTCTTGTCTAGCCTGAACAGCCGAAGAATTAAGCTTTAGCGGTGTGGAACCTGGGGGGTATCTCCTGCTGAGGCCCAAGAGAGTCAGGCCTTTCTAGAACAGAATGGAAGGGGGAGGGACTGGGTGAGTCTGGCAGAAGCACTTGCTTTCCCAGGAATCAGGAGCTTGAGGCTTGCTGCAGGATACACCCTCTTATAGGATCCCACAGCCTCTCTAGAGCATTGTGCATTGACCTGTGTGTGGGGTCCTCCTCCTCTCCGCTGTGTGACCCCAGGGACATGCTTTCATCTCTGTTCTCCCACTCTTTTCATCTGTTCAGTGAAAGTGGTTACCCCATCTACTCATGGGGATGTGTGAGGTGCATGTCGCGCACGGAGTGGAGGAGACAAGGATTTACTTATTTAATGGTGTTGAAGAGGTTTTCCCACAGTCTGCTCCCCCGCCCTCCCGCATTGCCATCTCTCCTCTCTGGCACCTCCTAGGAGGGCTGTGCATCACAGCACCGGGAGCTGCGAGTGCAAATCCACCCATGACCTTGAACTGAGCTTCTGACGCTAAGTGTGTGAGTTCTGATGGGATGGCAGGAAACCCCCCTATCCTGGAGCTCACCTCCACACCCGGGCAGGTTTCAAGTAAGGCAGTGTGGGAATGCCTCACTGGGAGCTGGCCTTGTTCACCTGAGCTGATTCTCAGTTGATTAAATAGCTCAGCAATTACTAATGCGCCAGCACCTGGCTAGGCTCTGGAGATAGTGTGGGCCAGGGCTGATGGAGGTCCTCCCCCCCCTCCCGGAGCACCCAGCCTGAGGGAAAGCTTCCTGCAGGAAGGAGCATAAGAATGACAAGGAGAGGGCATCACAGACCGGAAGGCGTGACCCCGGCATGTGAATCATCGCACACGCAGTGGCCCAAGTCATAGTCATGGTAACAAGATCTTGCCTGTCCCAACCTGGCCTACCAGGGAGTGGGCAGTGACAATGAGGATGGAGAGGACCAGGTCTCCAGGGACAGAGGAGCTCTGGTCCCTCCCCATGTGAATGAATCAAACATGAGCCCCGGACCCACTTCCGAATGTGCGTGGCAGAGGTGTGGCCTGACCAGCGTCTGCACAGACAAGTAGATCTGGGAAATCTGGTGACCAGTCTCAGACTAGGGGAGAATGATAGCCCAGGCTAGACCACACTAAAGGCAGGCTGTCCTGCTTGGGTGGGAGGATTTGATACTGCATGGGGACTCTGTGGTAAATGGACCACTGACCCTGGCCTTTCTTTCACTTTTCTCATGATTTCTGGTGCTGGATTCACAAGGCCTTTTTCCTTCCTTTTCTCCCTCCCTTCCTGTGGGGAGTCACCCTTTCCCTCCCCTCTGCCTTCCTGGCACTACATGATATCTGTTGATTGACAGCGAACTGGGCCTGAGAATTTGTTGGCTTTCTCTCCCTTTCTTTGCAATTATTTTTGGCTCTGGGAAGGCAAACTGTTTCTGAACCTTTCTCTGCTGGCTGTTCTGAAAGTGTGGGCCTCAGTGGGAGGTAAGGGCTTCCCTGGTTTCCAGTCCTAATGTCACTGAAGAAGCATCTTGTGCTTCGATGAGCAGACAGGTGGAGGCCAAGCTTAGAGCCATTCTTAAGGTCCATGGGCTGTTCTGCAAAGTGCTGGTTCCTTGACTCACTATGTTGGATGAAACCTTGGGGTACAGCAGGGACCGGCTCAGTGTCATAAGAGACCCTCCCCTGAACAGCAATGTTCTGGTGGGTTCCTGCAACATCCTGAGAGTAACAGGCCTGGCCAGCAGATGCTGGCAGAGTGTGAGGAAGGTCTCAGTGAGCTTGCTGACCTTTGAGAGTCTCTTTGCAAACCCCAGAGCCTCAGTGTCAGGCTATTCAGCAATGAGCTCCATATTGAGGGCTGGGGAGAGGCTCAAAGGGCTTACTAGCTGGCTTGGGTTAGTCCCTCAACAGCAATGCTGGCCAGACCCTGTTCTTCACGGGGCTCCCAGTCCGGTGATCTCAGAACCTTCATAATTGGATGTCATGGCTAGCTTTCAGTGGTTTGGAGTACCACCAGAATCCTTTTGTCCTATTCTGGGAAGGAGAGGTCACCAGGATTGGGGACAGTGATGAACAGGGGACTCAGGAAAGCCCTGGACTTGGGCAGGATATGCGTATGTGTGTTGTGTGTGTATGATGCCAGGTTGGTTTCTTAGGTGGGTGTGTCAGTCTCCTCAGCAGTAAAAGGAAACAATTGTAATGGTCTCTCCTATGATGTACCATGGTCAGCAGAATAGGTACCCAGCACCCTTGAGATAACCGCAAAAACGAGATCAATTTCTAAGACCCAGAAGGTCAGAAGTGAGAGGAGATACTAGTGACTAGAAAGGTGACCATTGACCACTGCGGCCTCGAGGAGCTGCTCTTATTTTTGCTTGGTGGTTCCTGCCATCTGGGCAGGGTTCCTGTGGGCCAGGGGTGTGGACAGCCCCTGTCAAGAAAGCCTCAATGTTCCTGTTTCCTTTCTGTGCGGATCAAAGTACCCACAGCTATGGGGGCTCCACCCATGCTGCAGACTTCTCGTGGGAGGTTTCAGTTGTAGCCAGGACCCCTGAAGGGTGTGTCATAATTCTGAGGTCCTTGAAACCACATCTGATAGAAACTTCTGAAACTGCTTCTGGCCCGACATGGCGGAGCCTGTACTTGCTTGAGAAGACTCAGAACTGAGACCTGGTTTGGCCCGTAGCATGTATGGTTTGGCAAAACATTTGGACTTTGTTTTGGTTTCTCCATCTGAGAGATGGGGCACTGATTAGACCATCTTGGGGGCTCTACGTGTGAAGGGTTGGGTGAGCCCTGCAACATGGTTACACCCTTGGCAGGGTGTAACCATGTCTGTCGCTATGGCTGTGGGTCCCCTCCACTGCTTCGTTACCATAGCAACATAGTTCAGGAGACTGGGGACATGGGGTTTGGTGGGATTTTAGGTGGTGATTTCTTGGCTGCCTGGCTTTCCCAGACTTAGATCATCTCAGTGGCCTCCTTGTTGCAGTCCCTAGCAAGATGATCCCAGGCCTCTAACTTAGAAGCCCAAACTTCCACTGGGAGTTTAGGGGATGGTGGTACAAGGACTCAATCCTCCCAAACAAGTTCTGAATGGTCTTCATGGAAGTAGGGGTGCAGTCAGAGTTATGGAGACCCCTGTCTGGCATTGCTGTGTTGGTTTTTTGTTACTTAGGCCCCAGCAACACGTTTGTTACACTGTGTCCACTGTGTCCACCACTGTCCAATGTTCACACTTCAACACAGGACAGAGCTATGCGCTTTGGTATGGGGATCATGAGCCTAGTGGGATTCTGGAAACCTTCTTAAAGGCAGTATGGGGTAGACAGAGATTTGGAGGCCAATAGAGTGACCAAGACATGGAACAGTATCTTAGTTACTGTTCTAGTTCTGGGAAGAGACGATATGACCAAGGCAACTTATAAAAGGAAACATTTAATTGGGGTCACACTTGCAGTTTCAGAGGGTTAGTCCATAATCATCATGGTGAGTAATCTAAGGGCAGGCAGGCAGGTAGGCATGGTTCTGGGGCAATAGTGGAGATCTCACATCCTGACCTACAGGCTGGCTGCAGAAACAGAGTGGGCAATCATGAGTCTGAGTCTGGTATGGGCTTTTGAAGCCCCCAGTGCCGCACTTCCTCCAGCAGTGCCGTTTCTCCTCATCCTCCTAAGTAGTCCACCAGCTGGGGACCAAACAGCCAATGTATATGAGCCTATGGAGGCCATAGTCATTCAAATCACCACAGGTGATGTAAGGGCAGAGGGTACCAGGCAGGGCACTTATACGCAGGGCAGAGCTGTATTCAAAGGCCTGGTTGGCATGGGTATGGCATGCGGTATAGTCTTGAGTGGGTACTGTCCCCAGGAGGCATGAGTGGAATCATCCACAGCGATAGAATCTGAGTAGGAAGGCGAGAGTTCCGTGAAGACTGTCCACCTCTCGACTTCTGAGCCTCCAAGGACCTGGTCCCAGAATGGAGGGTGAGCCCCACCTGGTGGCCCGGGCCATGGACCAGGTCAGGATGATGATTTCATCCTGGGCACGTGGGTAAAACTGTCTTTGAAGTCCCTTCCAGCTGTCACACTCCAGTTCCTCAGAAGCCCCCAGGGATAGCAGTGTGTATGAAATATAAATCAATAGGTTAAGACCACACTTGTCTCCTGCCCAGCGAGGCCCTGTCACTCTGCCTACCTCTCTGTCTTTGGAGGCTTGTCTCTGACTCGGGCAGGCCGCGTGCTGACGGGAGGAAATCACTTTGTTCAGACAGAGGTAGAGCCAATCTTGCCTTCGTTGACAAAGCTCTGGTTTTCTCTTTAATCATTGC
Source organism: Myodes glareolus (assembly GCF_982192425.1). Taxonomy (NCBI): domain Eukaryota; kingdom Metazoa; phylum Chordata; class Mammalia; order Rodentia; family Cricetidae; genus Myodes; species Myodes glareolus. The sequence goes on from NC_142033.1 coordinate 69,755,580, forward strand.
TGCCTTGTGGCTGTAAGCCGTCCCAGCTCACCAACACCCTCTCCTTCTAGCTCCCCGCTCTAATCATCAGGGAAAAACAAATACTTGATCAGACAGTCTCTTGGGACCCATGCCTGGGAAGTTCTGCTCCTGATGAGGGAGGAGCAGAGGGGTGGACACAGCCAGTGTGGTAACCCCAAATTAAGCAGGCTAAGGACTTCTACTAGAACCAAGTGTGCCCAGGTTCACCTCCCCGGGTTCCCATGACAACGGGACTGTTAGGTGTTGGTAATATGGACTGGCAGTGAATGAAATGGAATTTGATGTACATGAGAATCCAGCCACTAGCAGAGTAATTGCTAACCAATGTGTCTTCCCCGGGTTGTCCGGCCCGCTTGCTTGCTTGCTTTCCTTCCTTCCTTCCTTCCTTCCTTCCTTCCTTCCTTCCTTCCTTCCTTCCTTCCTTCCTTCCCTCTCTCCTTTTTTCCTTCCTACCTCTCTCCCTTCCTCTTCTCTTTCTTTCTTTCTTTGTCTTATATGCACAGGCTTTGAAGATCATCTGAGAGCTTTGGAACACATTTCTTTCTATTCTCTGAGCAGTTGTATTTTCTTCACTGCTTGGTCCTGGGCCCCCTGTGTGTTGAGTAGTTTAACAAATAAACGTGTCTGCTGGTGATTTATGGACCCCTCCGGCTGTCACCCTCACCTCCCAACCCCTGTCATCGCTCTGCAGTCCTGGACAAGGAATGACAGCACAGCCTCAGGGGCCGGCTTCTCTCTAGGTCAGCCACATCAGGCAGGCAGCTATTTCCGTGGGTTGCAGGGAATACATGGGCGCATTGATGTGCACATGGCCCTGCCTTCAGAAGCTTGCCAAATGCACTTGGTGCTTGTTTGGTTTACTTTCTTCAGTGTTGTGGCAAAATACCTCACAAAAGGATCATAGTGGAGGAAGGCCTTATTTTAGCTCACAGCTGGGGGGGGGGTGGTCCAGTCCATCACGGTGGGGAAGACATAGCTGCAGGGACATGAGGCAGCTGGTGGCATTTCATCCACAGGAAGGAAGCAGAGAAATGAGTGCTGATGCTCAGCCCACTCGCTCCTTTTTACCTAATCCAGGGCCCAGTCCATGACTTGGTACCACACACCTCATCATGATGTTCCCACATCGATTAACCCGGTATAGAAAATCCACCATAGACACGCCCGAAGACTTGTCTCCTAGGCGGTTCTAGATCCTATCCAGTTGATAGTGTTAATCACAGCATGGATACTGGGACCAGAGCCTTGCTGAATATCTGGCCACAGTTTGGGATTGTCTGAGGCCGAGTTTAATGATTCCCACAGAGTGGCACCAGGATTGGGATGTCTCCAGAGTCATTCTAAAGGGAAGAAGGAAGTTTCCAAAGCAGAAGCAAGGCCCGTGTTCCAGAGTTGTGATACACTGCCATGAGGCAGTGTGGTTTGGGAAATCCCAGTGTGGTTTGGGTGGAAAGTGTCACCGCAATCCTCTCTCGGAACCTTGTAACCAGCTGATGTCCACATTTTCCTTTCTGTTGACACCACAGGTCATCTTGATCCTGACCAAGTACTACCATGCAGACATGGGGAAGGTTCTGGAAAGTTCTCTGTGGCGGTAAGTCAGCCCAATGGGCTTTTCTTTTCCTATACCTGTGGGTCTCCGTCTCACAGTCTCCTGGCAGAGGCCAGAGTTCCACCTGGGCTCCTACAGCTCCCGCCCACTAGTGGGCCCCATGGCTAGAAAGACATAATAGAGATGTCGAAGGCGGATTAGGAGTTTCATCAGCGGGACAAAGGGCCCTGGCAGATGGACAACTGTTTGGAAGGCTTCTTTTCTTGCCCTTTTCGGTCTGTTGTTTTCTCCGGGCTCCTTTTGCCTCCTCCCGGGAGGAGGAGGCTGGCAGCGTGAATCCAGGTCACTGCACAATATCGCTGGCTCTGCTCTGGACTCTATAGGCAGCTCCCAAGCCCCCCAAAGCTCAGGCTGGCCTCTTTGTTAGGGTAGTTTGCTTTCTTTCCGGCTTAGCCAAAGAACTGTAAATAAATAACCCACCCAGGCGGGATATCTCTCTTTATATGTGAAACATGAATTGGGCCCAAGGACATCAGACCATCTTTGATGTCTGAGAGGGGAGGAGGGAGGAGGCTGCAGAGACCATTTTGGCCATTATCATCAGCAGCTCTGGTTGGAGCGTGAGGACCTCTCGGGCTTCGGGTGGGATCTTTACTCTCCCACGGGAATTTACAACTGTAGCCACTGTTGGTGTGGGATCATTTTGCCTTCTTTGTGTGTGTTTCCAGTAGTGATTAGTTCATTTTAATTTGGGTTTGAAAAATACCTGCCAGTCAGGACTGCTTGCTTGTTTGAGATAGGGTCTGTACCCTAGGCTAGCCTAGACACCCATCATGCAGTTTCTTGCCTCTGTCTCCAGAGCACTGAGATCAGGTCTGCATCCCTGTGCCGGACTCATCAGAATGGTTTGCAGGAAGAGCCAGTTGCACCTGCTTGCTGTGGGTCTGTCTTTGGCTTTGTTTGTACCGCAGGGCTTTGCACCTGCTTGCTGTGGATCTCTATCTAGTTTTGGTTTTGCTTGTACCACAGGGCTCTGGCACGCTACTTGTCACCCCTCTGTGGGAATGTGTTCCCACGGTGCTCAGGGTTGGGTTTTTTGTAATGACAATGTTACCTGGGGTGAACTGCCCAGTTCACTGTGGTGCTAAAGCCCTTTGGGTTTTGTCACTGCACCCCCCCTCTCAGACTTTCTGGACCAGCTTCCCCAGCCAGGAACTCAGCTCCTCATATATCAATCTGTTCCTGCAATGCTGAGAAAAGCGGTCAGGAAGGGGCCACGTTCCTGTGTGGAGGGGAAGCTCTCCTCGTGTGATCTTGATGCTCTCAACGTGTCTTGCAGTTCTAGGACTTGAGGAAGGGAATACTGCTGCAGAATAAATTAGGCGTTAAATTCCAGATGTGGGGCTGGTGAGGTGGCTCAGTGGGTAAAGGCATTTGCCACCAAGCCTGTCAACCTGAGCTCCACCTCTGGAACCACATAGTAGAAGCAGAACTTCTCACGTTGTCCTCTGGCTTCCCGCACATGCACCAGAGTACATGCGTCCATATGTGTACACATGATGAAAAATGCACAGACGGATGAACATAAGATTCTAGCAGCATCGGCTTCTCTATGGAGTAGCACTAGAAGCTTGGCTTAGGGGTGTTACCTGGGGAGGGCAAGTATGGAGAGCACCTTCCTGCCAAGTGGAGTGTCTTCTTTGGCTGCCACAAGGATGGAGGAAGTCTCCTTTCTTCTTCTACATCCATAAAAGTCCCCAGACTTTGGACACCAGCAATCTAGTTACTCTGTTCCCGCCCCCTTGGATACCTTCCCTGGAGATTTCTGGAATGCTTGCTTCCTCCACTCTCATCTTGGCTAAAGGCGCAGGCTGTGGAACTCTCTGGAAGTGTCTGGTGTTTGGGTAGTGAGCTGCTTTCCTGGGGCAGTCAGGCTTTTGAAGGCACTTGCTAGGTGTAGGTCCTGCTTTGGGACCTCATGGGGTATGGAGGACACAGAAGGCTACCTGGGGTCAGGACTCCCGAGCGACAGACTCCAGATTCTTCAGAAACAGATGGGGGACCCCAGAGGCCAAACCGCCCCTTTAGAGCTGCGGACCAGGCAAACTTCCTATACAGAACCTCTGTTTCTTATCTGTCTGAGGAATGGAGGAGAGAGAGGCGGTGAGACGGAAGGAGGTGGCTCCCAAAACATCCCAAGGATGGATGGTACGTTGTCTAAATTTGGATTTTCCCCAAAGCAAAGCAACAGATTTAAATTTTTCACGTCCCTTTCTCATCACGGTCTCTCCACCCAGACATTTTCTCGGCTTGATTAAAAATGCATTCAGAAGGTCTAGTCATTTCCAGAAACTTCCCCCATCCCCTGTGCGGGTGCAATGACTTTCCGTGTTTAGATTATGCTGCTTTTGTGCTGATGCGCCTTCCTGGGGCTGAACAGTCTGAGGAGACTGAAGCTCAAGTTTGCATTCCTTTCTCCTCTGCTCGTAAACCAGGCTTCCAGCTGCACATGGCTCTGAGGCCTGCACAGCCATTACTTTCCTAGAGGCTTATGGGCCTTTGAGTTGATTCTGTCTTTGAGCTCCCATCCAGGGAGGTCCCAGTGCTCCAAGTTCCCACCTGGGGAGGGTCCAGTGCTCCCAGTTCCCACCCAAGGAGGGTCCAATGCTCCCAGCTCCCACCCGGGGAGGGTCCAGTGCTCCCAGCTCCCACCCGGGGAGGGTCCAGTGCTCCCAGCTCCCACCCGGGGAGGGTCCAGTGTTCCCAGCTTCCACCCGGGGAGTGTCCAGTGCTCCCAGCTCCCAGCTCCCACCTGGAGAGAGTCAGTTTTCCTAGTTCCCACATGGGGAGGATCCAGTGCTCCCAGTTCCCACCCGGAGAGGGTCCAGTGCTCCCAGCTCCCACCTGGGGAGGGTTCAGCATTCCAAGCTCCCACTTGGGGAGGATCCAGTGCTCCCAGCTCCCACCTGGGGAGTGTTCAGTGCTCCCAGCTCCCACCTGGGGAGGGTCCAGTACTCCCAGCTTCCACCTGCGGAAGGTCCAGTGCTCCCAGCTCCCACCCGGGGAGTGTTCAGTGCTCCCAGCTCCCACCCAGGGAGTGTTCAGTGCTCCCAGCTCCCACCCAGGGAGGGTCCAGCACTCACAGCACCAATCTGACAATTTATCTAAACTTGGCCAGTTTGTCGGTATCCTAGCATCCTCTTGATTCTCAGCGAGGAGCAGTTTCCATGCTATTCTGATTACATTTTCTCTTTGGAGTGTTGTCTGCTCTTACTTTGCTCCCACACTGGGACAGGGCAAGGAGGCACCGGGAGGCTGAGAGCATGCCCATGGGCCCTTCCCTGGGTGCTGCCTACCTGCTGTCTGCATTTGAGGCCTGTGAAATAGATGGTTCAGGTGCCACTGTCTGGGGAGCATATATTAAATGGGGTTATTAAAGACACACTTATTGAACACACACCGAGCCTCCCAAGAATTCTCCCGTGTAATCACAATAAATACATTTTTAATGACAGGCCTGGTATTTACATTCTGGAAATGGCTCTGGGAAATCGAAGTTGAATGCATTTTTAATTGTTCTGTGTTTAATGGACCTCACGTCAGCAGCATCTCCCTCCCGGCTTCCTTGACCCATCATCAGCATCTTCTGTCTGCATCCTCCGCCAGTCTTGGGTCCTTTGATCAGTACAATAGGTTCGGAGAGACATTCCCACCTTAGGATGTGCTGACCAGCACCGGGGAATTGAAGTCACCTGTCTCCTCCTTCCCTGGACTCACAGGCCCTGACCAAGGCCTCCTCACTCAAGCCAGAGTTGGTATATTCTGTCTATTCTTAAAGCTCTAGGCACAGTGGTTACTGTGCTGCTGGACCAAATGACCACACTGGGGCACTTAAAACAGCAGCCATGGTCTTTCATAGTCCAGGATGTCAAAGGCTAAAACCATGATGTCACAGGGCAGTTCTTCCTCTGAAGACTAGAGGGCACCCATTCTGTCCCTGCCAGGCCCTAGTGACTCAGTCACTGAGTTCTTACCTCTGTCTTCTGTGTGTGTTCATATGTATGTGTGTGCACATGTGTATAGGTAGATATGCATGTGGGTACACACAGTGCAGGTGCATATATATGTGGATGCATATTTGTGCTGGTACACATGTGTGTAGGTACACACTTCACATGTGCATATGTATGCGGATGTATATGTGCTCAGATGCATATGTGTGTAGGTATACACTGCACAGGTTCATATGTATGTGGATGTATATGTGTGCAGGTACATATGTATGTAGGTACACACTGTGGGTGCATGTGTATGTAGGCAAACACTGCACAGATGCATATGTATGTGAATACATATGTGTGCTAGGGCATATGTATGTAGGTACACACTGTGGGTGCATATGTATGTAGGCAAACACTGTGCAGGTGCATATGTATGTGGATGTATATGTGTGCAAGTGCATATGTATGTAGGTACACACTGCACAGGTACATATGTATGTAGGTAAACACTGTGCAGGTGCATATGTATGTAGGTACACACTGCACAGGTACATATGTATGTAGGTAAACACTGTGCAGGTGCATATGTATGTAGGTACACACTGCACAGGTACATATGTATGTAGGTAAACACTGTGCAGGTGCATATGTATGTAGGTACACACTGCACAGGTACATATGTATGTAGGTAAACACTGTGCAGGTGCATATGTATGTAGGTACACACTGCACAGGTACATATGTATGTAGGTAAACACTGTGCAGGTGCATATGTATGTAGGTACACACTGCACAGGTACATATGTATGTAGGTAAACACTGTGCAGGTGCATATGTATGTAGGTACACACTGCACAGGTACATATGTATGTAGGTAAACACTGTGCAGGTGCATATGTATGTAGGTACACACTGCACAGGTACATATGTATGTAGGTAAACACTGTGCAGGTGCATATGTATGTAGGTACACACTGCACAGGTACATATGTATGTAGGTAAACACTGTGCAGGTGCATATGTATGTAGGTAAACACTGTGCAGGTGCATATGTATGTGGGCTGAGCACTCTCCAGGTGCTTATGTACGAAGCTACACACTGCCCACAGGTGCATATGCCCCAAACACATGTGCCTGTGGAAGCAGAGATCAACCTTCGATGCCATTCCTCTGGAGCCATTCACTATTTTGTTGGTGTTGTCTTGTTTTTAAGGCAGATCTCTCACTGATCTGGAGTTGGCCTGGTAGGCTAAGCTGGCTGATGAGCAAGCCAGGAACCGTCCTAGCTCCACCTCCCAGCTCTAGGACAAGACGTGTGTACCCCAATGCCTGCTTTTTTTCATGGGGTTCTGGGCATTGAACTCGGTTCTTCTGTTTGCACAGCAGGTGCCTTACTGACTGAGCTATTAATTCAGTCTTCTGCTTCTATTGTCACATGACCTCCTCGCTGTGGGTTCCTACTAAAGACAATGACTGCTAGGTTTAGCATCTGGCCAGATGGTTGGGATGTTGTTATCTCAAGAATCTTAACTTAGCCACTCCTGTAAAGATTCCCCACCTCCCCAGTGATTCACAGTGTTCAGGACATGGACATCTCTTTGCAGGAGCTACCATTCAGCCCATAGCATGGTCCATCATTAGGCGTTGGGGATGTCATCTATATTGGATTTCCTAAATGACCACTGGCTCTTGCCCTGTCCTCTGTCCCTCGGTCACATGCTTTTTGTCCCTCCTCATCCACAGCTAGATCCCTGCTGCCCTCCCAGCTGGCTACTCAAGACCCAGGGACTTGAAAAACAGTCTGGTGGTGCTGATGGACTCAGTCCTACTTCGTGGCTCACACCTGCCCATTCCAACCCTCTGCCCAAACCTCTGGTAGCCCAGATGTCAGGGTTGGCAGGCAGAGTTGAAGCCACCATGGGCATGTGGGGACTTGGGTGCTTCTGGTCTCTGGAGGGCTTGTGTGATATTTGCGCTCACTTCCATAACAGAGCTGTAGATTCATGAGATAAAGGGAGGTGAAGGGAAGAGGAAGCAAAGAGAAACAGAACTCCGGCTGCCACCCACTCTGCCCTCTGGGAGAGACTTGCTAGGCCTGTCCATGCTTCAGGACCCCAACCCCATCCCCAGGCAAGGCACAGCAGTTAGTGTGGCGAGTGCCTCCTGTAACTGAGTGCTAAAACTGGGCCAGCCCTATGGGCAAATCTGTTCCCTGGAACCCTCTGGAGACCAGCCCCACAGGAGGCCCTGCACAGTACTGTGCTTGGGGTTTGTGTTTTCAGCCTTCCCAGCACGACTGTCCTCAGTCTTTGAAAGCATTAGATTTCCTAATGGCCTCCCACACAACTGTGGTTTCCTAAAGTACCCTGCATGCGTGTTGTTTATGTGTGGTAGGCACATCCTTCAGACCCTAATGACCCAGTATTGGCCACCTGGGGGCGCTGTTTACCCCCAGTGAATGTGCCTGGTGTACAGAAACAGGTCTTGCTTCCCTGCCCGGGACTCAGGACCTGGATGAAATGCAGATCTGGATGCCAGGCTCTGAGGGGGGATCTCGGCTGCATCCCAACAAGCTCTAGGAAAGACTGATGCTGCCCGTCCATAGGGCAGTGTGGCTGGTGCTTCTGGAGCACCCAGGAGTCTGTGAGGATGAGCCGCTCACTGGTAGAATCTAGCCAAGCTGGACTCTGTTTACCTCGCTGCCTCTGTGTGTGCCGCCTGCTGTCTGGCATGCATTGAGAATTGTCCCTCAGTCCTGATTCTATCACCATTCAGTTCAGCTCACAGTCAACCCCTAAGGAACTGCCCTGCCACTCAATGTATAGAACCCCCATCCCCAAAGGAGAATCCTGTTGCCTCTCTCATTGAAAGTTTTGTGTTCTTATATTATCTTTGCCACTATTAGAATAGAAGTCAAGTGGGTGTGGAGACCTGTCGAGTCTATATGGTTGACTGCAGGATGCCATAACCAAACAGTGACTGGGCTAGGCATGTATGTTGGGCCTGGGTGCATGAATGGGTGGACAGATGGATAAACTAATGAATGGGAAGTGATGGATGGATGGTATGTAGATGTATGTGTGCATGTGTATGGGGCTAGCTGGATAAAATGATAGCTGGGTAGGTGAGCTAATGAATGGATAGGTAGATGGACAGACAGATAAGTGGATGCACGAATGTGCGAGTGAGTGACATTGACAGTGTGGTTTTAGGAAACCACTGCCGGGATCTTGAAGACTCAGTGATTATGAGGCCACTCTAGGATAAGCCAAGAGCATAGAGTTGTCTCTGATGCTGTCAAACAGGGAAAAGAAGCAGGGCACATCCTGAGTCAGGAGAAAGTTTACCACAGCCCACCTTCCCACTCCTGCCCTCCACCCTCGGTTATGGTCTCCAGGATCTTCACTTAGGGTGGCTGTTGGGCAAGGTAAGTTTGAATTAGGGCACACTTCCAAGACCCAAAGGGCTCTGTACCAGAGTCACCTCTGGGGCATCCCACAGGTACATTTGACCTTGCTGAAGGGGCAGCCAGGCAGAGCCTCTGCAGCTTTGGGGTGGAATGATCCAGGTTTCTACTCCGGATGGATGGCTTGGTTGGAATCTGTCGTTTTTGCTAGGGGTGAAGAGCATTTCCTTTCTTCTGGCTTCTCTTTAATTATGGAATCTTTGACATATAGAGAAAAGTGCAGAATGCAGTAAAACACCAGCCTGGGACCGATGGCAGAGGTGGACTAGTGCACATTTAAATGCTTTCTCAGTTCCTCCCAGCCTGCCTCTATTGTACTTAGTCTGATGTCCTGTGGTCCTGGGGTCAGGGGATAGGAAGCAGGCATACTGTCCCAGGTAGGTAGTGGAATTAGGGTGTCATTTCCATGACAGTGAAGCCTCACCAGCTCAACCATTACACAGCTGCCAATTGTTTGCTCTCTACACTTGGAAAACAATGGATTCCAATAAAACCCACCCTTTGCCCTTCTGTTACACCCCCCACCCCGCTCTCTACCTGGAAGTTATCTCCATCTTGAGCGTGGGGTGGACCATTCTGGTTTGCTTTATAGCTTACCTATAAAGCAAAACTTTAAACACATGCAGCAACACATAAATCACAATTTATATCGGCTCAAGACAATGTGTGTGTCTCTCTGTAATCAGATGTCTAACCACTGAGCTTGTTTTAAAAATTGATATGAATGGCATTCTCCTGCTTTGGGCATTTGATTTATGTTCTCAACTTTGTTCTGGTAATTTCCCCCTGTTGCACGTGGATCCTCTATGATGTGTGCATTCTCCATCATGGGACAGTGATGTTGATGCCTAGGGCATTTGCTATTCCAGTCAGGGCAGCAGCGAGCCTGCGAGCCATAGTGAGCTCCAGGGCTGCTTCTCCGGGCAGGTATAGGGCAGGGTGCGGGGCTGGCAGGATTTCTTCTCTCTTCATCTTACCAGCTTGTCAGTGGGGTGGCCAGCTCCTCCATGTCTTGGATATCATCAGACTTTGCCTGTATGTACTCAGGGGCCACGGGACTGTGACTCAGTGTCCTCCTGAGGTGGCATGTGCCTTCTCAAGGTCACGTACAGGCCTCCTCTGTGTGACTTAACTACATAGGCACTGCTGTATCCCTCTGCTTTGGTTAAGGAATTTAACTCTTTCCTAACCCTTTTCTCTTCATCTCCAAGTCCCCAAATGTCAAGATGCATTTTCCTAAATGTGCTCTAAACCCTCATCCCTGGCCCTGGGGTCTTTTCTATTTCCAATACCCACAAGGATACTTTCTCCTAAGAATGTTTTGTCTTTCCATAGTTTGGTCTCAACGCACCAGTCTTCTGATAGTGAGCCTGTGGGTGGTGTGTCTCTTGGCAGTGTGCCAGTCTTACCTTAGACATCATTTTCACAGCACTGGACCGGCAGTGTGTTAGTTGCTTCAGGCAGGTCTCAGGGTTACTTGCAGCAGTGAGAAAGGGGCATGGGATCAAGCGTTGCCGGGGCAGGAGCAGTTCCAGGAGATTCAGCTATGCACATTAACAAGCATGGGAGTGGGGAAGGAAGGGTGGAGCCTGTGCAAAGGGCTCAGCATCTCTCTGCACACATCCTGCATTCCATGCAATGGTCTCAGGCAACTTGCCACCTTCCTTCATTTCATAATCTTTTATTTTTAATTCATTTCATTAAAAAATTTTAAGTCACTAATTTGTTTAATTTTTATCTCTATTTAGTTTTTACATATAAATGTAAACACTCAAGTTTTGTTATATTGTGTCTTTGTTCTGTTGACTAAATCCTGGGGTAGAATTCCCCAGAATACACTAAGGGAATCTGTTCTATCTTTTGCTTTCATGTTCCAAGAGAACTGGGGCTTGAGATTTTCAGATCTTGTCTATTTCCCTGTGACATCACTGAATTGGGATATTGTATTGTATTTAAAACTATATTTGATTCTATCTTTCCATAATATCTCCCTCACACCTTGTTCTCAAAATTCACATGCGGCCCCAGAGCCACACGCAGTGTCTCTTGTCGTAGACTGTGTTAAGTCATCACGCTCTGTAAATGCCCAGTGGGAAGGATCAGAGTTTTGAGATTCAATGGTTGGACAAATGGCTCCCAACACTCCTCCCTATTAAGAAGGGTGAGTCCTCTGTAGAGACAGAAGCCATGCAGTGTACATTCCAGCTTGTTTGTCCCAAGAGAGAGGTGGACAGAGCTGGAGGCAGGGTGTTTGACCTGCCCACGAGGCAGCGGTGACTCCCAGGGTATACAGTGTATTTCTCAGTGGCCTGGATGTCAAGACTGGTACTGTATGGGAGTGCTGATGGGTCTTTGTCAACAGGGAAAGCTGAGCAAGTGCAGCCACAGCTTCCAGAGAGGAGCACTGAAGGAGCCTACTGTGCCCTTGTGGCGTCTGGAGGGCACCAGTCTTGCACTGTTGGGCTTGTGTTAGGTGTTCCAGTACCCTGTGTGCCAGGCTTTGGCACGCCATGTACATGCACACAGAAGTTGGTTTTGAGCCTTTCTGAGTCCCTGTCCCTTCTGGTGATCCCAGGGGCCTCCTGTTCAAGGATCCCATTGGTTCAATCCAGACCCATATCCCACAGTTATTACAAAGATGGCTTCTACCCCAAAGATGGCAGTTGTCACAAAGATGGTATCTATAAAAGATTATCTATAATGTTTATGAATTTTCTTAGGGGTCAGAGATTCCCTTCTGTCCCCTAGTGTCCTCGGCACATGGCTTCTCATCTGTCCCTGTGAATGCAGAGAGCTGAGTTAAACTCAAACAAGCCTCAGGGCAGATAGGGCTCTCAACAGAGGCCCTGACTTGGAAGCTTTTGAGTCTATTCAATAAATAATCATTTGTTTAGAAGCAGCAGTTTGTGGGCCTGGCACCCACCTATAATTCCAATATTTAAGATACTGAGTTGACATCCAGACTGGGTTGTGCTGTTAGGGACAGACCAACCAGGGATAAGATTTGGGTGACAAAGAATTAGTGAAAATTTAAGGACGTCCTTCTGTGTCCCCAATCCCCTGTGGCCTCTTATTTGCCCATCTACCTATTTATCTATTCTCCCTCTCTCCCTCCCTCCCTCCCTCTTTCATCTAACCTCTTCCTCTACCTTTGGTTTCCATCCCTCTTATCTTTCCATTCATCTCCACTCTATCATCTCTCCACCCATTTATCATTCATTCACCCATCCACTTCCTCACCAGTCCTTCCATACGGCTCTCCACCCATCCATCTAACCATTTGTGCAGCTGACTCAGCTGTCTGTCATTCATACATCCCTTCCACCAAATTGTTGGTTCACCCACCATTCTCCATTCATCCATATAACCACCCACTCACTCACCCGTCCATCTATCATGGTTTGAATATGCAATGTCCCCCCATTGGCTTTCATGTTTGAGCAATTGTCCCCATTTCCTGTTAACTCTCTGCTTTCTGTGTGCGGATTCGATGTAACCAGACAGCCTCCTGCCCCTGCCACCATTCCTTCCCTGCCTGTTGCAATGTCTTTCTCATCATTACAGACTTTATCCCTCTGGAAGTGTAAGCCAAAATATGCCATTTCTTCATTAAGTTTCATTTGTAAGGGTATTTTATCGCAGAACAAGGAAGTAACAAAGACAGTAACAATTCATTATTCTCTCTCACCTATCAACTCACCTATCCATTCCCTCATTCACCATCTATCTATTAAGCTACCAGTTCATTCATCCATTATCATCAAATATCCATCTATCCCTCCATCATCATCCACCTGTTCCCATCATCCATTTCCTCCGTTGTTCATTAATCTGCCACCCACCCATCTGCCCATCATTAATCTATTATTATCCATTCATCATCCATCCATCCATCCATCTACTTATATATGCTTACTCTACCTTTCCATCTACCCACTTATCCATTCATTCTTCAATATCCACCAGTCCATCTGCCACCCATATATCCATCATCTTTTCCATTCATCATTCATTCATCTTTCATCCTCCATCCACCCATCCACCCATCATTAATCTAATCTATTCAGCATTTTCCATTTGTCATCCCTCCAGCCATCCATTTACCTATATATACATATTTCACCTACCCGTCTGTCCACTTACTTATTCAACACCCAAAATCTACCAACCCATCCAACATCCATCCACCCATTCTCCATTCCATTCATCATTCATTCATCCTTCATCCTGCACCATCCAACCATCCCATCATAATCTAATCTAGTCATCATTTTTCATCATGCATGCATAATACAACTATCCATCTATCCATGAGTCCATCCATCATGTACCCAGCCACCCATTCATCCATTCATCATTCATCCATTCATTTAGACTTTCAGTTAGAGTAAACCGTAATTGGCACCCAAGACTCTTAAGTATAGAGTCTGTCGATGAGGAAATCACCCATGGCAGTGTGATACAGTCCTCACTGACAAGAGGCTTGAGAAGCAGGGAAGCTCTAGCCATGCCACCCTCCTGGAGAAGGTGGTCACCATGAAAGGCTTTCTAGAAGAAGATAGTCTTCTCTCCTAGGATAGCTCTGCCTGTGTAGTGGTCATCCCAGTTCCTCCTCACCCTCCCTGATGGCTCTCTTGTAAACATCTGTCAAGTTTATGCAGCCACCAGTTCTTTAGTTAGCTTAAACTGCACCACAGAGAAATGCTGGGGGCAGCACTGGCCCTGGAGGGAAATGGCAGCATTGTGCCGTTCTCTTCTGGCCAGGCCTGTAGTGCAGCCTCTTAGTAGGACCTGACTGGTCAGTACTTACCCTGGCTGTCAGGCTGCCTGCCTTTCATCCATTCCCTCCTCATCCTCTATAATCTCAATATTTGACCCAGCTCTGCAGGACCTAAATGGCCACTCTAGAGTAATGATCACCTTATGGTGTGGCTATCCCATGTACTGAAACAGCTCCCAGGAGAAGCTGGCCTGCAGGTCAAAAGCATGCCTTGGCAGGCAATGTTTGCCCGGAGTTGCCTACCTAGTTGTCTTCATGGGCCCTTGCTTCCTATCTTCTGAAATGTCGATTGTCCCAGGTAGATGAACCCCAACTCCTTTTAGGTCTATGTGATAATAACTATCTTGGATGCTCTTTTGAGAAAAGAAGACGGTACTGGTGGGGAGGTCCTAGTATTCTGAGTCTCAGGCCTGTGCTGAGCCTGAACTCTCTTTGGACATTGAGACGTTCCCTCTGGAGTTGTCATTGCCTGCGCCTGGGTTGGGGTCTCTCTGCAGCCTCTGTGTCTTTCCCAGAAACCCTTCCCAGTCTCAGATCCCACTCTGAGAGGTCCGGTGCTTCCTGCACATCTCCCAGGATGGGGGTGACAACCCTCCACATACGTGTTCCTCGTGTTGTCATCCTCTGCTTCCTATGATCTGGTCTTCCTGTGTCCTCTGCTTTCTCAGAATCTCAGACCAGAGGTGAGTCTGGGGTTTTCCTGAGCAGAACAGCACCCACAAGGTGTCACTTTGGCTTTCAGCACCCGGGCCTCTCTGCTCCTTTGTACACTGGATAAGGCTATGGTCATTTAGGAGGTCTTTGGGATGGGTGTTGACAAATTGCCCTCTAGAAAATTCTCCACCAAAAAAAAATTTCTGCTAAATATAACTCATAACCATCCCAGAACTTCGAAAAACTATAAAATAGATGAGGCGGAAAAGCAATCCCTGTGTTAGTCCCACCCCATGAGATTAAAGCTATTAATATCTGCAATGAATATTCTCTCCAGGCTTCTCAAGATGCAAATATATACATGTTTTATAAACGTCGAATCCCAAAGGAATTATGTATTAAACACTTCTTATGTGCTGACTGTTTTCACAGCCGCTATTTTTAATGGCTGTATAATACACCCTGATCTAAAGAAGGTATTATTTATTTAAGTTCTCAGTTTTAGACATCTGAGTCATTGTCAATTTTCACTAAGGCAAAGATGGAAATATAAAGAGCCGTGGCACCCGGCCCTGCACAAATCACATTGCATCTTGGAGTGTGCTTGGAATAAGTGCCTGAGAGTGGATATTCTCTTCTGCGTTGGGGTCGGGGTGCTGGGATACTGACAGGGGTGAGCATGTGGCGGGTTTGTTGAGGTTGCTGGGGAACTGGGAAATTGAAGAGCCCTTTAGACAAGAAGAGAACTGCAGGCCCTCCCTCCCACCCTCCCTCCTGGTGTGACTGTCTCCTGGCCGAAGGATGGCTTGACAGGGTGAAGAGCAGTCATATTCCTGCTTCTATAAATCCTAGATGAGGACAGTGGCCTCTGACCCTGAGCACCTTCCTTAGTGACTTTTATCAATGCTGGACAAAAGCAACTTAAGGAAGGATACAGTCCCTATGGTGGAAAAGCTGTGCCAGCAGGACGAGGCAACTGGTCACATGGCATCCACAGTCAGGAACCGGAGAGAGGGAAAGAGGGGCAGAGAGGAGCGCTGATGCTCAGCTCACTTTCTCATTTTCACCACGCCCGGCACCCCAGTCCACAGAATGGTGTTACCCATATTCAAGGTGGGTCTCCCTTTTTAGTTAAATCTTTCTGGAAATCACTTCACAGACACATGTGGAATTGGGTCCTGGCGGGTCTAGATCCTGTGGAGTTGAAAATAGATATTAGCCATCATGCCTTGGCCCTGTGTCAATGCCCTGCTGCCTCCAGCACTGAGCTTGCTGCTGCCTGGGATGATAGAGGTGACCCTCATCCTCCGTCAGGTTAGCCTGGGCTCACACACAGCCCTGGACCAGGGATCAGGAAGGTGAAAGGATATAGGCTCTCAGAACTTGCATGGCATCACTTCTGTGTGTCTTAAAGTAACTCACAGAGAAGAAAAGGCCTGAGAACCGAGCCGGGCAAAGGTTTGCTTCCTGAGAGAGAACTGTTGCAAACGGATTTAACACCAGGTGGGAGCAGGAGTGTGAAGAGCAAAGGTCTATGGATGTAAAAAGTTATTTCTAGGCTGCCAAGACTGCCCTGGGGCCCAGGATGGTGTAGTGGGGCTAAATGGCAGAGAAGGGAGCTGGGACTCAATCCCAGGGGTGATTTTTCTACTAAGCAGGCTTCCCTTATGGGGACCAGCTGACCATGGATGCTGAAGATATCTGGGTCAACTCTGAGCTTTGTTGGGGAGTGGAGGTGCTAAGAAGGCTGGGGTGGCTCTGAGATCCACAATAAGGGGCCCCGGTGTTGAGTTTGAACCAGGGATGGCTGGGTCTTGCCTGACTCAGTTTCTGTTGGAGCTTCTGCCACTGCTCTCTCAGCCTCTGGAATGGTCTCCTGGGGTATGTGAATTTCTTTCAGGCCCCATTCTTTGAGTGCAGGGGCAGATCTCTCCCAGGGGAGTACTCTCATCTCAACTGCTCTCCACAAACATTGGAGGGTGAGGTAGAGGTAGGCAGAGTAGAAGCTAGACTCAGAGGTGGCATGCTGCACCTGGTCCAGGTCACTGTACCCCAGCAATCCAGAGGCTTCGTCAATGACGTTTTGTTCATGTAAAGACCACTAGACGAGTTACCAGCTGGTGTCCTCTGACAGCTCTCCTCTAAGCATGACAGGGACCCAGGTTCCTTCCATATTGTGGCTCTACATACTCCCTACTCCTGGCTAGTTCTGGGTATCTAGTCTGTGCCTGCTTCAGACAGAGGAGTTCAGAACACAAGGAAGGTCCATGGGAAGCCCTGTCCTCTTGCCTCAGCCTCGGTCACATGTCTGCTCTAATACAAGGGAAGATCAAAATCATAATGCACTGGGCACCTAGGGATGCACTTACTGTGACCACCTGGCCGGGCCTGGTAGAACCTGGCCATAGTGGCACTGTTCACATTAGGGTCAGCAAGACCCATGTGCAGAAAAGGTTGTTCCATGGACTGACTGTAGAACACTGGGAATCCTCTTCTACAGTGTCCGCCATTGCTATTTTCACAGCAAGAATCCCCCTCTCCTCAGGGTCCCATGATCCCTGATGCGCAAGGCCTGGCAAAGCACAGAGCACACCTGGAGGACCTGAGGCAGGTGTCACGGGTCACAGGAGGATGTTCAAGTATGGCCTCGGAGAGTGGTTCTGGTCCTCCATAGACCCAACCCCACACCTTCTCCTAGTTCCGCCAATCTTGCCTTGTAGTTTAGAACCCACTCACCAGCGAAGCTCACAGCAACGGCACCCCAGGGAGGGTGTTGGAATTCAGAACTCGCCACCTGCCAGGCCTGTGTGGTATGTGTGATGCCACATGAAGCTTAAGTAGTTCACAGGCTTGGCGCTGAGCCACCTGCTGTCTCTACGCCCACCATCCTGAGGACAGCAGGGGGCTACCTGCGCTTTGAAATGTTGCACCAGCAGATGGCCGCCATCACTTCTGTTTGGCTTTGTTTCCCTTTGTGGAGGAGTCTTCCCTGGCCCTGCTCCTGGTTCTCTCTTACACACACACACACACACACACACACACACACACACACACACACCACACACACACACGCAGGCTTCACTACTCAGCGCCTTCCGCACCAGTGCTGCATTTGATTTAAAATTCAACTTAGGTCCCCAGCAGGACTGCTGGCTGGAGGCCCGTGGAAAGCAGTAGGCTTCGTGGGATCAGAGGGAACGGTCTCACCTTGTCCCACCTCCCAGCTATATCAGCTTCTCCATCTCCTCCAGGCTGGCCGAGCCCAGGCTCTCAGGTTGGAGATTTGAGTTCAAGTTCTGGCTCTACTTACATGACCTTGAGAAAGCTGTGTGTTGTCTCTGAGCCCGTGTCTATGGAATGGAGATGAATGCATGGCCTTGGTTTGGAGTCCAGGTAACGGATGTAGAATGGATAGGCCTGGCTTCAGATGGTTCTAACATCATTCTTTATCAGTGATGGGACGGAGGGATCAGGTTTCCAACTCTTGTGGCTCTCTTTGGTGGTGAGTACCTCCAAAATGATAGGCCCATCTTTGCTCTCCACCAGGCACTGGGGTTAGCAAGTGGCAGCCACCGTCCTAGCCCCCAAGAGATCCAGAACCTCTGCCACCATTTCCTGTCACCACATTCCCATCACCTCTCTGGAGACAACTGCCATGTCCTGTCCTTTGTGACCTTTGTCTCCTCTTTGACCACCTCACCCGCATGCGAAGCAGGGTGCTCTGTGGACTGGCCTTGTGATCTGGGAAGTCTTTATCCTTTTGCTCCAAATGCCCATCTGCCCTGGGACACATCAGCAATAGCCACTTTTCTGCAGGGTACCACACGTCACAGCTGGAGCTGGACCACCTTTCCTCTGTGATCAGCCTGTGCCCGTGGCTCTCTGTTCTGCAGCTTGAACCTTCCTGTCCAGTCCTAGCAACTCCCACCTGGACACTGGCCCTAGCCATAACAAGGTCCCCGTGCTCCTAGCTTGCCCTTAAAGCCAAATTCCAAAGAACAGGTGAGCCCTTCATCCTGCCCAGCTTGAAACTGACCCCTGACAAAGGTCCATGTGGCCCTTGGACAGCCCTTCCCCCGGGACCCTCAACTTCCTGCCCCCAGCTAGTCATCCAAAGCCAGGTCCTCTCTCACTCTAGCCCCCCACCTCCCTCACCCCCCCCACGCCTATCTGTGCTCTAGCTCAGCTCTGTTCCGAGCCCTCTAACCTTGACATGGCAGCTTCCAGGAGATTGTCGTCCCCTCTAGCCCCCCTAGAGCTGCTGCAGACTCTGCCTGAAGCATCTCTCCCCTGAGATCCTGTCACCCCTCTTGTTTGCTCTCTACTGAGTTTCTCGCGTCTCCTGAAATTTACATACAATGCTTAAAATTTTCGTATTATTTTGACATTATTTTAATGTCATTTTCTTTTCCAAATGTCGTCACTGGCGTTGTTTCTTTGTATGTGGCTCATCAGCTTTGCACGTTAACAGGCTTGTGTGACAGGCTTGAGTGAGCAGCGACCTTCTTTGTCACGGTCATGTGCCCCTCCACCTCCCCACCCCCAGGCCCCATCGCCCCATCCCTGTGGTTTGACAAGGGCTGATGGTCCAGTATAGCCTGTGGGATAGTGCCAGTCTTCTCAGGAGCGTAGAAAGCCCCACCTCCTAACCCCCACCCCTCGCCCACACACATACTGGTGAAAAGCTGAGCACTGGGCTACTTCCTTCAACCTAAGATGCTAGCCTGGGCTATTGTTTGGATGGCCCAGCCCTCCCCCTCACCCAGCACTTGACTTGGGACAACACTCAGGGAACTTGGGCATCCTGTGGTTTCTTCAGGGTGTGATGCTTTCTATGACTTCTCATGTCTCAGGGCCTCGGGAACAGTAGGGTCTTCTAAGTGTATGAAGGCCAGAGGGCCTGGAAGAGTAGGACCCCCACCCCCACCCATGGCCAGCTTCAAGCTGTCAAGCCATGTCGCTGAGTGCGGAATGGGTTAGAGTGTGACCTTATCCTCTCTCCACCACCACGTGACCACAGTGTCTCTCTGCTGTTTAGGAATCTGAAGTTCCCGAAATTTCATAGGAGCTGAAGTCCCCGAAATTTCATAGGAGCTTTTGGATCTGTGGGTAGTGACCCGAGAGGGCATGGTGTGCCCCACAGAGCAAATGGGACATTTCCACCTCTCCCCAAGAGCTCTGGCCTTATGGCTTGTCACTCTCCCAAACCCTCGTGTGTTCCTCAGCCATGCTGAGTGGCTGGGGCTGGACACTGGGTGGTGGACTGGAAAGTGGCCGTTTCTGGATGCCTGGTTTTAGAATGTTCTGTTATTTCTGAGTCTCTGGATCCCTACCCCCTGAAGTAAGCCCCAAGAAGTGGGGTCTCTCCAGGTAGGAAGGCATATGGGGCTCTATCTATCTATGACTCACTCACCACAGCCTGGGAATCCCTTGACCCCAGAAGTGTGCTCTGACCTCTGCTGACTTCATGCCTTTGTCGGCCCTTCCTAGATGCTAATCCTGATCTCAGAGCTATGTATGGAACCTGGATGTATACAGTCCTCTGTGCTGAGGGAATAAGGGGCCATGAGGGAAGAGCGAGTGGCTTGCTTTACGTCTCCCAGTGTGTTGATTGCACCACTCCTGGTGGCGGGGGTGGCTGTCTCTGCTGGCACGCAACCCCCAGCGTGGGTGCCTACAGCAGCTCACACAGAAGCCCTGTGCTGGCATGACTTTCTCTAGGAGAGTCTCAAGAGAAGCCAGCAGGGCAAGGGACGTAACTGTATCCTGCACGGGCACCGGGAGAAGCTGTCTGCCTGAGAGATCCTGTAAGTGCTCCTACCATACTGTCACTGTGACTGGCTCCCGTTTACCTGCGGAGGGTCACCCAGCTGGCGTGTGTTGAGAACAGTACTGTAACCTGGGTTTGAGGGAATCCAGGCCGTGAGGTCTCTATAGACGCTTTGGGGAATCTGGCGTGGGTGCTGCCTATGTGGGGGCAGAATAGATCTTCAAGAACCTTCTGCCACCTGTGGGCCCAACTCAGACAACTAGGGAACCCAGACATACTGGTTCAGGTGTGGCTTCTGGATTCCAGGCTATGCAGGCCCCTCCTTGGGCTTGCTTCATCCCTGCAGAGGTCAGCACTACATCCAGCCGACTTGGCAGCTGGCAGGTTTTCAGACTTGCTGTGTTCCCCAAACCCCTGATCCTGATCACTGTGAAATGACCACAGTCTCCAGAGTCCCATAGGACTGGCCTGGGTGGTCCTGGGCAGTGTCCTAAGTGTCTTCCCTCCTGAGATGCTGTCACTGGATCCAAGTCCCAAAGAATCCTACCAAGAAGGTCACTCTCTCTTCCTGCCCTTCTTGGGGCTTTCTTCCCTTGTGGCCTAGGGATTGCCAGCCTGAGAAACAGGTTCAGAAGTGGTGTGACTTTCCCTTGCCTTCTGAAACTGTTCCTTCTGTCCTAATAAACAGCTTAAGTTGCGAGCCACCCTCCCAGGTCAGAAGCCCACGGGTGTCTGGTCCCTCCCAGGTTGGTGGAGGCCTCGTCGGTAGCAGCAAGGATTCCCAGCCGCATGTAGGTGTTGAGATGCCTAGGCCTTGCCCCTTTCTTCCCAGCTGGTGGAGGGGCCCAGCCCAACCCATAGGCATGTTTGCCCAGGTCAGCAGTGGATTTCAGACTCACCTTTTGGAGTTTTCAGCATAGACTCATGCAAAGCCCCCACACTGCCATCAAGCCCACATTTGTTACTGGCTTACCATTTTGAAGAATGTTTTAGCAAATGAACCAGTTGCCAGACCCTGATCCTGCAAGGGATTTGGAGTCCATGGACCCTGACAGAGTCCCTACCTGTCTAGATCTATGCTTGATGGTGGCGTCTGATGGATACCCATGGCCTGTGTGGTAGAAGTTTCTGACATCTGTGCACCTGGCCAGCCTTCTAGAGCTCCTGCTTCTATCTTAATTCGGGCACCGTGGTCCCCACCTCCAGTCACTGCTTCCGTCTTCATCAGGGCACCATGGCCCCCACCTCCAGTTTCCGCATATTTAATGTCCCGCTTCCCACCCTCACAGGAAGGGTCTGTGCCGCTTTCAGGCGTGGTGAGGACAGCTGCTCTTCTCGAGGTCCCTTCTAAAGCAAGACGAATGCAAGGTTGTCCTGTTGGCCCTTGTCCCTCTGCTGAGGCACTAGGTGAATTTGTGGGTCTGAGGAAACTGTTTCTGTTACCCCCCGGTGGACTCCTCTTTCTCTCCTCTTGTCCCTCTTTCCTCCACCATGAGGTGCAGGAAGAGTAAAGATTCAGGAGTGTGGATCAGGTGGAGTCCCTGTGACCGGGCATAGGAAACCTGTGCCCTGCCAGCCTCAGTCGGCAGTGGGCCTGTGGGGCTCTCGCCAGGAGTGTTCCAAGACAGACTTCTGTGGGCCGTGTGTATGTGGGGACACATTTGATCAGTGGTCTGATGAAGCAGCTGGCTCCAGGCCTGGGGGTTGTGTGAGAGTCAAAGGAAGGGATAAGGAGAGCCCCCCACCCTGCCTGTCCCCCACTGTTACTCTGGAGGCAGTGAAATGGGCCCAGAGACAAAGAAAGGACACGGCACTTAGCACCTCCTGGCCTCTAGCAGGCCAGGCCTATGTGACTGGTGATGTCTCTCTGGAAATGTCAGGTCAAGAAAGCCACGAGATGTCACATATAACTGTTAGAAAGTATTCCTTGGGATCACTGCCAGGACAGAGGAGGGGCCTCCACTCTGCTCTGGCCCAGGGCTCCTGGGGAGAGATGAATGAGTCTCCAGTGATGACTATGGCAGCCTCAAGCTGTGCTTTGGGATTGCTTCATCCACAAGGCTACAACTGTGCGTGGGCCACCCAGTAGGCGGCTTGTTCACTGCCTCCTACTCTCTTGTCTTGATCAGGGCTGATCGGGGGACCCAGGTCCATCCAGACAACAGTGCCAGTACACAGGATTCTAGAAATTCCGGCTAGAAATGCCCATGTTCCTGGATGGTGGCCCAGTTCAGAACAGTTGCCTAAGAAGCCAGGTGTGGCCCTTAGGAAAGAATCTACCCACATTACTGGGCAGCCAGGCCAAGGTAGTCTCATCTCCACCCAGGCGATGGTGACCTTGCATGGGAATTTGAGTGCACATCACAGATGTTTGGGCATCAGCTACATGCAGGTCTGGTGCTGGGCTTGAGGCCTTGGCCACATCACCCTCACGGGCTGTCAATGACGGACTCATGAGATACTGAAGACTACACACAGGAGAGGCAGACAGTGGGTACCTGAGACAGACCGGTGCCCCCAAAGGAAGCTTCCCTCTGGAGAAACACCCATGGGAGGCTG
Organism: Myodes glareolus; assembly: GCF_982192425.1. Lineage (NCBI taxonomy): Eukaryota > Metazoa > Chordata > Mammalia > Rodentia > Cricetidae > Myodes > Myodes glareolus. Next base: position 69,778,383 of record NC_142033.1, read on the forward strand.
TGAGGAGGGGATTTTGCAGCCCCAGGAACCCCAGACTTCCATTAGAATAAGAATAGCAAACATCATTTGGAGAAAGCTTCTGGTTTATATAATGCTTGATTGGTCAGATTCCCCAGAGGCCCTATCGATTCCCAAGATAGGCTTTCCTGATCCTGATAAGTCAAAGGGTGCTGGTCTCTAAGGGAAAGAACTTGAAGACATCTAGAATTGTCTCAACATCCCCTTGAGGCGGTATGGTCCTCCTAGTCTACAGATAGAAAAACTGAGGCTCAGCAGATAAAGGGCCTGCTCACGAGGGTGGAGCCACAGCCATCCCATACCCTTCAGGCCTTCCCCAGAGCTCGCCCGGCGGGGTTTGTTCTCCTAATTTTAAGCACACCCCAGACTACTTAGCACCAGGATGACTGGAGTCTGTTTGAGAGGACAGATTCCCCTTGGTGGGATAAGACATGAACAGGCGTGCTCTGAAGTCCAAATACCTTTCGTTGGTGGTAGCCAATAACCCAGACCTCCCCCCCCCCCTGCAGAGAATTCCAGAGCCACTCATGTTCCAGCTACACCACTGGGAACCAGCCGCAGAGATCCCAGCCTGAGAATACCCAACGCCCACCCCGACCTATTGCTAAGCCATTGGTCTGACTAGCGGCAGTCCCCTCTTCCCTTCCCTCTGCAGCTGCTTTGGCTTACAGCTGGGTGTTCACCCACACGGGAAGCCTCTCACAGGTTCCCCCAGGCCATCAGTACCACAGCAGGGCAGGAGAGGGTGACTTACAGGGGCAGGGGCGAGGACTTCCTGTTTATGGTGGTGGGGGGGGTGACAGTGATGAGGCCAGAGACAGAAAGGTGAAGCGGTCCAGCATCAGGAGAGCACGGCTTTGAATGTCAGCTCCACTCAGCCCCGACTCCCTCCCCAGAACTTCAGTTTTTCATCTATGACATGGGAGTGGGGTAGCACCCACCTCATAGTGTCCCCTATGGGAGGTAGAAGCCTGCAGGTGGGATCAGCCCTGGCAGGCTTTGGGTTCTGGTGGCCACAGTCATGGCTGCTCTTTGACTCCGGAAGCTGGCTTTTTCCACACAAGACGCTGGCAGTGTTCCACGGCATCACACATCTCAGCAGCCTCTGGGCTGTGGCACCAAAAGCTGGGGCCCATGACACACTGATCCGTGCCTAGAAGTGGGACCTTGGGGCTGTGGCAGGCCCCCATCTTCTTGCACAGGTCCGTGGGGTCCATCATAAACCTGAGGCTCTCTATGAGCACAGGTTCATATTCCGCTACGAAGCGGTTGCACTGCAGCACATAGGGCAGCGGCAGGATGCGGCAACCACCTTTGAAGGCATTCAGGATGTCCCGCTTGGTGCTCTTGCGATCCAGATTCTGGGAAGATACGCCCAGTATCCTTTTGCATCCCTGGCAGAAGCTGCCCTGGTTTTCTTCGTCCACCAGCAGGGAGGGTGTGGTGGCCTCAGCCCTGGAAATGGACCGGACCTGCCTTCTGTTGTTACACAGCCGGATGGTCTCACATACTTTCTCTGGGGTGACCCTGGTCACAAGCTGTACCAAGTTGGGGCTGTAGGTCTCCACCAGGGTGACGCACTGCTGGACCAGAGATTCGGGCATTACGGAACATACTCGCTCCAGAGCGTGGGTGATGAGGGCTTCTGTGCTGTTGGTCATGAGCCATTTGTCCATCTCCTGGATCACGTTCAAGCACACATCACAGGTCAGGCCCAACTGCATCTGCATCTCATTCTTCCTTGGCAGTTCCATCTCCAGAGAGGGGACTCCATTCACAGTGGCCATTTGAGCCAGCCGGTGAGCAGGCTCTCTCTGCTCCTCACAGAAGCCCCCCTTCCTGCAGACCTCCTGTGGGTGGAGAATCTGCAGCATTTGCTTAGCAGGGACAAATTGCTGGCGGATGTAGTTCTTGCAGAGGGCAACCAGGCCAGGCCCCAGGGATTCACACTGATCCTGGACAGTTGCCTCTGCCGAGGTCAAGTTAGACTCTAGAGAACCCTGGAGTCGGGAGATCAGCTGGATACAGTCTTGGCACACAGCACCCCCAAGCATCTGTGATGGGTGGAAGCTGAGGGCCCCGTTGGACAAGAATGGAGCCATCACCTCAGTTGCATCCTCTTGGGTCGGCGGGCTCTCTGAGGTGGCAGTGGCTAGGTACCTCTGTAGTGGCTCACAGAGGGTGAGCGCGGTACATACCGGAGCCAGGGCACTCCCTGCGGTTCCACTGAGCATGCCCAGAACAGCTGTGCTATGGTTGTTCACCATTGCCTTGCATTTAGCTGAAGATTCCGGGCTTGGAAGCCACTCACAGGTCTTCGTTACCGATGCCAAAATGTCAGACTCAGTAGCATCTGGGTTCATCCCGTTACCAGCAGCGGCTGCCACATCCTGGCATATACTGCAGGGCAGGGTCCTGACTGTGGGCTTGCTCCAGACAGCACTCTGGCAGAACCTCACAGCCTGGCACTTCGCAGCTGCCTGCAGATCCTGACACCATACTTCAGAGCCCTTGGCACACTCCTGGGGGCCCGAGATGGGGCTGGCCTTGGTGGCCCCCAGGAGACCGGACAAGAGAATCAGAGCACACAGCATAATGCCTGTGGTTCCACTGGCTGCAGCCTCTACTTGGTTGTGGCTTTAAAACTAGCTCTCCTGCCTGGCCTGCTCAGCAAGGGTCCCGCCTCCTGCTCCTCCCCAGCCTGAGTCAGCGCACCACCTGCATGGGTGCTGGCCCCAGCCTCTCTGACTTCTGCCTCTTGTCCTCTCCACCTTCAGGAAACATCTCCCTCTCTTCCCCTGAATGATCGCTATTTTCAAAGTGTAGCTTCTTCAGGAATGAAGTTTCTTTCTGTTCTGTGTCACACCAGGGCTGCAATTCTAGACTGAATTCCTAGAGTGACTTATTTCAAACTGGGCCTCACAGTCATGTGCCGGCTATAGACTCTTTTCCTTGGGCCCGCTGTTCAGGGGCTGAGTGGACTGTTGACCCCACAGTGCCTGTGTGAAGGCCGCTGGCATGCAGAGCCTTTCATTCTGGAGACTTCTATGGGAGGCCGAGCGTGGGCTGGTCCCTAGCAGATGCGCATGATGTTTGCTGAGGTTCACATGTACAAAAGGGTTTTGTTTCACTGTTAGGTCATTTGTTATCCTCCGCAATTTTGGAAATAGGCATTAGGCAAGCGCATTGGCACCAGGCAAACACACAGGTGGCCAGAACCTCATCCTGTTGATTCTGTAGAGCATTCTGGAGCCAGACTCACCTGTTATGATTGACATGTAGCTCATCACTCCCGCAGGAGTGGGCAGATCGGGGACCCTGAGGGCACCGTGGAAGCCCCACATGCCTTAGTAGCGTGAGTCCCACACGTGGATATCTGTGGCTCAGATCCTGGGGCTCTGGGTGTACAGAGGAATTCACTTCCTAGCTATGTGGGGCTGGTATCCCAGCTGCCTTTGCAACAGCTTTGCAAAGAACGCAGATGGTGTCTCCTGTTGCCCTCCTTCTAGGAGGCTGGGCTGCAGAGACCGGGGGATTAGGTTTGCTGAGCCCTTTAAATGCCTGCCAAGGACTCTGCTTCCTTTGGGCCAGGGGAGGGAACAGGCTTGGTGAAGTGGTGAGGCCGGGCTCTCTTAGCTGCAGGGCCACCAGGGCCAGTTGGGTGAGCTGTACACAGAGGTGGGGCTGCAGACAAGGGGCTCTTATCTAGATCTGACTGGACTGGCCCAGCTGACTCACCCTCCAACACCTTACCCGGGTGCTGTTTACGGAACACCCACTCACTTTGTTTTCGGGGCTCAGGCATGTTTTCAACCCTACAATCAGCTCTGTTTGCCAAACGTGTGACCTGCCATTTGACTCAGTTTTGATGCCAACTTCCCAGAGTCCATCCAGACCCTGCAGTCAGGGGTTTGAACTCTGGCTCAGTCCTCTCCACCTGCATCTATAATGTCATGGTTCCTATGGCCCTCTAAAGTTCAGGGCCTGTTAGGAAGACCCCCAGAATACAGGCAAGTGATATGTTAGCACTGACCAGTTTATCCCCCAGGACCCAACTTAGGAACCACCAGGGGAAGGTGCCAAGAGCAAGAGATGGGTAGGACATGGAACCTCTGGGCCCTATCTGGGAGTGTCAACATCCAGCCCATCTGTGAGTTATGCTGGAGCACTGCCCCTTCCCAGAGTCATGGGTGAGGGATGGCTGAAAGCCCCACTACTACAGGCTCTCTGGTGGGCAGCACTGCCCAGAAGCTGCCAAGGACACTAGCCCAAATCACCTTGCCAGTATAAGTTCAAGTGTGGGCCAAGGAGCTGTTCAGAAAATACTCTAGGCTTAGGGCCTCTGTTGTATTTCGTTTTAATACTGTATCTAATTTAGATGACAGTTGCAGAAATAATTCAGAGAATGCTTGTACCTTCCCAGGGATACTGATAACATTTATTCTCTCTGCATCATTCTGCTTTCTTCTTATCCACCCAACCATTCATCTACCAATCCATCCATCTACCCACCTGTCTATTCGTTTATCCATCTGTTCATACATCCATCTGTCCATCTATCCGTTTGTCTGCCTAGTCATCTGTTGTCCACCCACACACCCATTTCCCATCTATCCACCTGCACATACATTCATTCATACATACATTCATATATCTATTGTCCATCCATACATTCATCTATTCAGCTACCTGTCTGTCCACCCATTTGTCCATCCATTTAGTTATCCACCTCTCCATGCATCCATCTATCCAGTTTTCTATCTGCCTGTCCGTCTACTTGTCCATTCATATATTCTCCCGCCTACGTACCCATTCCATCCATCCATCCATCCATCCATCCATCCATCCATCCATCCATCCGCCTGTCCATCCATCAATCCAACTATGTATCTGTCTGTCCATCTAGTTATCCATCCATTCACCATCTATATATTTCTGTATCCATCTACCCATCCAGTTCTGTATGTCTTTCTATCCACCCTTCCATCCATCCATCCATCCATCCATCCATCCATCCATCCATCCCATCTATCATCTACTCTCCATATATCTGACTGTCAATATGCATAAATATTTACACGCAGTGTGTCACAACTGCTGTGGGCGGCTGTGGGTGAAGGCATTGTGTCTCTTTGCCCATTTCTTCCGTGTGTCATTCCTAAGAATGAGGGCATTCTCTCCCATAACCACAGTGCACTTATCGAAACCGAGAGCTGCAGTGTTGACCCAGCGTTATCCACCCTACACCCAGGTCCAAGCTTTCCAGGTGCCAGAGGTGCCCTGTTCCGAGAGCTTATCTCCCAGGCCTGATACACTCACTCCACACATTGCTTTGCTCACGTCTGCCTGGAGTCTTGATAGCCAGGCCTTGTCTCTGTCACACTAGGGCATAGGCTGGTTATAGTACCCACGCCCTTCATTGGTGATGCTTCATGATTGGTCGAGCTGGGTCCTATAGTGGCAACCTTCTTTTCTGCCCTTGGTCCTCTGAGGGCTTCAGACCCATAGGCACTTGAAACGGGTGTTTTACTGTACAAGAAAAGCTTTCTCCTCTCTCCTTGTCCCCTTCAGCTCTCTTCATATTTCTTTATTCCTTAAAAGAAAAGCCCATAGCTGTTGATCTTATTTTTACTGTTCTTAAATCCAATTTACTGTAATTTTTTTTGAACTATTGTCTGTGAGTCTTAATCCACAGCCATTACTGGTTGCTCTCGATAGCCACATGGCTCCAGTTTCGACCTGTGGAGCTCATGGAGCTGTCTTTTGTCTCTTCCAGTTGTCCTCATCATTCCTTGAGGCCCTCATATCCAGCTACAGCACCATCCCAGGCTCAGTTCATTCTTTCCTCAGCCAGCCCAGGATTCAGCTTTCCCTACAAGGAAAGTGTTGAGAAATCCTATCGGGAAGCTAGTTGAGCCTGCCATGCCACTGTCATTTCCAGACCCTTGTTGACACAAAATGATACTCCACTTATCGATGAGGAAAAAGGGTGAAGGTGGAGGGAAGGATGTGTGTTTATGAAACCATAGACACACGCTGATAAAGTACTAAGTGTTCACCTGTGTGCACATAAATGCTTGTGATATATTTATCCATCCATCCATCCACCCACCCACCCACTCTACCACTCAACCACTCATGTGTCCACCCACCTATATACTCTCCTTCCTATTTATCCATCCATCCATCCAGCCAGCCATCTACATGCACCCATTTTTGTGAGCACCGCGCAGTCCAGCTTCCCTCTTTTCAGTGTTTGGACCTCCCTTGCCTAGCAGTGAGAAGCCTAGCTCTTATTATCCATAATGTATCATTCACTCTCATTTTCAAATCCAAAATATATTTAAAAAAAATAGTTTCAGGAGCACTAGCCCACCCCATTGTGAAAAGCAAACTTTACTAACTGTATTTCTGTGACTATTGACAGTGGACTTTATTCTGCTGAAGAGGAATTTATACCCAGCAAAGTGTGCACATCTTGAGTGGTCAGATCAGTGTCTGCCAACACATGTGTTTCTTTAAATCATGCCCCAACCAGGATGCACAGCCCTTGCTTATGCCCCTTTCCAGTTGTTCAGCGTTCCTTATTGTTTCCTACCATGGTCTCATTTCCACGGCTATAATCATGCATGTAAACTTACTACTGTGTTCTTCTGGCCACATTATAAGATCTGTCTGCGCTGCCTTCACAGCTGTCTGCAGTGAACCTTGCCAGGTCAAGCCAATAACTTGTTCCTGCAGTAGTCTGTGTATCCACCGTGGGCTGACATTGCTGACTTCTGGTGTGGGCTCTCTGGTCCCCTGGCACTCTGAGCATTCTTGGTGGCATGATGTGAGCCATGCAAGTTTCTATAGGGTGAGCGCCAAGGCTCCTCTCTGTTGAGTGCCAACCCTCCTGAGCTGTTCTGAAGTGGCTACACCTGCTGCCACCACCCAGCACCACTAGTGCCCATCTCTCTTTGTGGCTCTGATTTCAGCCCTTTAGAGATAATGAGCAAATGCTTACATGTCCCCCCACCCCCTGCACTTTAACGGATGGTTGTTATTGAGGGTTCGAGAAACACTACTTGCTCCCACAACTTTTAAAACAGCGTTTTCTGTGTGTTTCCACGTACATACTGGTCCGGTCTGCTCATGGGGGCATGTAGGCAGGTGACTGGGGTGCATGTGGTGGTGAATCCCTGACCCGGATGCTGGGCCAGCGGAAACAAAAGGGGACTGGGCGGCCTCACCCCCATGGGAGGATTGCCGGGGAGTGATTGGAACTCTATTGTCTCTTGGTGAGTAAAGAGCACCCTAGGAGAGGCTAAGCCGGGTGTGACTGCCTGTGTGGCAAGATAGCCCAGCTCTCACGCTGTTCCCTGTGTGCTGCCCAGCCCCTCACCTGCTTAGTGGCATCTCCATCAACCTCCACGAGGAAGGCGAAGAGGGACAGGAGCCATGTCGCCTGCTCCCTCATTCCCACCCTTCTCTGGAGGTAGAAGATGTTGCCATGGCTTCTCTATCTTCTTACGGAATACGGGTCCCAGACCGCATTGTCCTCCACTCCTCTACCTCAGTCACCCACCATGATACTCTGCTCCCTCATCCCTCACTTCTGTCCTTCCTGGGTCTTCCTGGTGACACTACTGTCCCCTTCCCAGGGCTCACCTTCGCTGTCTAGCCACAGGTGGACCGAGGTTTCACCAGTCACTCCTTTCACACAATATTCCCCAGGTGACAGTGAGCCAGAGCTCAGTGGGAGGAGGATGGGGAAGTGTGGGCCACACCCTTGGACACAGAGCATTGATGAGCAAACACAAAAGGACCTTCCCTACTGCACAGGGTGAAAGTGGGGACATGGCAGGAAGCCATGTGGGGTCAATGGTAGAAGGGGGTTCCCTACAGAAAGTCTTCAAGAGGTAAGGTAAGGGCATCGGCCCTTTGGCGGGGGATGGGGGGAATGTGCTGTTCACTTGACGCATCAAAGAGGGGACAGACAGACTGGCTGATCATTAAGCTGTTGATCTGACCCAGAGGAGTCAAGGGCAAGAGGTGAGATTCTTTAGGGGGTCTCTGGGAAGGGAGTGCCAGGTAGGAATCATGCCAAAGACCATTGTCTGGTTCCTCTGGGAGTGCCCATCGGTGAACAAGCCTGTGGGTGGTGTGAGGTGAGGTGTGGAAGGACAAGGAATCAGGGGGTGGGATTGGATGAGCAAAAGGCAGGCTAGAGCAGAGGGACTCTGGCATGTGGGGGCCTCTAGTGAGCAAGTCAGTTGAGGTCTCATCACTGCTCACCCCAAACAGAGCTGGTCCTGTGGATCCACAGAGCCCTACTGACTACCTACTAACGCAAAGATAGTCAACATGTAGGGTTCTTGCCCCTCCCCCATAGGTTCCTTGACTCCTGAGGGATAGAAGGTGAGAATCAAGCTGGGAGGCCAAGCTGGGCCTGGCTAAGTCACTTGTGAGTACAGTGGAGGACAGGCCTCTTTACTTCTGAAGTCTTGCTGCACTCCAGCTCCGACCCCTCCTCTGGGACCACCAGGCTAAGAGGTCAGACATGAGGTCTTGGATTCTGCCCCTCCTACTGCTTTCCAACCACAGAGCAGAGTCTGGAGCCCACCAACCAAAGCCTTGTACCCCTGGCTCCCTCAGGGGCTTCTGGGCCAGGAGCAGGAGTGGAAGGAATCGAAGGTCCTGAGGCAGCCTGGCTGGTGACTGCAGCCTGAGGCTAAGTATGGTCTGGCTAAGAATAAAGCAACTCATCCTCCTGCTTCTAAAGCCAGAGTCGGCGCTGTCCCTCCAGGTTCTTGGGGAGCTCTGCAGATGTTGGCAGAATCTGTAGCCGGGTGCCCCATCTTTGCCCCCGTCCACAGCTGGCTTTCCTCTTCATCCCCATGTTTGATTTCTCCTCTTCATAAAGACCCAGTCATGACTAGAGTCCCAGTGGAGAATAGCTCACCTAAGTTCTTCAGTGAAGACCTGAGGTCAGCTGCCAGGGGTTACACTTCAGCATCCTTTGGGGGACTCTGGGGGGGTATACACCAACCCATGACAGGTGTGTCCTGGGCTCCGGTGTCCTTGACTCTAATCTTTCACTATAGCTTAGATTACTCCTGGTTCCAGGAAGCCTTGGGGCAAGGCAGTGCAGTAGAAAACTCGTTTAGAGTCCAATATGTTGCTGAGCCCCTGGGATCACAATGCTTGGATGTTTATGAACCTCTCCGTTGCTTGCAGGATATCCTGAGCATTTGGGACTGTGGCTCCGTAGGCTGCACAATCCCCTAAAGTCAGGGCTCAGGCAGATGAGACCCCAGGCCTGAGCCTTTGCTATTGGTGACCTGTGAGCCAGATAGACCCTGCAAGTCTAGGAGCCCATCATGGCTGTTAAAATGTAGCCATTATTTGCAGCCTCTGAGACTTAGGACCTGGGGACTCTGGCCCCATGGTGGCTGGAGCCTAAATCTTTTTGTAATTCTCTCTCTCTCCCTCTCTCTCTCCCTCACTCCCTCTCTTCTCTCCCTCACTCCCTCTCCCCCTCTCTCTCCTTCATTCCCTCCTTCCTCTCCCTCCCTTTCTCCTTCTCTCTCCATCCCTCTATCTTTACTTCTATGTGGCTTGGACAAGCCTAGCTCCCCAATACTGGTTAACTATCTTTGTGTGCTGTCTTTCTTGGGACACCAGTCCTCCCGGCATGTCAGTAGACTCCTCCAGTATTTCCCAGATCCCCTCTGTGCTGTTCCAGATCTCAAGTCTGAGGAGCCTCTTGGCCCACCTTGCTCTTGAGCACTGGAGGTGGGCAATGGAAAATCCTCACTCAGGATAAGTAGGTCAGCACATCTCAGGTGGATGAGGAGCTGGATCAGTGAGCAGGGTCCCTCTTCCCATGTGGGAAGAAGGAAAGCAGCAGGCCTTAGAGCATCCTGATGCTGGGCCTGGTGGATTAGAGTTGTTCTCATGTGTGCATTCAGCAGTTATTTATTGGGCATCGATTCTGCACCAAGTGCTATTCTGGGTGCTGTAGATACTTGAGCTAACTAGATAGCAATTCAAGCTCCTGGGACTTACACTCCAAGGGAGGGAGTGGAAATTGAGCAACAAACACAGTAAGCATGGTAGTGGAGAACGGGGCGGGGAGCCGAAAGAAACCCTACAAGTTGCAAGGCAACTGGGAGAACCAAGAGCGTGTGGTCAGGTATGGCCTTGGTGACACGGCAGTACTTGTGTGAGGATTCCAGAGAAGGCGTGGGAGAAAGCCAGGAGGGAGTGTGATTGTGTACTAAGCAGGGAGGTTGGCATGTACAAAGGTCCTGAGGTGGTACAGGAATGGCAAGGAAGCAGAAGTCTGGGACAGAGTGAGTGGGGGAGGGAGTGGGAGGAACCGGAATTAGAAGAACCAGGTAGTATGGATTCTGGCTTTACCTCTGAGGGAAGTAGGGGACCACTGCAGGGGTTCCGGCAGAGCAGTGGCATGACCTGACAGGACCTTTGTGGGGATCAGCCTGAGGCAAGGGTGGCAGTTAGGAGAACTACTAAGCAGGAGTTAGAGGCAGTAGGGCCCTAGGGGTGGCGTGGGCATGGGTGGTGACCTTGAATTCCAGATCTGCTGGTGGATGGATTTTCTGGTTGTTGCTTTAAATTTGGGGCAGGAGAGAAAGCCTTTGAGGCAGCCCATTTGGCCTGAGCTCTGGAGAAAACTGGCACGAAGGAGGGGCTTAGGCAGACACACCTGTCCTGGGTGTGTCATTGCGTCACCCAAGGGAGAGCAGTGCCTGCCCAGAGTGAGGTGTGGAGGAGGATGGGGAGCACGGGGAATGGGGCCACACCGTGGGCAGCAGGAAGGAAGGACGGGCGGGCACAGGCTTACACCATGGGGAGCTGTCCCTCCCCAGCAGGAAGAGGGGACAGGGGACTAACAATATGGACACAGCCTGTGGTACATCAACAGGAATGTGAACCCTCCTCCCAGGAGTTAGGCCTCAGCAGGGAGCTGGGTCCAGAAACAAGGATGGGATCCCTGTCTCTCGTGGCAACTGAGGTCTAAGGTCGGGCTGTTCAGGCTGGTGATGGGAACTGGAGGAGGGGAGCCAGTGATGGCTGGGAGCCCTGGAGACACATTAGGTGTAATCTAGAGGGGCGAGGGAGTGGAGTGCATAGCTTGGCCTAGTCAGGTAGAGACCTGTGAGTAGCCATGGTTGGACACCCTGGCCTTGCTATAGACGCCAGCTGGGAGGCAGGAGTGGGGGAGGCAGTGGTGAGCAGTTGGGAACTGGGAGACTTTCCTCCCAGAACGTCATGACCTCTGCCAGTTCCACAGGCGCCTTGCTCACAGGCGCCTTCCTCACGTGTCTCAAATGCCCTCTAATCAGGGTCACACCTTGATGTGTTGGAGTGTTAATTCCCTGGGAAGCACAGCGCCCTGGGTGGTCTGGATGGGCCATTTGAACTTCCTCCCTGGCCTGGGGCAAGACAGAGGTGAGACTGGCTGGCCAGGTGCAGGGAGCATGCTCCTAGGCCAAGCGCCAAAGCTTACCTCCCTCCTCTTTCCTTCTTGTCTGTCTCTTTGCCCGCGGTCTGCTCTTCCCTCCTTGCCTCCCTCTCTTCCTCAGTTCTTCTCTCCTCTTCTTTCTTCCTCCCCTGTGGTTTTTAGTGCTTAGTTATATTTTCCTTACAGTTAGTGAGAGGGGGCGGCTTGTTGACGAAGGAGGGATGGAGGGCAGAGGCAGAGAAAGGCAGGCAAGGCACAGCTGAGAGACACCACCTGAGTATCCAAACTGTTGAGTAAGGCTGGCCTGCCATGGGCTACACTGATCCCAGCCTCCTGCTTGACCCCTGTCCCCAAGTGAATGCCCTTCCTTCCTAAGAGCATGTGCCTTCTCTGATGTCTGCTGAGGCAATGTAAGGCACAGCTACTGCAGTAGAAGGAAGTTTGTCTCTTCATTCTCAGGCCGCATCTTTGATCTAGGCAACTTTGTGCTTTCTCCCCAAGGCTGCCATAGGGATCCAACAAAATTCGGCATACAGAGGGCCCTGAAGAGATCCCAGCACCCCTGGGGATAGGGTCTCAGTCCCACCTTCACCCAGCTGCCACCAGCTCCGCCCACCCGGCTCCATCCTCATGCTAGGACATGCCTATGCAAGCAATCCCTTGGTGGGACCTTGTGCCTGGGGCTGCTGAGATTGCGAAGGAGGATCTGCTTCAGCTTTGGGAGCATCCCTGATGCTTGGTGTTCTGCTGTGGGTGCAGCATCTGTTCAGAGCTCCACCACTGCCATTCCAGGCTCTCCTCTGCATCCAGACTCCCCTGCATGCCGTCTCAGAGGGAGGGTGCGTGACTGACTCCCTGTGGCCCCTCCCTTTGAGGTGGCGTAGGGAAGAAATGATGCGGTCAGCTGGCCTGAGGTGGGCAATGAGCTCCAGTGTACAGAGAGGCTCTGGTATGGACAGTGTCACTAGTCTCTGTTGGACGTGGCAATCGTCTCTTCAAGATCCTCTCTGGCTGCCACAGCAGACACTGGCAACCCCAGCCCATCCTCCTGCCCACAGGCCTGGAAGGGTCTACCTGAAACAGGCATCTGCTGAGGTCACCAAGGGAGGCCTCAAGATGGTTCGCGCAGGCTGAAAGGCAGGTACCTGTCCTAGTCCAGGATGAGGCTGAAGCACTGTGGGCAGAACTGGTGGCAGCTGGGGTGAAGGTCAGACTGAAACTCAGGAAGACTCTACCCCAGGAATGCTGGGTGTTGGGAGCTGTGAACCTGTGAACCCCGCCCCCGACCCCATCCTGAATTTTTGGTAAACAACTTGTAATGCTTGTAGCTGCTCTGAGCAAGAGACCCTCAGGTGTTCCTGATGGCAGGGGAGTGGTTTCTGGTGGGTTTGGCTGGGACGTGGCTATCAGTGGAGAATCCCTATATGGACTGCCCCTGGACACAGTGAGGGGAGCATTCCTGTTTCAAGGATGACCCATGGAGCTGTCTGTGTGTCTTTGTGTATTTCCATCTCCAGGTCCTCGCCTGGTTCACGAACTGTATGGTAGCGCATAGAGCGCTGACGGGCGTGGTACGCTACAGCTGGGATCCTCTGTTTGCCAAGTTGCCTTGGATCTATATGGCTGTATAGGGGATGGAGAAAATGTTCAGTTCTGCTGGGGGTTGGCTCAATCGGTAATCAAATGACCTCAGGCTCAGGACCAAGGAGACAAGTCCTGATCCTAAGGACACCCAATCGTATTCTCCTTCCTTCATTCAACAGGACCCAGAAGAGCAAGGGCATTCTCCAAGGGCACTAGGGAGTCACTGGGACTGGCACAGGTGTGCTGACCTGGCGTGCAGGGCTTAGCTGGGAGGTGGAATCAGGCTGGGGAGAACAGTGTGGGTGTTCCACCTAAGGGAGGAGGAGCTGTTGCTACCTCCCATATCCAAGTCCTGTCCATCACAATCAAAGGACAGGGGCTTCTACCCCAACCCTGGTTTCCCCTGACAAGCTAAGAGTCTGATTTTGAGTCAGAGCAATATTCATGGGTGGGGTACCTGAGTTGGGGCAGAAGGGATCCCAACTCTAAAGCCAGCTAATCTGCTTTCAGATCTTGAACCCCTGCCCACTAGGACCCCAGTTTCTACCCCTGTAGCCATGACTTGGGGTAATGTGCCCAGAGAGGCCACAGCATAACGAATGTCTGCATAGCGTCTGCCTGCAGGAACTTAGTAACAGGAAGCTTCCAAGAGCCCCTCCCTGCTTTCTGCAACAACCACAGTACAGAGTCATACACCTGGCCTACCAGGCTACCAGTGCATCTGTGGGACCTAGGAGGGAGACTGTCCCAGCTCAGAGATCAATAATTGCAGCCAGATGTGTATTTGGAGGACTTGGGTAAGCTCTGCTGCTCCCTCCACCTAGGGCCAATAGAACCTTATAGAAAAGCCAGGAACATTCCATTCCCTCTGATGCTTCCCAGGAGGTCTTTTTGTTTTGGAAGACTGGCATGGGCGTCTGGAACAGCTGTACAGCCCTTGGGGGAGGGTGCAGAACAGAGGCTTTTGTCTGGGAACCCCTTTCTGAGGCCCCCATAAAGACTGACGGAGGGATGGTCCCAGGCAGGGCAAAAAGCACTTGCCTTGCTGGGGTTTGATGTCACCAGGCTCCAGCTCACAGGACACAACCCCACTGTGGTTCCTCCTCCTCTTTATCCATCATTTTGACAAGCTGCACATAGCATAAGCCTTGTGCTAACTCACCACCCTTTCTTGGGAATCACTCAGCTCTGGATGAGCCCCAGGCACTGTCTCTGTCGACCCATTTCACAGACAGAAAAGCCCCATTCACACTTTGGAAGCCTGGCCTTGAAAACATGAGTGTCCCAGTGTCAGGGTCTTCAGTCTCAGGAGCCATCTGAAGCGGGATGGGGATGGGAACCAGCTCTTGTGGGCTGCTGATTTGAGAGGGGAAAGTATAGCTGTGCCAGCAAAATCCTGCAATCAGGAAGAGATTCAACATCCATGGAGCGGTAATGGAGCTCCACCTCTCCCAGGTCAGACAGATGTGCGTGGTCTGCACATGTGTTATAGATTCCTGAGAAACACCACGGGGCCAGCTATGTCTACCCCACCCATTACACTGTTACTCGCTCTCTACCCAGGTATCCATATTCTGCTGCCTCTGTGGCCTGTGCCTAGAGTGTTCAGGCTGCCCCCTGCTGCTTAGGCTGTGTGTTCCTCTTACACAGTCTGATTTAGGACCTGCTCACAGATGGCTTCACCACTTCCTTTCTGAGGGACCCTGTGCTCCAGACCCCAGCTTTCTGCTATTGCAGTCAGGTCAGCCCCAGGTTGGACATCCTGGTGCATGGGAGCCAGTGAGGGGTGGCATCTCAGGAGCTTTCTTCCTGGAGCATCCGAGCTCCACATGGGCTTCCTAGTCTGAGTACGGGGCTGCCTGGCCACCTTCCTGGAACACCAGGAAGATTTTCTTCCTCCTTTCCTTCCTTTTTACTTCCTCTCTCTCTCTTCTCTCCTTCCTATTCAGAAACTCAGGACAATAGGATACAGTTAACCTCCTATGTGCAAGATGAACTAAGGTCAGCTGCCAGGTCTTTAGTCTCTGTCTCTGCCTAAGAGGCAGGCCTTTCCCCTCCTTTGCCTGTCCCCTCTTCTTGGTGGCAGTGGCCAGTGTTCATGTGAGCATGCATGTGGCTTAGGGAGGGATGTGGTCATGACGCCTGGTATGCCCTGAGGTCCATGAACTCAAAGGTATCTATACTGAACTTTCACAGCCAGCAGGGGTGGCCTAGCTTCATGCCTGGGCCTCTTCCACTTCATCCTCCTTGTCTATCTCCAAAGACCACAGAAGAGTGGTCTTGTGATGTCGCCTGAAGTTTGTGGCATTCAGGTTTCCAGAAATCTGCAGCTTTATGGGTGGTTTCACTAAGCCACTGCGCCCCACCTGGACCAGGAACCTCCAATAGGTCCTTGAGAAAGGCTGTCAGGGGCCGCAGGAATGAGCAGAAACTGGGCAAACACTTGAAATTCTGTTGATCTATCATTTATTTATTCAGTCATCTTTGTTACATAGCCCCGAGTGACCTAGTACTCGCCCTGTAGTCTAGTATAGCCTCAAACTCCCGTCTGTCCTCCTGCAACTAGGAGTTTGGGGGCTCCATCATGGCACTGGCTGACTGTAACTGACCCGTGGCCTCTGTAACTGACCACCATTACAGACACTGCTGGACGGGACTGTATCTGGGATCTTGGTGCCCCCTCCCAGGCCATGTTATAGGCTTGATTCTCAGGCACGATTCTACGGGAGGTGGCAGGGCCCAGTGAAAGGCCTAGGATCAGGGGACCCTTGAAAGGGTTACTGGCCCTTCTTTTTCCTCTCTGTCCTCAAACAAGTGGTGAGTGGTTCACTCTGTCACAAGCTCCCACCACGATGCGTTCACTAACCCCCTTGAGAGGCCTAGAAATGATGCCTGGATTGTGGACCAGACGTTAGCCACACAACCCTTTCTCTCCATAAGCTGCTCATCCTAGGCATTTCTTACAGAGACCCAGAACTGATGGTCACAACAAGGAAAAGAGACAGCTGCAGTTAGGTTGCTTCTGACCCAGTCCATGACTCACTTGCCCTATGGTGGTCAGACCCCAAGCTCAACCGCTATGAAGCTGGACTGGATGACACTCACCCAGCCCCAGCACTGGGGGCGTGCACAGCCCTGGCTCCAAGGGCACCCAGAGAATAGAACTCGGTTTTATTGGGACCCATCCTAGTGGTGGCCAGTGTACCCTTGGGAGTACACATCTGAGGTCCAGATATGAGGGCATTATCCCCTTCCTGGTCTCTGAAAGGCTCCCAGTGCCTCACGATATTGGCCATCATGACTCTGCTGTGCTCCACTATATGGAGAGACACTTGGGGCTCTCGGGTACCTCTGCCCATTCACAGTCCCAGGCCTTCAGTGATGCCCAGAGCCATGGCAGGAGTTGTGGGCTTGTCGGCCTTTCATGTGCAGGGCTGAGTGCCCTGGGACTTGGAATTTCAGATCTGGGAAGCAACGCGCCGCCCTCCCCCATCCTGCCTGTTACATGGCATCCGTTTTCCGTGGTCACCCGACAAGCTGGTTGCGTTTTCACACATGCTGCGGTGACCCTGCTATGAACTTCCAGCGGCCTTCCAACACCTCCAACAGCATGTTTAACACACGCGGCTAAGCCGGAGCTTTGAATCTTTCATGTGGCAGGCTAGCAAAGGCACCTCATTGTCATCCAGGGCTTTGATCTTCCCCCTCCCTCCTCCAGGCTGGAGGGATCAGAAATGCCCAGGCTGAAGGCACATCTCAAGTATTCCAGAACCTTCTTCAAGATGCTCTGCCAAAAATGTCAAAGGAAATTAGCGAGAGCTGATGTCAGGCTCAAGGAAGCAACATTCAATCAGTGGCACCATTCTCTCCCCAAATTGAATTATTCATCATTTCCCGCTCTTAATAAAATAATTACTGCCTCGAGTTTGCCCTCCCTTTGAGAGGGTCTTGCTTCTTATCAGAATGTGAAAGGGGCTAAGGAGGAGTCCCCAGAGAGGGGGAGCAGGAGGCCATGGACACCTCCCCCATGACCAGCTCCCTTATCCAGGTCCACCACCCTCCCCTCCTAGTGACCAAACATACGTCTATCTGACCTCCAGCTGCCAGCCTGGACATCGAGATTCTTCTCTGTATGGTGGCTGCAGATGCTACCTGATTAGCAAGGGAAGTGTTGAATGGTGACGATCACTATTCCAGGAACTCAGGGACCGCCATGACGTACCTAAGTAGGAATGGGGACAGGGTGAAAAGGAAGAGGAAGTAGGATTCTAGTGTTATAGCATACCAGAAAGGGTCCTATCAGTGACCTCGCTGGGGATGCTGTAGGGATGCCTGTCCTCTGTCCCCATGGCTGGTGGTCATCCTCCAAGGGTCAGCCCCGACACTCACTCAGGCCTCTGAGTCCGTGTCATGACCCCATCCATAGGACCCAGGAGCACTCTGGTATCTTCAGCATCAAGCCCCATGTCCTGTATCCCCAGTCCGTGTATTCTGGCCACTCTACTCACACCTGGGACAACAGAGAGACCCTTAGGAACGCTGCTCTGCCTGCCTCAGCTTCCCTGTCTCTTGTGGGAGACCTGACTCACATGACTGGAATCTGATGGGCTCCCCAACAGACCCACCTGTCCAGGTACATGGCTCTGGGGAATAAAAATTGAGCCTTCTAGAAAGGGCAGAGCACAAGCTCAGGAAGAGACACCAGGGCACCCGTGGGGAGCATTCGAATCTGGCTTCGGGCTTCACACCCTCTAGACTGTGGTAACTGGGAGATGTGAGGACACAGTGTGACTTCTCTCCTTACTGTGAAAAGATACCTAACAAGAAGCAACACGAGGATGAGAGGGTTTATTTCACACTACAGTCTGAGGGTACAGTCCAAAGGCGTGGTGGCAGGAGTGGGAGTCCTGTCCCCTGGTGCCAGCAGTCAAGAGATGGGAGATGAGCTCTGGATGTCAGCCCACATTCAGGGTGGGCCATCTCTCCTCAGTTCACCCTCTGACCACACACCCAGACACCTCAGAAGCCTGTCTCCTAGGTGACAATCCAATTGGGCCGTCAATGTGGAACAGTCATGACAGGCAAGGAGCTCACTGCCGAAAGATGAGGATTTCAAGTGGCTGAGTGTGGGGCTGAGGGTTGGCCTTTGGCCTGTGATTCTTGCAGGATAGCAGTGGGACAGTGACTCAGCGAACATTTGGGGAAACTAAGTCACTGGTAGTATATGACCCAAGACTTAAAGACAGAGGCCAGGCACTTGGCCAAGAAAGCTGACCTCCAGACTCAGTCTTGACATCATGACTGAATGTCTTTCTGAAGAAAGACTGTAGAATCATGGACTCTGAAGCCCTGGCCCCTGTGTCCTTAGGATGGGCCACACAGCCTGGTTTTTCAAAGGAAATAGGCTTGTGTGAGGGTCTGAGGTTTGAACTCGGGATGTATGCTGATGTTGACGGTGTGATAAGGGGACAGTTATTTGACTTCTCGAGCTCAAATCACATATTTTGAGCATGAATTGGCAGAAGAGATTCCGCACACTGTAGGTGCTTCTTGTGTGAGGGGTGTGTGTGTGTGTGTGTGTGTGTGTGTGTGTGTGTGTGTGTGTGTTTTGA
The DNA here is from genome assembly GCF_982192425.1 of Myodes glareolus. NCBI lineage: Eukaryota > Metazoa > Chordata > Mammalia > Rodentia > Cricetidae > Myodes > Myodes glareolus. Next base: position 69,797,067 of record NC_142033.1, read on the forward strand.
GATCTCTGGGGTAGGGTAGAGTTTCAGGGAGGAGCTTAATGGGGCTGAGTTTACATCTTGTCCTAGCTGAAACAGTATAAGCTGGAGACTGGCAAAGCAATTTGCTGTTTGACTTTGGGGGATAAGACCAGTGATTTGTGCTTATTGAATTTAGAAATGGTGAGAAGGAAAGTTTGGCAGATCTGGGGAGATGCTGTCATTCTCATTTGCTGCCCTGGAGTGTTGCCGTGTGCATACAAATGGCCTGATTAATGTTTCGGTGGGGGCCTCATGCTCACCAGCCTTGCCCATGCTGCACCGGAGCCTGGGAACAGGCAGGAGGAAACCTCCAGTAGGAAGAAACCTCCAGCAGGCATCCCCAGTCCAGGAGCCCCAGGAGCCTGAATAGGGCCATAGCTGAGTGTCTAGTGTGCTGAGCCTGCATTAACTCATTCATCAGTGATGCACACAAGTTTCTACACTGGACCACAGTGAATCGGGGATGCCACAGTGAACTGGATACGTTTGTACAATTTGGAACTTTCCAGACTAGAGAGCAAGAAGGATGCAAATTCACTGTCAAGTGGCATCAGAATACTATAAGCTGACCAGTCTTCACAGAAGAGTCAACATAGGTGGGAAAACTGGAGAAGTCTCTGTGGTTGGGAAGATGGGAATTTTAGTGACAGCCTATGGGATGTTCACTAGGGGGAAATGTACCATGTCGGCGAAGATACAACCAAAACTCTTATGTCCTGAGGGGCTGGGTTATTCAGGAAAATGGGCACACCAGTTGGTTGGGGCAGAGAGTCTTGAAAACCTTATTAACACGGGGGGCCTGAGTCTTAGTGCAAGCCGTTCTAGGGTTTGGGGCAGAGGGGGTCATGCAGGAGGCTTAGTAGTTCAGCAGTGCAATGGGTTGGTTGGCTAGTGAGTTATTGTGGAGTGAGGGGCAGTACTTGTGGGAGTGTCTCTTCCTTAGGAGTACCCGAAACGGTACTCTGATCATGTTCTCTGGGGTTCGTAAGAGGCTAAAAAATAAGCAAAAGCAGAGAGAGAGAGAGAGAGAGAGAGAGAGAGAGAGAGAGAGAGAGAGAGAGAGAGAGAGAGAGAGGAAGGACAGCACACACAGAGAGAGAGAGGCTGGTCAGTGAGCTAGGCTGGGATACGGAAGCTGGGATCAGCAGTGGTCTAGCTATGGATGTGTGTAGCCCAGCCTCAGCTAAAACCTCAGTGCTCCAGGTCAGAGTCCCAACCATGCCACTCCCTCTCTACAGAAACAGTGATAAAGGCTCGGAGTACCGGACTTGGGGACCAGGGAAGTGACCGTCATTAACATCTCACTGTGTGTCAGGTCCGTGTGACACCAACTATGGTCTCTGAGGCCTGATACATGGGTGTTTGTGCGTCAGAGCAAGGCCGGAAGCAGATGTTGGCGCTCCTCCCACTCAGAGCCCTTCCCTCAGCATGGTGTCAGCGTTTACCCTCCCAGCTCAGTCTCTGCTCACCCAACACTTGTCTCTTTTTAATGCAGCAGAATGATACCAATTTCTCTTCTCTTCACTGTGTGGTGCTGGTGGCATTGTGGCTCCCCCAGGATACCGGGGAAAGGTGTGACATCTCCCCAGGCACCAGCACACAGACTTCCCTCTGCCATTATAATGAGGGGATGGCAGCATCTTTGGGGAACTCGGAGCTGGAGTTTTCTCATTTCCGCTGATTTTAATGTTGCTGCCCTCCCGGGGGCCCTGTGCTCGAGATGAACAGGCACTTTTCAAGTCTGTGTCGTGTTCTCTTATAAACACACATCCTCACTGTAGAACATATAGCAAACACTGAAGGGAAAAGTTTACCCACAACCCCACTCACCAAGGGTAATATAACTCATTCCTTGCAGCAGCCGCGCACTTGAAATGACATGACAGGCTCTCTGCAGACCTGGTGGGTGCCAGGCATATGGAAGCCTGGTTCTCAGCTGCTCAAACTGTTAAGTCCCCAGTTGTGTCCTCAGGCCATGACTCAGGAAGGCCACCGGGGCTCTAACCAGTCTCAGATAAGGACTCCAAAGAACAAAAAGATCGATGCTGTCCAACTCCAGAACCCTCTATGGAGAGCCCTTTCGAACTGTCTGCCTGGATGGGAATACATGGCTGCCAGAGTCTCCCATGACCCGAACTCAGGAGCCAGCACTATTCTCTGGGAACAGAGCATCAGCTTGTGGTATCAACCGCTGAAGTAGAGGCTTCAGCCCACATTCTCTTAAGTCCCTTGCTGCTGTGGCCCTGGCAGCCTGCCCTGTGCAGGTGTCTGTCCTATAGGGCCACAGATTACCCTAGCACTGCAGGGGGAACAACGCTAACATCAAGTGACTCTTTCCCAGAGCTGGCCCAGGTCTCTGACCTTAGGAGTCAGGTCAGGCTTAGGAGTCTAAGCCCTAAGCTTGCAGATCCATCATGGTGTGAACACACAGCTGTACTCACCACACTGCCTGCCCCAACATCTGTCCATCATGTGTTCAGGTCCTCAGTCCTCCTCAGCACTGCCTCCGCCCATAGGCAACATCTCAAGCCAGTGTTTTATGGTGACTGGATTGCAGAAAGCTGAGGCTGTTTTCTGAAAGCCAGGGGTTGAATCTGAATGTTGCACCTCACCTTTGCAATTCAAAGCAATGATATGGGCTTATGTTTGAAATTGAGCCTGTCTTTGTTGGAATCCTTGCTCTTCCACTGAGTTGCTGTGTGACCTGGGACAAGTCAGTTTACTTCTCTGAACTGCAATGTACTCATTCATAAGATGGGAAATAGCTAACATTCCCTTGAAGAGTTGAGAAGGAATATTTGAGTATTGTCTATAAGTGAAAAGGGTGGGATCCGATGGTGTGTCTTAGGGTTTCTATGGCTGTGAAGAGACACCATGACCACAACAATTCTCATAAGGGAAAATGTTTAATTGGGCCAGGCTTACAGTTTCAGAGGTTTAGACCATTATTGTCCTGGCAGGAAGCATGGTAACATGCAGGCCAACATGGTGCTGGAGAAAGAGCTGAAGTTCTACATTTTAATCTATAGGCATCAGGAAGTGAACTGTCCTCCACTCTGGTCATAGCTTGAGCATATGAGACCTCAAAGCCCACCCTCACAGAGACACACTTCTTCTAACAAGGCCACACCTACTCCAACAAGGCCACACCTCCTAATAGTACCACTTTCTATGGGCCAAGTATTCAAACACATGAGCCAATGGGAGTCAGACACATTCAAACCACCACAGGGTGGTGGCAATGATGGGGTTGATAGTGGTTATACTGATGATGAAATGTTGATGATGATGGTGGTGGTTGTGGTGGTGGTGAAAGGGATGCTGGTGGTGAAAGTGATGATGATGTTAGTGATGAAGACCTTGGTGGTGGTGAGGTCATGATGCTGGTGGTGTTTATAATGCAAGTCAAAGCCAGGGTCTAGATGACAGGCCCAGAGCTCAGGAGTGACTCTCACAGCAATGGTTCTCTCTCTGTGCTCCCTGCAGTGAGAGCTCTCAGGGAGTATCCTGATTCTGAGCTGAGGGTGCCGGAGAGTGGGTGGTGATGTCTCAGACTAACCAAACAAGTCCCATTCAGGATTCAGGCCCATCCTGCTCTCAAAGCACCTACATTCCATTGCGTTCTTCCAGCCCCAAGACTGGTGAGTCAGGTACACTTCTCCCCAGTCCTGCCTGCACACTGCACCCCTAAGAGCTCTGGTTTGAGAAGGCTTAGGCCTACCTGGTGATTCTGACAATGTCAGGTCACAGTGGGGTCCCTGTCCGTTTGCAAATATCCCAGGTGATCACAGTCTCCACAGCCCCACAGGGCTGCCTGCCAATGGATCCTTCTCCCTACCTCATCTCCTTCTGCGAGGGTTCAGGACCTCTGTGCTCCCCAGTTGCCATCTTTTCAATCAAGCCCTAACATTGCCTGGACTCCACTGATGATTTCACGGTGCCCACCGCTGTCCTTGCTCCACTGTGCTTAAAATGGTGATTGTGGTTGATCTGAAGTGGGCCGGGTAAGCTGGGACGTCCAAGGAGGGAATATGGCGTGAAGTCCATTGCTTCCTTTCAGGAGACTCTCTGTCTTGAACTAGGGCTAGTAGAGCATTGCATACCTAGCCGGCAGCGCCCGTCAGTGAATGGGAGGAGGTGTGTCCCCTCAGTGCTGTGGATGGAGACCCAGTATCCCATGTGCAAGACAGGTGGTCCTCACTGCTGCTGACCCTGCCTGCTCACCATGGCTGTGCCCTTTCTCATGTGTGCTGCTTGGGGCTGTCACTGTATGGGGTCACTGTACAGGTCACCATCCAAATGTGATTGTCTCCCCCTGTTCCAACCCCAACCCTTGCAAGCTCCATAACTTGATGGTAAGATCCCAGCCTTTGGAGGAAGACTCTAGGTCCCAGACCCCGAGTGCATCTACAGCCAAGGGGTCCTTGGCATTCGGGCTTCTGTTCCCCAGCACCATGGGCTCACTGCTACAGTCACAGAACACTCTTGAATGCCGATCCAGGTTGTTACAGGGAACAGTAGGCCTGGGGAGTGGTCCTGGATGGGGGAAGTGTCTAGGCTGATTAAAAGAAGTTCTTTCCCACCTACAGGGTGGGGATACTCAGAGCAGGCTTCTAGAAGGAAGTGGCAGCCAAGTGGCCTGGTCAGGGAAATGCAGAGTAGTAGAGGCCACACCAGGTGGTGGCTTGTCCTTCTCTAATGTGAGGGCCCCAGGGTACCCAGTGTCCTCCCAACCGGCAAGAGGAAGTGTGCAAAGGGAAGAGGCACTGCACCCAGGGGTCTTGGCCTCATGCCAAAACCAAGCTGGTGCTGGACATAATCCTTCAGGGAGGACTGTGGGGTGCAGAACCCACCCAACATACAAGGAGCTCTTTCCTACCCAACCTATTTTGTGGCAGGATGGTGGTCTGGTCCATTAAGCAGGGCTATGCAGAGACAGGTTCTATGGGAGGGGAGTTCATTACTGTCATCATTAGTCTCCCACGGTGAGGCCAGCACAATCCAGAGCCAGCTTTGATGAGAACTGGCTAGGATGGGCCAAATCAAATCAAGCTTCCTCAGCTCAGTCACACAGAGCAACTGCCCCCAACCCCCACTAGTGATAAGGCCAAGATGCTCATGAAAACATTCTAGCATTGCTGACAAAAATAGACGTACATCCTTGATTCCTTTACCAAACTGAGCCCCCTGCATGTGGTGTGTACGGTTTTCATGCTAGCCTGATGGAAGGCTTGCCAGGCTTGTTCCTCTAGCCTTGGGATCAGCCAGCTGCTATTCTGGACAATAGTTACTAATTAATTTTATGGTATTAATGTATAAAAAAGGTTTCTATTAGTGTCATGTGCACAATGATCAAACAGAAAATACCCACAGACAGCTTGCTAAGGAAGCCCATGGAATGGGGACACAGCCAGGGGCCGTAGCAGAGTCTGTAGGTGGTGAAGGAATGATCAAGGAGGCAGGGTGTGTGTCCCACAGAGACCTAGTCTAGAGGGAGGCATGATACCTGAAAGTTAGCACCAACAAAGGATGGGGTATCAAGAAGTGCATGTTGGGGAGAGCTGGCCTCATCCCAGGGCATTCCAGACCATTGGCTTAGTTCATAGAGTCCAAAAGGGATAAAACAGCAGGTTCAAACATTCAGGAACAGAGTGAACCATGGAACCTTCCAGAAGCTTAGCAGACAGGAACCTAAGGCTTATAGTGTGGGGATTCTGGATAATAACACTGGAAGACATTGGGAACCCAAGGTAGAAAGCAGATCACCAGGACCTGAACAGCACTGTCACCCTAAAGGCAGTGACAGTGGGTTTGGTATGAACAACACTCAAAGTGGGACTACTGGGTGGCAGGCCATTTTGTGATGGGACAAGATTCTGCTTGAGGACACCAGGGACATGGAGGCAGATGGAGTGGGCTGGGCTCCTGGGTTCAGTGGTGGCTAAGGATGGTAGGTGAGTCACTACCTGCTGTGGCTGCCCCAGATGCTTCTGAAACAGCAGCACACGGCTCTGCCACTGCTCTATTTAAAATCAGGCATAGCAGTACATCCCTGACATCCCAGGGCCTGATGCATGCAGATCGCTGCCTGTTTGAGGCAATCCTGGACTACACAGTGGTTTTCAGGACAAGCTGGACTACAGAGTGAGACCCATCTCAAAATGAACAACTAGATAAGCAAAGCCCCCTCTGCCATCCCCGGGAACTTGGCATTATTTAGGGCTCCCCACCTTCATAGTGCTGATGTACTTTGGCTGGTTGGTGGCTGCCCCTGGGAGACTGGAACTACTTCTAGGTGGTATCTGCTCACCCCCAAGTCTCTAGGTCTTTGAAGAGCCTGCCCTGTGCTCACCGCTCAGGACTTGTGCTCAGTAAGCATTCAGCCTGATGAGTGCTTGGTACTCAGGACTGGATGAATGGCTGAGTGGCAGAATGAATGGGAGGGGGCAGGCTTGACCATGAACAGGAGGGTGCATAGAAATTGGGTGGCTCTAGGCCACGTATGGCTCCTGTTCCTTTTGTCCCAGTCTCTCATTGTGTGCTGGTGGGCATCCTACCCCAAAACACCATAAAGTGCTTTTGTAAGATCCACTCTTTATTAAAGGACATACCACTACTGGGGGAAGAGGTACAGAGGTTAGAACGGAAGGTGAGTTCATGGGATACAGTTCTGCCCACAATGTTCTTTTGAGAAATCAAGTGAACACTAGCATAGGGCAGAGGGCAGCCTAGTACCAGGGCTGGACTGTAAACTGCCCAGCCAGGAGAGCCTGGATGGCAGGCTAAGGAACAGGGCCGCATCCCAGGATGCTAAGGTCCTGGATGAGCTGTCTGGGAGGGAGGCAGAAGACCCTGAACAGAAAGGCAACACTCATGGGGCCTGTGTGTGACGCTGCCTTGGGCTCTACCTGGAAACATGGGTTACCAGATCAGATGCCAGCAGCTCCTGGCCCTTTGTGCTGAAATGATGGCAAACGATAACGGTGGCTGAGAGAGGTCTGGGGATGGTATTGAAAGCGGGGCTGGACACAGACATATTGAATTAGAAACCCTGCCAACCAGCGCTGGCCTCCATTACCACAGAGTCAGGGTGGCTACACTCAGAGCATGAGGCTTGCAAAGACCAGAGCGTCAACCCCAGACCCAGCCAGCTGGGGATACCAAGCCATCCAGGGCTGCATGCTGGCCATTCAGGCTGTGACTGACACAGGGTGAGAGGGCGTGATCCAGGCCTTAATAAACCAGAGCCTGCTTGCCCTGCCAAACCGTAGCCTCCCGTAGTGGAAAAGAAAACACTTGGATCCAGCTCATGGCATCATAGAGATGGCGTGGGTGGCATTCAGGAGCATGTGTTGCCATGGCTGCCAGCCCATGTCCCCCAAGCCAGTCTGTTATTAGCAATGAGTTCCCCCATGCACTACTTTCCTTGTAGAGTACAGGCTTGATGCTTCAATGTCAAAAAAGGTTCCCCTCTTGGTCAACAGGTGTCATGTGGGTTAAGGGAAGAAAAACTGATGCAGGGGAGGCCCAAAGAGCAAGACTAGATGTCCATGTCCCCAGTCCTGCTAGCAGCTCCTTTCTTTGAGGCCTAAGGACCCACTCACCTCCTATGAATGGGTGTCTCCATTGGTCCCCATGGAAGCCAGTGAGCTAAATGGTATCTTTCCTGACACCCGCCCCCCCACTCTCCAGCAGGCATCAGGAATGTCTCTCAGTTGCGTCAAGGACTAGTCTTGAGCCCTGTTGGTAGAAAGGTTGCCATGGAGATGCTTAAATCATTGTGGGTTTAGAGGGAGATTCCAGGGCAGGGGGCAACTGTAGACCCCCCTCCCAATGAGAGTGGTTTTCACAGGCAACCCATATCTCATGGAAACCCCAGGTGTTGTGCTGGCTCTGTTTTGTTCTCCCATACTCACTAGTTACCATCCAGGCCCCATCTTCTGGGAACTTTCCGCATTGCTCGTGGAGGGGGCTGGGAAAGCCTCTTCACTGTCATAGCCACCAGGCTGTCAGGACATGGCCTCCTCTGAAACAGGGTCTTTGCGGTTGGGGTGCACGTTACTGGGAAGGGCAGTCTGGGGTCCCGTGACTCATGTCCTTAGAAGAGAGACGCTGAGATGCAGAGGGTGGAGGCTGTGCGACTGTGGGGGTGAGATAGGGTGGTGGGGCCACAGGAGTACCAACACTGCTGCCACCGAAAGGCAAATGCCAGGGAACACAGCCAGGCACCTCCCGTAGTCCTGTCCTGGTCTGGGACTTCTGTGCCTACCGTGTGGGACAATAGGCACTGTCACATCCAAGCAGCCAGCTTACTGTACTCCTTGCTAATACGAACCAAATGTCAGTCTCAGGCTAGCAATGTTGTTCATATGACTTCCATTTTAGGGGACCCACAGCGAGCCACACCCCTGGAGGTGAGTGATCTGTGTTCCTGAACTATCCCCAGAAACCCAATTGAAAGAGTCAGAGCCATACCTGGAAGGCAGAAGACCCAGAATTCAAACTCGTGTGACCTTAAAAGCCTTCTCCTGTGTCCACAAGCATTATGTCTCCAAGCACTGAAGTGTTTTTATGCTTATCCTGAGTTTCCCTAGAAAATAGGGTGTGAGAAAAAAACATGGGTCATTTGGGTTCCTTTTCAATTAGGACCTCAGTGACAAGGGTGGAAAGGGGAGGGAAGTGGGTGGAATTTCGTCAGTGGAGGACAGACGAAAACACAGAAATAGGAAAAGACCTCAAAGTCACCCATCCTGAAGGACCCTTGATCTCTCCACTGTGGTCACCGCATGCAGGGCACATGGCTGAAGAATCTGTGCCTGTAAAGTGATGGGTTTAGATTTGTGGAGACTCAAATCCTATCTTCCCCATAAAGGCTGCTGGCTAGTGCTAACTCCTACTCTTCCTCTGTCTCCTGTGTCCTTCCCTTGTGGTTCCTCCTTTATCTGTTTTAAGGATGCTGGTCATTGGCTGTAGAATAACTCAGAGAGTCAAGATAGCCTCACAGTTAAGGTTCTCTGTTTCATGGCACCCACAAGAACCTTTTTAAAGTAAGTTATACATGAAGCATCCTCTCAAACACTCAGGTGCTGAAGGCCTGGTCCCTAACTGGTGGCACTGTTGAGAGGTGATTGGATCTAGGGGTGCTGTCTTTATCATTAGGTCAATCTACTGACCAGCTCAGAGCTGAACGGCTCCCTAGTAGTGGGGACTGGAAGCGTCTCCCACTAGTGGGGATTGTGTTGGAAGGGTATGTCTTCACCCGGCCTCTTCCTGTCTTGCCTTTTCTCTGCTTTCTGGATGCCACGAACTGATCATCTTTGTTCCACCATTCTCCGCCACTCCCATGACATTGGTGGAGTCAGCCAGCCGTGTAGGAAATCCTCCAAACTGTGAGCCAAAGTAATTCCTTCCTGCTTTAAGATACTTTTTGGGGTATTTTTGTTGTAGTAACAAACTGTGAAACTCAAGTCCAAGCTGAAGTTGTGAGTTCGGATGTGAATACCCAGGGGTGAGGGTCAGTATCAAGTATTCTGATCCCCGGGAAAGGCTGATACTGCAGTCTCTCTTCTCCCTGGGCCTTAGAGCACCCCTAACTCCTGCTTCCTTGAGGACCAGCCTCAGAGCCTTAATGCTATGCTGTCTCCTCTCTGGGCGGTGGTTTTGAAAGGCCTTCTGTGTGTACACAAGGGCCACTGCATGTCTCTTTCCTGAGGCCCAAAGGTCACTACTTTCCCTGAGTCCAGCAATAAGATCAGGTCAGGCGGTACCTCCCTTGCCCGTTCCTCTCATTCCACCCACAGTCAGCACGGAGGTATGGAGGCTACCTGCACTGTTCACAGGAACGAATAGAACCTAGGTGGGCCTAGAACATCCACGAATTCTCCAGGGAGTGACAGGACATGATCTACAGTTCCTGGGCAGATTTCCTCTTCCTGTGGGTTCCCTCCTCTATAGTGCTAGGCACCCATCTGTCAGCCACCTATGGGGAAATCCAAGGTGGAGCCTCAGGGTGACTTCTCTCTCGTTTGCCTCTGGTGGAGAGCAAACTGTGTAGACCACCACACTGCAGAGATGTGGTCGGCAGAGCGGCTTCCACCAGCCAGAGCCTGTGATGGAGTGGCCCTGCTTCCATGGAGCTCAGAGCCCCTCTGTGGTACCCCCTCCTGCCCCCAGCCCCCTGCTGCCAAGCCGCACGCTTCTCTGCATCTCTTCCTCTCAATTAAGCCCCAGCGGCTAGAAGCCGAGGGGCTCTGGCTGTGTGCGCTCTGCGTTTTAATTAGGGGTCACTGTGAATGGTGTTATTTCCCAGGCTGGCTTTGAGCTGATTCTATTAAAACCTCCCTTTGTAGACATCAGGCCTTGCCCAGGTCTATGCAGGGACAAAGGAAGCAGGATTCCAGACGGAGCTGCTGGCTCATCAGGGAGTTGCAGGCTTTCTTCCTTTCTTCCTTTTGCCTCATGTGGTGATTGACAGGTTTTAGCGTTCAAGAAAACTTGGACCTTCTACCATCTAGGCTCTGTGATGAGAGGGGTGTTAAAATTAAGATAAGTACAGTAATCAATTAGTGATGTCTGCCATGGTCCCAGGGTCGACTCACAGGTATGTTTGCTCTCTCTCGTCAGGCCCTTCAGTCACGAAGAGATCATTTATTTCCAGTTCAAACAGGTTCCGTGAGATTTCAGAAGCACCGCAGCTGTTCAGGCTGCTGGCCAGTCCCACCTGGCAAAGGAGAATCAGAACCCAGCCTGAGGCTCTGGGTAGAATTTTGTGTATCATCCTCAGTCTCAGAGCTGGAGAAATTGTGCTGGGAAATGAAGCAATTGCCCACACGTGCTTGCCTTGCACCCAGTGTGATGCAGAAGCTGTACCTGGATGGTCAGTCCCCCACTATCACTACCTCCTACAAGCCCAGGGCCAGCTTTTTCTTAAACGCAGATCCTTTAGCGGACTTGCTTGCCTACTTGCTTCCATCCCTGCAGCTGCTGGTAACTCCCCAAACAGGAGAGGCCATTTCCTTTACATCTTCAGAGACTGAGGCTCTGTGGGGTGGTGGGAACAGTTAGTGGCAGGGGAAGGCAGGGGCACATAGTGGCCACTTGGCCACTGAAGATACAGCGTCTCTGCTCCATGAATACTTGCTAATTCCAGTGGCCTCTTGGGTTTCCTGCTGAGTTATCTAGATGACATCCTTGGACTTCCAATCCTTGACTCTCATGAAGCCGCTCTTTAAATGAACTAAGAGTGAGATGTTTAAACCCCTCATGCATGTAAGCCTGCTGGTTGCCGCATGAGAGGCCTGTTTGACTTTACCATGCCACTGGATCCATCTACACGTTCATGCTTTCCTGCCCATTCTCTTCTCTATCTGCCAACCATTCATCCATCCTCCTATCTCCCCACCCATCCACCCAATTGTTCACTTGTCCACTCATCCATCCATCCATTCATCCATCCATTCATCCATCCATCCATCCATCCATCCATCCATCCATCCATCCATCCATCCACTCATTGCATCCATGCACACACTCATCCATTTATACTCCTATCCACCCACCTGTCCATCACTCACCTACCTCCTTTCAACCTACCCAGTCATCCACCTATCTACCTATCCATACACCCAACATCTGTTCTATACCTATCTTATCATCTGCCCAACTAGTCACCTATCTGTCCATCCATCCATCCATCCACACACCTATATATCTATCCATCTATTCATCATTTACCCCTATACATATACCCATCCTCCCACCCACTTGTGTATATATACTATCCATGTATCCATCATTCAACATGCACACACCCATCTATTCACCTGCTCATCCGCCATTCACTCACTTACCCATCTACCCATCTTCCCACACATCTCTCCACCTCGCCATCCATTAAACCCTCATCCCACCCAACCACCCATCCATCCTTCCCTTCATTCATTATTTAACGAGCACTATTTCATGCCTGGAACTATGGTAGTCTAGTGATGCCCTTGAGCCTGGCCTTCTAGCTGGAAAAATTGGGCACTAATCAAATAACTCCTCAGAATGATGGGAACAGGGAAAGACCAGATCCTGTGATTCTGCTTGGGCCAGTCGGTGGCAGAGGGGAGCTCTGACATGTCTTTCTGCTTGGCCAGGGGTGTAGTTAAATGTGTGAGACCTTTGTGGACAACCCTCCCCATGGAAGATGGAGATGAGGTCCCTGAGACCAGAGAGCTCCCCCCAGCAATATTTCTGCCTCAGGATATGGTCTTTAAAAAGCATCACTCTGGGGTTGGTGCTGGCATTCCAGAATCAACACTGGAGGAGACAGCATCAGAGCTCAGAGAAGGCCTTCCTGGAAAGATCAGCAGGGGTGAGGGAGAGCCAGGCAGACAGGCTGCTCTGCTAACTCCACAGTACCTAGCTTTCCCCTAGTTCCCTCCTGTTGATAGGCATGGGCCACGGCTCCTTCCTCTGTCCAGCAGCTTCTCTGTCTGGCTGTTCCTCTCCCTCAAGCTGACTGTCCCTCTGCCCCAGCTATCCATCCCTCTCCCCTGGCTGTCTTTCCTTCATCCCTGGCTGACTGACCCTCCCCACTTCCCCCTGCTTACAGAAACTTCTATTTCTTTCCAGTCTCCCTGTGGGTCCCCTTGCTGTAGGAGGATTGAAAGGGTGTGATTCTGGGGGCAGCAAGGCATGGTGCCAGGCTTGAGCAGGGCATGCCAAGTGCTGCTCTAGCTGTTCCTCTGGCCTCTTGTGAACATAGCCACCCCCACATGGCGCTGAGATGGGGGCACAGAGGGCCAGGAGTTTGGCTCCCATTCCTTGGAAGAACCAAAGCCTCATCCTCTTTCTCTAGTCAATCTGAAACCTCCATATACTTCTAAGAGAAACTTCAGCAGGCACGGACCACTCAGAGAAGGGGTGGAAGGCAGACACAGGCTCTTGTCTTGGGTACCCCAGAAGGGTAGCTGGTAAACTTGCCCCAAGCTGCAGCTTCCAGGGTCTAGGAATAGACTGTTTCCAGTCTCTCCCACCCCCTCTCATCCCTATAACCATGCTCTACCTATCTCTCTGGGCTTGTCTGCTCAGATCCCGTACAGCAGCAAAGGTCCAAGGCACTTGGTTCTCTGTGCATGACTTACATCCCTCAGGATAAAGTCAGCAAGGTGTGTCCACACTGTTGTAAATGATGGGTTTTCCTTACATTCCATGGCAGGGTGGGGCTCTCTTGTATAAGTGTCTCCCCCTTTCTACACCCACTCATCCCTGGTGGGCACTTTCGTAGGTCCCGTGCCTGGTCCCAGGGACCAGCGCTGCAGTGTGGAAGGATCTTGGGCACATGGCTTGCAGTTCCTTTCTTCCTCCTGCTTAGAGGACGGCAGATCGCAGGTGGCTCTATTTTTAATGTTTTGGGGAAGCTCTGCATTGTTTTCCATAATGGCAGTGGCTCTGTAAATAATTAACAAGCAAGCCCTGCCCCAGGTGTGGAGACTGTGGCCTGACAAGCGACCCGAAGGAACCAGCTCTCAAAAATGTATCTGAATGTTTTATATATTATGAGAGCGTTGAAAGCTTTCTCCATAATACAGCCAGGCTTGCAGAAGGTAGGGCGGAGGAGAGGACAGATACTGTGTGCTGGGTGCCTTAACCCCGGGGAGGCTTGGCCACCATCTCTTCTACCCCTTGGGGAAGGTGTCCTGCCTGCTGTAGCCAATAAGCCCATTGGCCTCAGAGGCTGTAAACGCTCCCTCTTGACTTCCATGGTCTAGATGAGGCTCCCTTAGGAGTCTGTCTGTAGCCCGAGACTCAAGAATCAAGGTGGCCCCTTCCATCTGCAGCTCAGCCCTCCACGGTCACTGCCACCCGCAGCAGATATGGGAAAAGAAGGTGGAGAGAGCACTCAGGGTCTGGCACAGAAGCCATGTGTACTTAACCGTTTCTGATAGTGTACCACTAAAAGGGACCCACTGAGTCCCAGAACTCAAGTTCTATGAATTTAGAAGACTCTGTTATTGTGCAGCCCAGAGCAAGGGAACCTGGGTGCACCATTGCTGTGCCAGGGGCCATCTCCTGACACCATCTCTAACATCTGGGGACCTAAAGATGCAATCTGTGGAAGCAAGAGCTGACTTCAATTGTCACCAGCCCTGGGTCTCTTACCTCAGCTCGTGTCCTTGGGGCAAGCCACGCCCATGCAGCAGGGTGTGAGCTCAGGCCAGCCCAGCCTCTGAAGCATAGGGTGCTGGTGGCAGGTAGGGTGGAGCCACTAGGGCCAGTTTCTCCTTGTTTCTTGTAGATGTCAACTCTCTAGCTGTGACCTCAGGTCCCACCATATCTTTCTCGAACTGGACCATAGGTTCTGTCTTGACATTTTCCTGAGGAATCCCCTTGGGTCTAGGTAAGAATGCGAAGACTCTGGGGTCACATGGGCTGTGTTCAAACAGTCCCCACCTCCATGTAACTGTGTGGCCCTGCACACACTTCCCTACTGTTCTGGGGCTGTGTCCTCAGTGGCCAGGTGGGGGACAGTCCTATTCTGCTCAGAGATGGGTGAAAAGGCTGGTGTCCTCCCTAGGCCCACTTCCTGATCTGTTAGGTAGAGCAGGATGGGTCTCTCTCAGGGCTTGTCATCATTTCCTGTGGGGTTCTCCAATTCTGCCCCCTTGAGGGACCCTGTCACTCCCCCCTCTGTTGTTTCTCCTCCCCCAGTGGTCACTGGAGTGTGATCTCTGACCCAGCTAACTAGGGTGATTGGAGTCTCCCTTGTGCCAAGCCTCACTTTGGCCCAGGCTGTCCACTTTGGCCCAGGTTAGCTGGAGTATAGGCAAGGCTCTGGTCATCTTAGAACCTTAGGTTCTATAAGGCAGGAACTGTCGGGCTCACCATTTTCCCATAGGGACGGAAACTCATGCACTGAGAGTCCACGAAGCACCCACCCTCAGAGTACCACACCCGCTCTCATCAGCCCAAGGTCGCACAGCTGCCAAGTGGCAGAACTTAAATACATACTCAGGGCACTCTGACCCAATGGCCTACAGTGGTCGCGGTCCCAGGCTGCTGGCTCAAGCTGGCCGTGGTCATCATTTGAGATGATCCTGGACTCCTAAGAGCCATCAGCCATCAAACACCACAGTTCAGTCCCAAAGGAAGTGCCAGAGTATGGGACCCAGCAGCTGGTGTGAAATGGTTCAGGGCAGTTTCTGTACCTGAGAGGCTTGGTGCTTTACTAAGGTTACCCAGAAAACCATGCAGCACCTGCCTGGGCCTGGCAGAGCCAGTGTGTAGACAGCAGGGCAGGAGCAAGGACCAGAGTAAGACCCATAGGCAAGGGAGGGTTGAAGCTGGTCATAGAGGAAGCAGCCAGACTCAGAGAGACCCTGAAGTTCAAGGCTAATGATCAACTCTGAAGTCTTGCAAAAGAGACTGGGCAGGGGTTGGGGTGAGAATTTGGAGCTGTCTTGAGAGCATGCATGTCTTGCTTCCAGAGGCTTCTTTTGGTACTGTATGAACACCATTCTGAGAAGGGAAAGGAGGGCATGGAAGCCATGGCCACATGGTACCAAAGTGGCTGCCTATCTGTGTGCCCTTAGCACACTTACCCTCTTAGAAGCCCTGCCCCCTGTCCTCCCTGCAAGCTGAAGTGAGGAAGTGAGAACCTGGTGGGTCCCCCGATGTTTGTCCTGGGTCTTCTGCCCAGGGTTGTCACTTCCTTCACCACTTTACCTGGAGGGCTATGCCCTTTAAGCCTCTCACGATGCACATGTGTCCAGCTGTTGAGAGGCAAAGACTGACATGTAGATCTTTTGCCGAGGTCAAGCCCTTCTCTCCATAGCCCCCAGATCCAGGAATAGAACTTTCCAGAAAGCTGCCAGAGTCTCCCACTGTATCCCTGTTCCTGGCACAGGGCAGCCGGCCAGTGACTCTCTGCACGGAAGCTAGAAAATTAGCAACTTAATTCGGGTTGTCAGGAAATCAGAGAGGGAAATATGTGTTTCCAGGGGCTCATTTTC
This sequence comes from Myodes glareolus, assembly GCF_982192425.1. Taxonomy (NCBI): domain Eukaryota; kingdom Metazoa; phylum Chordata; class Mammalia; order Rodentia; family Cricetidae; genus Myodes; species Myodes glareolus. The sequence continues at coordinate 69,813,083 of NC_142033.1, forward strand.
TTACAAACCCAGCATGATGAAAATAAAGAGAAAGGCTGAGTCCCAGGGAGAAAGGACACTTGCTAAATTTATAACAGATTCATTATTCATGGGCTGGACCTGAAAAGGCCACAGCTCTGGAAAGCAGCTGGGCTGAGCGGGGAGAGTCTGTGCCGATCCCATGAAGCCTCCCCCATGGAGTAGGGAGCAGGGCACACGATCGGATGAAGGGCCTGCAGGCTGGGGATGGCACGTTGCTTTGAGGATGGCTCAGCTCCATCACTGGGGTAAAATGGCTTCGCAAGGGATGGCCACATGCTTTGCACACCGAGCCCGTGCTCCCCCTGCGGTTTAGAATGTGCTCAATTGCCTGGCATGGGATAGGGAAGCAGGGGACCATGGAGTTACAGTAACAACAGCACAGCAGCGGAAGAAATGGAGAGGATTTGTCTGCTCTTGTAGTGCTGTGATAAACACCACGACCAAGAACAACCTGGGGAGGAAAGGATTTACAGCTGTAGCCCAACATGAAGGGAAGTCAGGGTGGGGACTCCAGCAGGACCCTGAGGCAGGAACTGAAGTACAGGCCATGCAGAGTGCTACTTACTGGCTTGCTCCCCAGGGCTTGCTCAGTCTGCTTTCTTATACCCAGAATTACCTCCCCGCCCAGGGGTGGCATGGCACACAGTGAGCTGGACCATTTCATATCTAACATTAATTAAGCTAATGTCCTACAGACCAATGTGGTAAAGACATTTTCTTAACTGAAGTTTCCTCCTCCCAGATCATGAACCTGGCCTGTGTCAAGTTACCAGGACACTGAGGGCAAGCGTGGTAGCCAGATGACTAGTGTCTGTGGTTATTTCCAGTAGCCAAGGCCTTAGGTTTGAAGACAGGACCACGTCCATCTACCTCCTATCTCCCTCTGATTTCCATCTTCAGGCTGCTGGAAAATTTAAGAACACAAGAGAATGTGAATGCTAGGCTGTGTGTCCCTTGTGAGGCCTGAGCTCTCCTGGGGAGATTCTTGATCTATCCTCATAGGGTTGTTGCTGTTGTCACGTGGGTTGACCGTGGCTCTGGGAGGCAGGGGACTTACCTAGAGCAGTACAACTTTTGACGGGGTGAACTGCATCTTGGGTAGGGATGGATGCTGGCCTGAGTATACCTCCATCTGAGTCAATGTTCTGTTGCTGTGTAGAGACACTGTGACCACCGCATCTCTTACAAAGGAAAACGTTTCACTGGGGCTGCCGTACAGTTCAGAGGTTTAGTTATTATCAGCATGGTGGGAAGCATGGTGGGAAGCATGATGGGAAGCATGGTGGGAAGCATGGTGGGAAGCATGGTGGCATTAGGCAGACATGGTGCTGGAGAAGAAGCTGAGAGTTCTTTATCTCAGAGGCAGGTGTGGGGGGAAGAGAGAGGGAGAGAAAGAGAATGCCACTGGGCCTGGCTTGAGCATTTGAAACTTGAAAGCCACCTCCAAGTGACACACTTCCTCCAACAAGGCCACACCCACTCCAATAAAGCCACACCTTCTAATAGTGCCTCTCCCTATGAACCTATGGGGACCATTTTCATTCAGACCATCACATTCCACTCCCTGGCCCCAAAGGCTTGTGGCCATATCTTAATGTAACTATAAATTCAATCCAACTTCAAAAATGTCCCCATCTATCGTCTGTCACAGTCTCAACACTGCTTAAAAAGCCAAAGTTCAAAGTCTCTGATACTCATGGCAATCTCTTATCTGTAACCCCCTGTGACATCAAAATGAAAAGTAGATTACATGCTTCCAACATATGGTGGCACAGAATGTGCATTACCAGTGGAGGAAAAGGAGCATAGTGAGGAAATGCTGGACCAAAGGAAGATGCAAAGCCAGCTGGGCAAACTCCAGACTCTGCATCCCCATGTCTGATGTCAAAAGGCTCTTTAGATCTCTGCATCCTTTCAGGTTTGCTGACTGTGACACACTTTTTTCCCCTTAGGCTGGTTCCACTCCCTGTTAGCAGCTTTCCTTGGCAGGTATCCCACAACCCTGGCATCTCCAACATCTCGGGGTCTCTAACACAATGCTGTACTTTCACAGCTTCATGCAATGGCTTCTCTAGGCCTCCATGACATATGCCTGACCTCAGTGGCCTTTATTGGTCACAGAGGGAGATCCCATAACCCCTTTCTTATATCCTTGACTCTAAAGCCAACACCATATGGCTGAATCTGCCAAGTTCTGCTGCTTGCTAGAGCTTGAATACAGCCCCCTATTACAAATACATTTTCACCAGCTTTCTGTTTCTGATGGATTCCTTCACTGCCTAAGTTTGGCTGGCTTGGAACTCACTCTGTAGACCAGGTTGACCTCCAACTCAGAGATCTACCTGCCTCTGCCTCCTGAGTGATGGGATTAAAAGTACACGCCATTACACTCGGTCCTAAGCTTTTCTTTTATTCTGGTTTACTTTTCTTTAATTTCTTTTCACAAATTTGAAGCCTAGTTGGGTGAAGTCTTGCCCTGAGATCACCATTCTCTTTATTCCATTTAGTATCAGGTTTTCCTTTAAACTTTTATCTCCTTGAGCACAGGACTTGACTTCGTTATACTTCCTGATGCTCCTCTTCTCTTCAAACTGTACATTTTGTATTTTTCCTTGCTCAGCTTGCTCCTTTTTATTATAGATCTGCATAAGTTTGGCCACTAATAACCAAGCAACACAGTCAGTTCTAAGCTGTCTGGAAATCTCCTTTGCCAAAGCTGTTAATCCATAACTCTTCAATTAAGCCTCAGACAGATTTTTTTTTTTGGACAAGGGTAGAAAGCAGCCACATTCGTCACCAAAATACCACAAGAGAGGTTTCTAGGCCACATACTAATAGTCTTCTCCTCTGAAACCTCTTGAACCAGGCCCCGCAGTTCAAAACACCCTCCGCACCACTGTATTCAATGCTTCTACTTTGGAAGTCCACATTCTTCCAAAGAAAAGAACCATCAGGCCTATCCCAGTGATACCCCAGTCTCTGGTACCAACATTCTGCCATAGTCAATGTTCTATTGCTGTGGAAAGACACCACGACCACCACATCTCTCATAAGGAGAAAACATTTCATTGAGACTGGCTTCCAGTTCCAGAGGTTTAGTTCATCATCAGCATGGCAGGAAGCATGACAGCTTCCAGACAGATGTGGACAGATGTGGTGCTGGAGAAGGAGCTGAGAGTTCTACATCTCAGAAAGCAGCAGGAAGAGAGTGTGAGCCACTGGGCCTGGCTTCAGCCTTTGAAACCTCAAAGTGATCCCATTTTGGAGGAAGTCATCCCCCAGTGACACACATCCTCCAGCAAGGACACACCTCCTAATGGTGCCACTCTCTGTGAGTGAAGGGGGGCCATTTTCATTCAAACTGCCACACCTGCCTTACACACACTGCCAGAACAACTGCAATGATAGTCCTGTCTTCCTTGCTGCTAAGATGGGGAAGTGGTAGCCAGAGAAGCGCTTCCTCCCCTGGTTCTCCCTGGGCTGACATGAAGTAAAGGTCAGTCTTGTCCTGGGAGCATCCAAGCTTCTCAGATGGGCCAGCGGAGATATAGTGGCTGTCAGGGGCGGAGACAGGGGTCTGATGAGTTGACACTCCCAAGGGAACACAAAGTCAGGATGTCCCCATTATCTCCAAAGCCCTGTCCCCCACACATGCCACACCACTGCCTTGTCACACACTGTCACACACGCCGGCAGCTCTCATCGTCTCGTGAGTTCCAAGGGTAGGCGACACCACACAGATGGGGATACTGAGTCACCAGGGTGACAGTCTTATCCCAGAGCCTGGCCTAGCTGGAGAGTCAAGCAAAATGAAGTCCCCAAAGTGAAGGATGGGGCTTTCTCCAAGCCTCAAGCTGAGGACAGCAGTGACATACAGAGTCTCTGGGTGATCATTAGGTGTGTGTGACACAGTCCGTGACCCCAGCTACTGTGTTACCACTCTCCTTCTCAGAAGATGAGGGGGAGGCCTGCTCAAGGCTGTGTTCTTTGACATTTAGTTGACAAATAAAACTGCTTGAATAATATAGGGGCTGACTGCACCCTGCACAGTGGACAGAGTTTGGGGGACTTCTAGGAAGTAGCCACAGTCTATCACAAGGCTGGCAACCAATGTGCAGAACTGCTAGCTCCGCCCTCCTCAGCACAGAGCTGCACACGGGACATTTCATGTTACCACCCTCTGAGGCCTGAACAACCTGCGTGGGATGCAGCCTCCTTGCTCTGAGCCAATGAGCTTCTGGATCACATGAGAAGGAATCAGTGGTGTGGACCAAGTGTAGAGCCAGGGACACCGCAGGATGCACCCTGCAAGAACCCTGCTGGTGCAAGGGCTGCCAGGAGCTAGGGATGGATGAGGCCCTGCCCTCCCTCAGGCAAAGGCTTACAAGCTGGTGTGATGCCTTAGATGGACACATGCCGACAGGGATCTTGTGCAGCTGGGCCCAGAGTGGCTGTGAGTGACTTTCCCAGAGGGTCTGGAAGCTGAGACAGGGAGCCAAGTTGAGGTCAGGGCAGGGCACTCAAGAGGGGCTACAGAGGTGGGAGGAGGGACAAAGTTGTATGGGAATATGTGCCTTCATGTTCACGCATGGATGTGTATGAATGTATATGTGGATTTGTGTGTTGTGGGTATGAACATGTAGCAAGTACATGTTTGAGTGTGTATGGGTATATGCATGTTGTTCAAGAGTGACATGCTGGGCTGGAGAGATGGCTCAGAGGTTAAGAGCATTGCCTGCTCTTCCAAAGGTCCTGAGTTCAATTCCCAGCAACCACATGGTGGCTCACAACCATCTGTAATGGGGTCTGGTGCCCTCTTCTGGCCTGCAGGCATACACACTGACAGAATATTGTATCCATAATAAATAAATAAATATTTAAAAAAAAAAAAGAGTGACATGCTGTAGCACGCACGGTTAATCCGAGGTTTAGTGGCGCAGACAAGAGTGAAGGAGCTGGGCCCCAAGTGATTCCGCTGTGTCTTTGATCCTGGAGGCCGTGAGCGACTGTGGGTGACATGGTTACACTGGTTCCTTCCCAAGATCTCTGGACTCTGCCCGTGTGAGTCAGGTAGCAGCACCAGGAGTAATGAGGGCAGAACTAAGGACAGTGTGTCAGTGACAGGCAAATGGGTACTGAGCTGCCTTCTCCAAGATGGAGACCCTGGGATATTTTCTGCTTGACCTCCACGCAGCCATCTGGGAAGCACCTTGAGTGAGGTTGAAGCAAAAGAGCTGAGAACAGATAGGGCTGTGCTGGCGGAGGGGCAGCTTGACGACTCAGAACCCACGCCAGAGTCCAGATGAATGGAGGAGGCAAGGGCAGGTGCCCTGGGTACAGCTATAGAATTCCAGTTCTCAGGATCATGCTGCACTATCCTTTAGCCATCTTGCAAAGAACTGTAAGGGCCAGCATGCCCCAAGCATTGTGACAACTGTGGGGCACAGAGTGAATACCACTCTTGCCTTCTGGATTTTTGTGTCCCCACCATGCTCAAGTCTATAGCGTCCTACAGACTTGAGAGCCACCCTGCCGGTATATGAAGACAGTGTCCAAGTGTCAGCACAGGCATTCTGGGCTCCAGGGCTATCCGGTTTGTGTGCAAGGCTGCCTTTGAAAGCCAGGGGTAAAGCCTTGTCTTCATTGCTTCATTGCTTTTCTGTTGCAGGCAACTTATAGAGGAAGAGTTTATTTGGGGCTCACGATTTCAGAGGGTTAGAGTCCAGGATCATCATGGTGGCAGCAGGCAGGCATGGCCCTGGAGCAGTAGCTCAGCTCAGATCTTATATCCTGATCCATAAGCATGGGGGGATGTGGGGAGAGAGAGAGAGAGAGAGAGAGAGAGAGAGAGAGAGAGAGAGAGAGAGAGAGAGAGAGAGGGATGGGGAGGAGGGAAAGAGAGGGAGGGAGAGAAAACACTTTGGGAATGGAATGGTATGAGCTTTTGAAACCTCAAAGGCCACCCCCAAGTGACACACCTCCTCCAACAAGGCCATACCTCCTAATCCTTCCCCAGATATTTGGATATATGAGCCTATGAGAGCCACTGTCAATCAAACCCCCTCAAGCCTGGAGAACCTAGAGCAGCAGGGACTGAGAGAGGGCTGGAAGCGCAGGTACCCTTGGCACTGGGGTTATTCTGTACCACAAATGAAAGGCCCCAGCAGCCTCGAGCCCCATCTTCCTGCATCTATCCCTCAGGCTAACTCACCCTTCTCTGTCCTACCTGCTGACACATGCAAGTTGTCTTTGTCCCTGGAGCCCAAACTTCAGACTTGAGATGGACGGTGATGGGGAAAGACATCACGCTGAAGCTGGGGGTGGGGAACAGACTGAGAGGAGACCCGGCTTCCACAGGTTGCATCCTGGAAGAGCCCTCTGGGACACTGGGCTCAACTGATGGTGGCCCTGGCTCAAGGCAGGAGCAAGGAGAGTCCATAGGCAATGTCAGGAGGTCCCTAGTACTCCCTATGTGCACCAAGATTCCTCGGATGTCGTCAGGCACCTCCAGATGTGGGCTGGGCATCACACTGAGAGGGATGAAGCACCTGGAAGAGGGGCCCTTCTGAGATGTGGCCGCCCAGTGTCAGGGTGACAACAGCAGTCAGGATGAAAATTGGGTCTCCTGCTGTGTCCTGCCTGGAGCACGTTGCTGCTGGCAAGGTGTTTTCAAACACCTGGGCTGTGGGCAAGGCGGCAGATGTCTGTGCACCCCAGTTTCCCTATGGATGAGGTGGAGGTGTGCCGCCTAGCACTGTGTGCTCGGCCTCTGTGCCTCTCCAGACTGAAGGAGGGTGTAGGTGTTTTCCATCTCTGCTCTCCTATCTAAGCCTATCTCCACTGGGGAAATCCTCCCCGACTAAGGCACAATTAAATTTCCCAAATTAATTACGTACCTGACAGCAGGATTGGTGATTTCCTAATTCCCACTGTAATTACACGGCAGGAACAGTCACCCCGGTCTCCCTGGCGGGTGTGGGCTGTGCAGCAAGCCTGGCATTTGGTCTGAACCTGGCTGGGCTGCGCGCTTGCAGGGGACAGAGGGGGTGGGGGCTGGCTTCTGCTTACAGGCCTGTCCCATGTCATGCTGTCTGTCAGCTCTGTCTTACTAAAGTCACGTGGGCCCAGGCAGGGAGCAAGCAAAGCTGTGATCATGAGACATTGTGAAGTGGCCAAGCTGGTGCTCTTTCATAAACAGGACCATCAAAGTGAGGAGATGATCCCTAGGCTGTGTATTGGGGCTCAGGACATACCTGGGGAGCCTGATCATGGAAGATGGGTTTGCAAAGCCAGGACTGGAAGCAGAAGTTCAGATTCACAGCCAGGCCTCCTGCTTCTCCACCTAAGTGTGTGTGTGTCGGGGCGGGGGGATTCCTATGCTCAGAAACCAGCTAGAAAGATGGACAGCCAGCCTGGTGCTCAGCAATAATGCCCCCTGATGCGTGGCATCTCCATCTCTTCTGTGCCAGTAGTCCAAGGAGAGAAGAATATCATAAAATCATTAGGAGGTCAGTGACCCGCAGAAGTGGCACTGACTCAAACATGGTTTCCTTGCTTTGAAGAATCTGGCTACTCCTTCACCTCCCAGTGTGTTTATTGGCAAAGCTCTACTTTATGTTTAAAATTAAACAGCTGGAGTCGGAGAGATGTCATCGTGGTTAAGAGTGTGTACTGCTCTTCCGGAGAATTTGAATTTGGTTCCCCATACCCAAGTAAGGCAGCCCACAACGGCCTCTAACTCTGGAGAGTTCAAGGAGATCTGATGCCTCTGGCTTCTGAGAACTACTGTATTCATGTATATGCATGTATGTGAGCATGCGTGCATACACACACATACACTCACACACATACACCCCTGAGAGAATGCGGCAGCATCACATCCCCTCACGCAGCAGCCCGTGGTAATTGTTAATGTCAATCAAATGCCAAACACCAAGTCCCTACAGGAAGTCCTCTACCTTCTATTTCCAGCACACAAATCAAAGAATTGACTTCATGGTGTGGACAAGACAGAGAGAGTTATGGGACAGAGAGGTGGCCTTGAGTTTTGAACTATGATGTTCCCTACTGTAGCTGGAGCAGAGAGACCAGGAAGGTGGGGTTGGTCCTGCAGCTCAAGAGTCTGGCCAACAACCAGAGACCATACTCAGAACAGCTGTGCAGTAGGATCTGAAAACACAGAGGGGCGTGGCCCCTGCTAGGAACACTCTGGCACAGAAGATGAGAAGACTCTTGTGTTTACTCTCTCCCACCCTCAGTTTTCCCCAGAACCCTCCATGAATAGAGCAACAGGAAGCTGCCAACAAGTTGCTGGAGAGGTGGTGGGTGGGGTTCTGTGCAGGGCAGGGAGAGAGAAAGGGGCGGTTGCAGAGAGGCTGTGCAGTCAGGATGAACGTGTTGTTCACAGAACACTTCTGAGATTATTCTTTTCTGGTTGTTGCACTCTGGACAGATATGAGAGCTGCACTCTCCCTCAAGCCTCACCCCAGCCTTCAAGTCTATTCTTGGCCATATGCCCCTCCCCACAGAGGACATGGACACTGGTGCCATTTTTTCACATGGAAAACCTGAAGCTCTCGGAGTGACAATGAGACAGGCCTGGCAGTGGTGGTAAAGGAGGATGGCATTGTAGGATGGCCCTAGGATGAAGGTTGGCACGAGTGAGCCTCTCACACCATGGGCATCCCAGGATTGCAGTGGGACATTTTCTGGCTCTGTTCACAGGCAGGCCCTGGTGGGAGAGCAGCTCAGAGCAGCCTTCATGAGGAACGAAATCAGCCCCTAACCACAGTGCTGTCCTTCCAAGCCACAAGCCCTGGCAGGCAGTGCCACCATGGCTTCAGGGACCACGGAATTGCATGTCTCTCAAAATACTCCTTTTTTAATTTTAATTGCCATGGCGGACATAATCCCGCTGATCTCCGTCCACCCTTGACGGTGGGTCTACTGTAATGAACTGTAAGTGTGCCGCCTCTGATCTCTGAGGCTATTTATTTTCCGAGTTAGCATGGGTTCCCTATTAGGAGACAATCTGCTGCTGGTCTGGGAAGAGGGTTCCCATAGTAGCTTGCTTGTTTTCACAGACATTGCAACTCAGGGTCTTCCCTTTCCTTGGGGTCCCGGGAACAGGTAGATCTCCCTCTGCCATGTGTTCAGCGCCCTGCCTGAGGAGAGCCCTGCTGCTGACCTCAGGATAGCCAGCAACCCTGCCCTGCCTAGCTGCCCACAGCCCTGCTGCATAACGTCCTCCTACCTAACCTCTGCTAGCAGGGCACGTGACTTCCCATTCCAAGACTAGCTAAGGTTAAAACATGGAGTGTGCAAAGTCTAGAGGGTGATGCAGCCAGGGCTGTGTGCCCTGTTCCATCCGCAGCATACCCAGGAGTGGCACTGGGGTATGCAGTCCCACCTCAGGGCCTTCACAGGTGCTGATCTTCTGCCTTGATCCCCACAGGGACCCACCAACCCTCTAGACATTCCAGACTCTGCTCTGTGTTACCTCCCTGGGAAGACCTGTTCTAGGTTGAGTCTGTTGCTGTGACAAACACCACCACCTAAGCAACTCAGGGGAGGAAAGGCCACAGTCCAGCACTGAGGAAAATTGGGGAAGGAACTTGAAGCAGAAACCACAGAGGAATGCTGCTTGCTGGCTTGCCTTCTGGTTTGCCCATAGACCCATGCTTAGCTAGCTTTCTATACAGTCCAGGACCATCTACCCAGGGAAGGGTGCCGCTCAGTATGCTGGACCCTTCTGTGTCAATTTACAATGGAAACAATCCTCCATAGAGGGCTGGATGTGCCCTGGGCAGTCTCTGACTGGAGGCTCACTTCACTTGGTCCTCTTCGGGGGAAGGCATGGTTCACCTCATTCCACAGCAGAGGTCCTGAGGACCAGCAAGCTGAATGACCTGCTCGGGGTCCCTGTGGCCTCTGTAGGAGTGTGACACAGCCCTGGGGTGCTCACTGTCTTCTGGGAAGTGCCTGCTCTCTTCATGCTGCAGCACTGACAGGCCTTGGGCCCCCCAGGAGCCCAGGAATGTGTGCAGATGGTGCTCTATGGGAAAGCAAGTGCTCTCTCGAATGAACAGGACCACGCTCATCTCCTGCTTGTTTGTAGCTGGACCTTAAAGGGAAAACTCACACTCAGAGCCATGGCCTTCCCTGGGTGCTTCAACTCCCTGTGGGTGCTTGCTGTTTTATCTTCCCAGGGAATGCTAGTCCCCCTCTGTCTCCTCTGGGAAGGAAATACTAGTCATGAATGGGGGCCATTGGTCTGGGGATGGAGTTCTCGGGCCCAGGAGCCTATGGTCAGTGTGCTCTGTGCTCTCTTGCCTCTTGCGTCATTGTCTTACTCTTCGGAAAGGTGACTGTGTGCTGGCCTCCAGGTAATACAAGCTTGGCCATTCCTAGGAGGCACTGGCGTGGCCTTCCCTATCAAACCCAGACGGATAAACACTGTATATTTCCAGCCTATCAGATCAGGGTCAATGAAGACAATCTCTACCTGGCACAAGAGCTGCCCGGGTCATCACTAGGGTCGCTGACACCCCCTCTTTGAGAATCCACAACAGATAGTGGCTTTGGCACTGGGGTCTCTGCCTCCTCTTGTGGGCTGGAAGGGGACACGGTCTCGGCCTGGGTTCCTGGAGGCGTGCCCAGCTTAGGTTGGCAAGAGCAACTGTGGAAGTAGGAACCCCGCCACAGGGTGACAGCCCATGTGCTCGGTGGGCAGCAGTAGCAGGATCCGTGCTAGGAAGGGAAGCCAGGTGATTCCTGGGACAGGGCCCTCAGTTGGCCTGGAGGGTGGCAGGAAAGTTGTGAAGACTGCCAGGGGGCAGCGCCTTTGTCAAAGTTCCACCATGCCATTGAAAACCTGTGAGGCACCACGGAGAACTCAGGCCCCTTTCCCCCAGAGTCTAACTTCATCCTTGGTGACCAAGCAAGCAATGTCACCTCTACTGTGTCTCCTCATCTGCATGGGAAGAGCACACTGTTAGGCCTCAGTCACAAAGGGGGTTGGGGAGGGGTCCACTGCCCGGAAGGTCTCAGCACGTGGTAGCCTTGAAGCTGGCCTACTGTGTTATCATGTGTCATCACACTCTGCCCTTGCGACTTCCCCCTCCGCAGCTGGTTTCCTGCCTACACTTCTGCCCCCGTCCTTTCATTGCTGCTTTCCCAGGACAGCTCGCCTGCCTTGTCAGGCCCAGGATCATCCTCACTGGAACCCCTGAGAAATGTCCCCCCGTATGCCTGACCCTTTCTCTCAGCTCCTGTGGCTCCTCTGCCAGGTCCCCAAGTCCCAGGCCCCCCCATACACCTGAGGCTTTTCTATATTCTCAAGGGATACCTTCCTTGCGCCTTTGGAAATGCCCGCACTTTCTCTGGGTACTGGTAACCCTGTGGTTCCCACCTTTGGCTATTGAAAGACCCTTATATTTCCCTAGGCTCCAGGGGGCCCCACACCTTCCCTGGGACCCTGGGATCTGCTCTCTAGCCCCATCTCATCTTTGACTCAGCCTTGTGCGTGTGCGGCCCTGGAGGCACGCATGTCTGGCAGAAAGACAGTTGACGCCACTGTGCAGAGGGTCTTTGAGGCTCCTGCCTAGCCGAGTTTAACCCCTCTAGTGCTGCCTATGAGGAGGCCTGGGGCCTGCATGGAAGAGGGGTCTGGGCAGTAACAGGCACTCCTGAGATCTTCCCACAGTGTGCAGTCATGCCCAATGGTACCTAATACCTCTTTGCCCACTGCTCCAGCCCAAGGCCTTAGCATAGCACATGCTCAGAAAGTCTGCAGAAGGGTTTCTTGCAAAGGATTGAGTTCTCAGTATAAAGGAGGTTCCAGGGCCAGGAGCCAAATTGTCTGGACCAAGTTCACAACCACATTTCCATCCCAGGGGACTGGTTGGACTGCAAGCAGAGGTTTAAAGGAGTCTGTGATGTTGGTCAGCCCAGCCCACTTCATTCCAAAGCTGTCTGCCAGAAAACCTCACAGCACTTGGCACACTCAGTGCCATAGCAGATGTGGCAGAGGCCACAGCCATATGTCGAAAGCCTGCCTGGCCTGGTGATTGGGCCAACAAGATGGACTACCCTCTGGGAGTGCAGGCCTAAGAAAACTGGAGCCCCCAGTGTCCCCTGCATCCCCCTTCTATCCCATACCAGCTCTGGCTGAACTGCTCAAGGCTCAGTATTGGACTAGGGGGAGTCCTGAGGCCACAGCAACTCTCCCAGACAATGGCATGTTGCTCCCATGTTAAGGTGCCCACTGATCAGCTGCTGGTACATTACCAGGTATCAGGGTGCCTTTGCCGACCCTGCTGGGTGAGACATGGCATCAGGAAGGCTCTGGGGGTCTGGGGAGTCATGCCATGCCTCAGTCCCAAGTTGGTGGGACATACCTGAAGCTGATACCTGACTTCTGCTGAGAGTCCTGAGGTTGCTATTCTTTGGGCCACCAGGCTTCCCGTGCCTCAGTTTCCTCATCTGCACAGGGGAGCCACAACCATGTTTCAATGCAATTGGATGCCTCTGCAGTTCCTTCTTTCCATTGCACAGGGCTTGCACATTGGGGGCGGGGCAAGTGGGGAGGTTGTGCTCTCTCTCTCAGACTGCAGATGCCCCTTGTATCAGGAGAGTCCAATGAACTTATTTTGTTGCTGTTCGGTTTGGTCTGGTTTTCGTTTCATGACGTGGCAGAAGCTAGAGGCACTCCGTAGAAACCACACTGCAAGCTTTGATCTTTCCCAGGCTGGCCATATGTAGGAACCTCTCTGTCAACACTGGGAAGCAAAGAGAAGAAACATCCAGGCTGTGGGGCTGGGCTGCCAGTATTTTCTGAATCCATGTACTCAATGAGTTATATAAAACAGTCAACACTTCCTTATAGTGTATGCTTTGTAAATGAGTTTTGCCACCGAAAGTTAATAGGAGTGTGATGAGTATACTTGAAGTTGACTGGGCTCAGCTCACATATTCCGGGGGTGTTCGGCAGGCTAGACTATATTTGAAGTTTTTACTTATGATACTTTCAATTTATGATTAGGTTTGTGGGGCCATAGCTCACTGTGAGCAGAAGAATATGTTTGGTGGCCTGCCTGGCCCCATCCTTCTTGCATCCCTTCCTGCCTCCTACCTCACTAGCCAACACCCCGTTCCCATTTCATACTAGGTCTCTTAAGCCACATCCCAGAAGTTTTCTGAATGGCACCATTACCCTTAAGACATCCTCTATAGTCGTGGCTCCCTGTCCCCAACCGATCCTGGAAGGGCTAATTAGGATATCAGATTCCAGGGCAGTAGGAATCAGGGCTCCCTCTTGGTAGGTCTATAGAGCTTTCAGGCCCCTGAGCAACCAGTGGTCCATGGCCTGTCAGTACCTCACCTGTTCCTAATGTCACAGCCGATTTCCTGTCCTCTGGAGCAGGACAGAATCTTAGGACCAGCTTCTCCAGGAATCACATCTCCAATATATACCACCTCTGCCCAGAGACCAGGTTCAAGTCTGTGCTTGCTGGTGTGTCCTCATTCCTCCCCTACTTGGCCTCTGTTTCCTTGTATACAAAGTGCAGGTGTTGGAGCTTGTCTCCAAAGGGATGCGAGGTCACCTGGAGGTCCCCTGCAGGCTGTCACATGCAGACTCCTCACTATCTCATTATCTCACGGAGCATAAGGTGCACGCAGCCAGCCATCGGCACTTTGGTGAAGGTAGAGGACAGTCGGTTGAGTGGCAGCGGGACAGCCCTGGGCAACATTGGCTTTTCTAGGATGCTGCCTCTGCTTCCATTCTCCACTTTCAGGACAGGCACGAGCATCCACCCTGGACCCTCTCCATATACATGTACATATGCATATACATATTCATACATATACATATGCACCACACAAGTGCAGGCCCTACCCTGGGACGGGACGTGCAGGTGGCCTCACTGGGAGGGCCCGGGAACACTTGCCAGGAGGAAGTGTGCCTTTCTCATACCTGGGTGTGATTTTCAGGTTAGTAGTGGGAGCTGAGTGTGAAAACAGGGGCTCGTGGTGGGAGGGAAGGGGGAAATGTGCCCCACCAGTGAAATAATTATAGAATATGAAAATGGCTTAATGAAATCATTTTTAAAAAGAGAATGTGTGCAAACACTCAGCAATTAAGCAGCTGATTCACAAATAGCAATTTTCCAACTGTGCTCGCCTTCCGTGTTTCTACTTGCCCGGTTTTAGACCCTGGGTTTTTAATTTTTAATTTGAACGAATGAAGATTAGAATTGTCTCAGCACTACTGAAAATGGGGAAAAAAGAAAAACCATACATCGTTGGACAGTCTGGATACTGAAAGCAAGGAAGTCACCTAAGGGTGTGGCCTGTTGTGGGGAGGGAGATACTCTGTGAGTACTAGTGTCCCCTCCCTGCTCCCTCCTCCTCCTTCACACCCTTCCCGAGGAACCAGACACACTTAATGTCAAGGCTGGTGCATAGACATAAATCCTGTCACAACCACCCCAGCCCTTTTGCAATGGCAAGCTTGACCAGAGAGGGAAGCCTGCTAGCCTAAGCTCACACAGCCTTCACATCTGGCACCCAGAACACCACCACAGAAGCCTGACAAACAGTCAGCTGTGCGCTTGGCTGTTGGACCTTTAGAGGTTCATGGCAACCTCACTGTCACTGGATCCGGCAGCCTTCGACCCAGTGCTGGCTGAAGGGTCCCACCCTGATTGGCCGAGACTGCTTGCTGGGCACCGAGGCAACTTGTCTTCTAGTTCCCAGACTTATCTGAGGCTGTAAATGTCATTCCCTTTCTTTGCCTGCATTCGGGGTCCCCTAGGAGACAGTTCCAGCAAGCAGATAAGCTGAGCTCCATGTGGACACGCTGTGGCATCCCTTCCCTCCTTCTGTCCAGCCCACCCTGACCTGGGGCAGAGGCTGAGCCCAGTGCCACTCATGCTGAGGCCTGAGACCTTAACTCTCAGTGTCACTGCCCGGATGGCAGCTGAAGCATTCTGCATCACGGCTGACCCCTGGCTGCTGCCAGCAGACCTCAGCCAGCCTGGGGAAGGGGTTGGAGGAGCTCCAGACACCCAGGTTCTGTGCTGCCCTGTGTCTGTACGTTCCCTGGCCCTTCAGAGGTCCCAGCAGGGGCTCCACGGTCCTCGGTCCTGAGTGTTCCTGTGACTTGTGCTTTTCTCTCCAGCATCAAAGACTGTCTGGGGGCTGGGGAAACCTCAGGCCTCTTGGGCATTCCATCACCATCCTCTCTGCCTGTCCCTGTGTCATCAGTGAACAGTGGGAACTACAAACAAGAGTCAGAAACCATGGGCATCTAATTTGTGGTCACCCGTGTGAACAGTCCGTGCTCAGTAGCCACAGCTGCCTATGTGAGTTGAACAAATACTCTCCAAACCCATGTCTGCCCAGAACCCCTCAACATAGCTTTACCAGCACAGGGTCTTTATGCTGCTCCAGACCTGTGGTTCAAATCTCATGTGAGAACAGAAGTAGGTACTAGGATGATACAGCCCTGGAGACCTGGAGCCCGCAGGAACTGGAGGCTCTGAGCCCTTGGATTGCGAGAATATGGTAACTGATGTTGAAGCCCCCAGACTGTGGTGGTTTTGAGGCCACCTGGAGACCCTAACCCATCCACCCACTCGCCCTGTCCGTCCTCACTCTTCTTCCTACCCACGTTCCCCACTTCCCAGAGCAGGAATGACCTGGGTTACTTGAGTCCTGCAGTGTGTGTAGCTTTGAAAATATACAATGTTCAGACTGAATGCAGTGGCGTTGATCTGCGATCCCAACACTTGGGAAGGTCAGGGGAAGGTCAGGAGCTCAAGGCTGTTCTCTGCTAACCACAAATCTGAGACCAGCCTGGGCTATGGGACTAAGTGGGGTTCAGTTTCGATTGTTTGGTTTTGTTCTTTGGAGAGAAACACCATGGGTTAAAAACGCGGCTGTGAAACACCAGGCGAAACTACTGTGTTTTCCTCTTGGGAACATGTGACAGTCCCTGTCCCCTCTCAGTCTTATTTTCTCCACCTCCTAACAATGAGGACCGACTGACAAGTGATTCGGGCCATTACCCTGCTTCAGAGTATCATGTGCCTCCCACAGACCAAGTGAAAACCAAGCCAACTTTTCCTGGGATGAGGTCTCCTACCCTGCAGAGGGGCAGGGTCCTCCATCTCTTAAGGTGACCTCTGCCCAAGCAACCCTCTCATTCGCAGGAACCAGAGTGTTCCAAAGAGCAGGTGTTCATGCTTTGTCCTCTTCTGAAAGCAGTCAAGACCAAGGTCACCCAGGTCACTAGCATTGGTCCCTTGAGCTTCTTGGAGTGAATCTCTCTTGGACACCTGTCGTCCTTGGGTGTGTCTGTTTGGTTGAGAAGCGGATGCCCATGGGAATGGTGAGGGTGGGCATGGGCAGAACTGCCCCCTGGGAAGGCACATCCAGGCCAGCCTCCCGTAACAGACTTTATGAGGACCCATCCAACTGCTGCTTTGCTGGAGACTCAGGGCTAGGGCCAGATGACAGTCGCTGAAAGGTGTGAGGTACCCGCAGGTTAAAGACATCAGTCACAGCTTCTGCTCTGCTGGGACCTCAAGAGGCTGCTGACTCCAGCCCTCAGTGTCTCAGAGGAGAACAATGCTGACCCCTTCCAGCAGCTCGGAGCAGTGGGGACTGAGCCCAGGGTGGGACTCCTCCCCAGGATGGGTGAGAAGAAGGTCAAAAGGAGAGGGGTCAAAAGGAGGTAGCCCAGAGCCCAGGGTCACTCCCAACTTGATCCCGTCTCCAGCATGGCCCTGTCCACAGCAAGGGCTGTCCTGACTCCCATCTCAACCTTCTTGAGAGGCACCTTTCTGACCAGTGTCACTTGGCTTCCCTGTCACCTGTGTTGCCTCTGTTCATATTCCAAACCCTAGTTCAGTTCAAGTCACTGTCCGACTGTCCCTCCTGAGGATGGGCCCTGTCTCCCCCAGTCTGAACTCCTGATTCCAACTGTAGCCTCCATGGTCCTTCTGACGCAGCGACATAGTGGCAATGAAAAACCCTGTGCGGTTCGTGCTGGCCCTAGGCACCCTCTAAGTAGACCCCACATGGTCACACAGCTGGTCTGCTGGGACAGAGCTTTCCAGGTGAGGACTCTTCCCTCATAGGCCCCATCCCTTTCTCGGAGGCACTCCTGATGTCATGTGTGTCCAGACATGAAGTCCCAACCCAGCATGTTAGGAATAGGGGCCGTGTGCATTGTACAGAAGGCTCTGGTGGTCACATAGAAAGAGAAAGGACATAGGGACAAAGATGTGGAGAAAATCTAAGCACAAGGATGAGAGAAAGAAGGAAGGCTCCTGCTAAGGGACTCTGGCCACAGAACATTCTAGAAGATGCAAAACTGGCAATCATGAAAAGCTTGGTACTGCTGCAGGACCAGAGGCAGCTGGGTAGCAGGCTGAGCCTGGAGGGTGTTTAGGGCGATGGAGAGACTCTGTTCTCCCTGATGCCACAGTGGTGGTGAATACCTGTCATGTTAAGTCTGTTGGGCCAGCAGGCCCTCATCAGAACAATGACAGTGGCATCTGTGTTGGCTCATTCTTGGGACAAATGTGTCCTCCATGGCAGGGAAGGTAGTGGTAGAGAGGGTGGAGCCAGGGACATGGGCAAACTGAGCTTACCTCATAGTTTTGTGGCGATCTGGAACCTGCAATAAAATGAAGTCTATTAACTAAAACTAGGAGTAGGTGAAATTAATTTCAGCGATGATTTTAATTAACTCAATATATCCAGAATATTAGTATGTCAATATGTAATCTACATAAAACTGACAATGAGGTGTTTTACATTCTTTCTGGGCCCTGAGCCTTTGAAATCAGCGTTTCGAAGTGTTTCTGCCTTTTGGCCAGATGAACCACGTTCCAAGTGCTGTGGCCTCAAGTGGCCAGCGACTGTTGCATTGTAAAGTGGATCCAGCCCCTTGCTGCCCCTCCCCCAATCCACTCTGATCGCTCCAGACCTGACGGCTCCCCAAAGCTCACTCCTGCCCATCAGCTGCTGTGTGCTGTGCCTGTGATAGCCCTACACATACTCCAGACCCAGCTCACACGCCCACTCCATGACAACAGAATGGCATTACTCAGATGCTAATCCTGG
Organism: Myodes glareolus; assembly: GCF_982192425.1. Classification (NCBI taxonomy): domain Eukaryota; kingdom Metazoa; phylum Chordata; class Mammalia; order Rodentia; family Cricetidae; genus Myodes; species Myodes glareolus. Next base: position 69,831,239 of record NC_142033.1, read on the forward strand.
GACCTGTACAAAGGTTTCCTCACTCGGTGGAAGCGACTTGGCACATGGAACTGAGGATCCCTGGAGGTGACACTTGTGCTTTGAGTCATGGGGACCAAGAGAGGAGGAATTTTGTTCGAAAGTGGTTGATGTCTGGATAGACGCAGACCCTGGGGACAGGTTTCAAAGACAGAAGCAGGCCACAAGTCCTGCATTGGAAGGAGCCTCCAGCGGTTCTCTACCTTCCTAGTGCTGTGACCCTTTAATAATTGTTCCTCATGTTGTGGTGACCCCCAACCATAAAATTATTTTGTTGCTATTTCATAACTGTAATTTTGCTATTCTTATGAATCATAATTTAAATATCTGATACTCAACACCCAACGGGGTCGCAACCCACAGGTTAAGAATCACTGCTCTAGCAGGTGACATGGGCAAGAACATACTGTCTCTCAGACCCCGAAGGAGACCAACACCTCTGTTTTAGCCGCAGGAGCCCCATTTCTGACTTCTCTGAACCAGCAAGCACAGGACTGGCAGGCCCTCGTGAGAAAGGCTGTGTGCTGCATTGTGCGCCTCCCCGACTCTAAGCCTTTACCCTGCCCAGGAGCGTCTCAAGGCACATGGACAGGAAGGGCCTGACAGGGCAGGGAGACTCTGGATGGAAGGTGGGGTTGAAGGGGTCGGCAGGTCAGGCTGGGTGAGGTGACTGGGGTCTGAAGGGCAGCTGGGGACTGTGGTGTCCTTGTTAACATGCCCTCAGCATTTCCCAGGTCCCTTGGATCTTCAGCTCCATTGCTGCCTCCTTGTCTCCCCCACCCAACTCTTCGTTTTTCTGTCTGACTCTTCCACCCTCTCCTCTATCTCTAACTCAGGTATCTTTCTTTGTGTCTCTGCCCTCTCTGTGCCTCTGTTCCTCCTAATTTGTCTCAGTGTCTTCTCTTTTCTCTCTGTCCTCAGTCCCTTTCTCTCCTCCATTGCTTCCCTATCTGTCTGTCTGTCTGTTGTCAATATTTCCCTCCCTTACACATGTGTCTCTGTCTGTGCTCCCCTCTCCCTTTGGATACCACATCTGTGTCCTGAGGCTGCTGTACAATGTTAAGGAACTGAAAAGGACTCCTCTACAGTTCTGGAAGTTCCAGCCTGAGAAAAGGGGGCATCTTGGCACTATTTCCTTTTGGGGAGCTGATGGGGAATCTGTTTCCATTTCCTTCTGCTCCTGGGGGCTGTAGCCCTCCAGCCGTTGTTTCTGTCTCCATGTGACCCCTCTAGTATGGCCTTGGCTTATCTTGAAGACATTTGTGAAAGCTATGTTTCACTCATGGTTTTGGTCAATGTCTTGTCAAAACTACTGGCCAACCAGGGGCAGGTGCTTTTTCCTCCTCTTCCCTCAGATCTCTGTGTGTCTCTCTGTCCGCGCCTGTCTTTGGCCCAGTGATCTCACTACTCCTGGGTCTCCCTGGTTTCTGCATTGCTATTCCTCTTCCGGTGTGGTTGCATTTTGCTACTTTCCTTCGCATGTGCCTCCCTCCCTCCCTTGACAGGTGTCCTGGACCACAGTGGTGGTCATTGGATGCTACTCTCCGAGGCTGTCCCACAACCACAGGTGTCCTGGAGTTCTCAGCTTCGGGAAGCTTCTGTAGTGAAGAGGACAGAAAAGAAGCTGTACTGGTGGACTGGGGCTGAGGCGGTGGGTAGCAGGAGGGAAGGTGTGGGCTGTGAGGGGCTGGGGGGCAGGCTCAGGTCTTGGAAAGGGCAGCCAGGGAAGACCCAGCTGCACTAGGCTGCCGGCTCTGAGCTTATAAACAACCGTTGTTTCTACGGGGCTCTGGGCCGTGTGGATCGATTTCTACTAATGGGGCCTCTCACTTCCCCTCACCAATGAAAATCAATTCTCTGCGGTTTGGAGAGCAAATGTGCCTGATTAGACAGCAGGCGCACGGTGGCATCTTTGTTCTCTTGCCCTAGTCCTCCTAGGGAGGCAGGAAGAAACCGGACCCCAGATGGTCCCCAGGGACCCTACCCCTGCTGGGCAATCCTGAGGGTCGGACGATGGGGAACTGGGCTGTCTCTCGTATGGGACCTTGTGACCCTGAGGTTTATAAAGGACACTGGGGACCTGTGGCCACCAAGCCAGTGATGGGGCGGGGGTGGGGGAGGAGCGAGCTCTACAGGAACAGTGAGCACAGACTGGTAGGGGATTGAATGCTGGCTTCCAGGGGGTGGAGTATTTATTTACACTAAAGGGGCTCGGGCTCTCACTTGAGCCCCAGAGCAAGAAGCCCTGGCTTCCTCCAGCCTCCCTGCAGTCCAAGAGGAGGGCAGATGCTGCTGATGCCACACAGCAAATACAGGAGGCAGGCAGCATCACAGCCAGGAGTCAAGCCCAGGTATCAGGTGATGCTGAGCTCTTAGGCAGAAGCATTGACCGAAGCCAGAGCCCCCGTCCAGCCCAACTCCCCCAGTGAGTGCACTCGACACAGTCTGCAGTTCCCACATATTTTAGGTGAATCTTTACTATTTTTAATCTGTGTGTAGGTGTGTATCTGCGTGTGGGTATGCGCTCATGCATGCAGATGCCCGAGAAAGACAGAAACCTCGGATTCCCCAGAATTAGAGTTATATACGGGAGCTGCGAACCAAACGCAGATCCTCTGAAAGAGCAGCAAGGGCTCTTAGCTGCTGAGCTGTCTCTCCAGCCCCAGTTCCCACATGTTTGAATGGGTTGTCATAGGAAGCCATTGTGACTTCCACTTCAGTGCAGAGGTGGTTCTGTGGTCTGATGTATCATGAATAACAGCACAGGCCTTAGCATCTCTCCCTCCTGTTTTCAGTGGCCTTGGGCTTCAGTGCTCAGAGAGCTTTTGGGACGTTCTGCCGGCTTCCCCTCACTCTGAGACGGAGGAAAGGGGCCAGGATGGGAGGACGTAATAGAGGTGGTGTGGAGTTATTGACCTGTTCTCTCACGATGAGCTCACTGGGACAGCTCCTGGTGGCCCAGGTCCTGGGATCTCATTCCCAGCAGGTACCAAGCTTCTCCCTGCTGTCCTGTGGTTCTGTGCTCAAGGCAGGGGTCAGCCTGAGCCTGGATGCTCCTGGTGAAGCTGAGCATTCAGAGAAGGCAATGGAGGAGCAGATGAAAGCATTGGGGTCTCAGCTCAGTCAGTGACTGAATGGGCTGTGACTTGGCGTCAGATAGACCGGTGTTTGAACCCCGAGTCTGCTGCTTATCAGCTGAGTGGTCCCTCATGCAAGACACTGTCCCCTTGATGCCTAGCGCTCATCTTTGAGGTGAACAAAATGGAATAGATCCTCAGGGTTTTGTGGAGCATCGTAGAGATGAAAGGATCAAGAAGTTCTGACTCCTGAGTTGGGCGGCAGTGGAGCACGTCTTTAATCCCAGCACTCAGGAGGCAGAGGCAGGTGAAACTCTGAGTTCAAGGCCAACCTGGCCTACAAAGTGAGTTCTAGGACAGTCAGGGCTACACATAGAAACCCTGTCTCTATTCCCCCACTCCCGCCAAAAAAATAAAGTTCTGACTTCTGGTTCTCACTCCAGACCTGGGCTGTAGACCTGCGCGAACCTGCTGTCTGCAGGGGAGCCCAGGCTCCTCACTTGCACTTGGAGTGCAGACATGCTTCCCCTAGGAGGATGAAGAGGACAGCAGTGGGTGTCTCAGTTCTGCCTGTGCTGAAATACCATGGTGCTGGAAAGCCTCCCCCTGGGGGACATGTGTTGACAATTGTCTTTCTGTTCCCATAGGTCCTCAGATTTTGGGACAACCTACACCAAGCTTACTCTCCAGCCTGGTGTCACCACTGTCATCGACAACTTCTATATTTGCCCAGCCAACAAGAGAAAGGTACGTGCATACCATCACCGGATGGCCAACCCTTGGCATCTGGCTCTCCATGACTGCCTGTTCCGCTGGTCTGGTTCTGTTCTGGGATCGTGGTCTGTCATGAAGCATTTGTCCCTCAACTCTTGTTACTTTGGTTCATTTTGATGAGTGTGTTTGAAGCCATCAACTGGGCCTTTGGAGGAGAGCCTGCCTTCTTATCTAGGGCACATTCATCTTCTCCTGTCCTGGAGGCAACCTCCAGCAGGCGGGCAGAGAGGAGAACCAGTGAGCTGGCGGCTGAATCAGATCCATCTGGCTCAGAGTCCTGGCGGCAGCTCTGAGGCTCTTCTCAAGGGTGGCATCTCGCGGGGGTTGGTTTGGTTCCATCTCAGAGCATTGTTTGCTGTCCCTTGGTCTTAGTTTCTAGTTCCTTCTTCCTGTTTAGATGTAGAAAAGGAAAGAACATGGGCAATGCCTCCTGGGTGTGTACGGTTATATCTTGGCCCACCTGGAGACCCTAGTATGAAGTCAGAATCCTGGACTCAATCGAGAGAAGTAGTCTGAAGTCACAGCGAACTCAGGCAGAGCAGAGTTCAAATCCTGATTCACTTCTCTGTGCTTTAGGTCCCCACAGAGAAATGGGTGTAGCCCGCATCTCACACAGAGACTCGAGTGAGTCCTGCATGGTGCTCCCTACAAGATCAATATCTGGGTCCCAGGGGTACTTGGTTGGTGGTAAAAGAGAAGTCCCAGCAGTTCGCTACTGGACACAGGCCGAGCTGCTCCCAACTTGAAGGCCAAGGCTCATAAGATGAGAGGGGACAGAAATGGAGTTTATTGAAGGCCTTGCCTTGAGAAGACAGGGTGCTCCCATCCTCACATTTCCATGTTGGGAGACTCACATGTTACAAGTCAGCTTTTAAAGGGACGGGGAGAGATGCTGGGTGGTACCTTCACCCATCCCATGGCTGTCATGCTGTCCCCACTCCCAGTGCCCCCACCCCACATTCTGACCAGACTTTGCCATCAACCCTGGCCTCCTGCAGGGCTTGTGTGCTTTGTGTTAGCGGATATGCAGATTAAGGCATAAGGAGGTCATACTTCTGCAGGCCAACAGATGTTTCAGGTTCTGAAAATCTAAAGAAATGGCGTTTAGAAAGTAATCTCCTAATCACATAGCCATGACTTTCTTTCTTTCATTTGATTCTGGATGAAAGGAGGGGAAACACTAGTTCTGCCAAGGGCCAACCCCTGAGGTGCATCCCTAGTAGAGCCTGGGGCCTGTGTTTGAGCATCCCACAGAGGGCGTGGAAGCACAGAATGGTGCTGTTGTAGGAGTGCGCCGTGAACTCTGGTGGCTGTAGTTCCAGCAAGGATTCAGGGGCTCAGAGAGACAGTGGAGCCTGACCTGAGCATACCCACTGCAGGTCGGGTATGTGGGAGGACAGGAGCCTGCAGAGTGCTCCCTGGATTGCAGCAGAGGTCGGGTATGTGGGGGGACAGGAGTCTGCAGAGCCCTCCCTGGACTGCAGCAGAGGTTGGGTATGTGGGGGGACAGGAGCCTGCAGAGCCCTCCCTGGACTGCAGTGGAGGACGGGTATGTGGGAGGACAGGAGCCTGCAGAGCCCTCCCTGGACTGCAGCGGAACTCAGCTGTTTGCTTTTTTGTAAGATTTAGGTTTAATTTTGTTTCAGTGTACAAGTTTTTACCTACTTGTATATATGTGTGCCATGTGTATACCTGGTACCCACGAAGGCCATAAGATGACATCAGATCCCTTGGGACTGTAGTTACAGGTGATGAGAAGCCGCCACATGAGTGTGTGGAACTGAACTCAGGTCTTCTGCAAGAGGAGCCAGAGCTCCTGACTCCAGCCCCTCCATTGCTTTTGAATGGGGCGCCATCTTCCCTGCTAGAATAGGACATCTGGCTTTGGATCTTCCTCTCCTTGACTTCTGCTACTGTGAAAGCTTTCTCCTGGACAGGATGGGAATAGATCTGGGAAAGCTACTGCGGAAGACCAGGGGACCCTTGTCTTGGGGCTTTGGCAGATAAGGAGCAGGTGGGTGGGTTGGTTTTAGCTTTCCCTGCCTCTTCTTAGACCCCTCCCTCATGCTTCATACAGGCAATCTCACTCCTTCCTCAACTGTCCAAACAGTGAGGCATTGCTACCACAGTTCCTCGGGTAGAGACCTGGAAGGGAAGGTCAGAGTCACTTCCCCACACACCTCCTACTAGGAGACCTGGGTCCAAAATGGCCTCTCGTGTCTAAGCTAAGGGGACAGGATGTTGTCCACACTCAGGGCAGCTGTGGGGCCTCTACCTGTCAGGAACCGAGTGCATGGAAGGATCAGGGAAGACCCTTTGTCTCACTGCCTGCCGCGTGTCCTTCCTGCAGTCTGGTTCCCATTCAGAATTCTTGGCTTCTGCAGACCTCCGAGATGGGAGATGGGGCAGTGAGACATTTGCAGTTTCAAAAGGGCACAACAATCAGCCCTGCTAGGGATGTGTGGTATGATCACTCCCTGCATCCATGCTGACTCAGCCCAGCCCAGCCCAATTCAGTTCCATGTTGCCAGGAGGCAAGAAAATAGCAAGTCTTTGCCTTATTCCAGGCTCAGTCTGGTGGCTGTTGGCTTGTGCTATCTGGTGTATCCATGTTCCACTCTGGACCCCATTTTCCCCCTGTGTAAGTGAGGAGTGCAAATTGAAGACTGTACAAAGCCCCATGAGTTCTGTTCTCCTGGCCTCTGCTGGCCTTTCAGAAACCCATGGACAGAACACCCACTGGGGAAACAATCCCCACTTGGCTCTGTCCACACCTCAGCCATCTAAGACCTCTGCAGGAGGCAGCTGGGTCTCCATGCTCCTCCTTGTAGGCTCCAGCAGTCCACTCATAGATCAGGCAAAGGTCTGACTGGACACCGAGCTGAACCCTGGTGCTGCGGACGGAATACTTTGCCCAGGCCAGATACAGGCTGGGGATCTGATGTGACCCCATCCTTTACTGGGTCTGGGAAGCTTCGTGGATAGCTAGGACCTTCTAGAACCTTTGAGAACCCAAAGGGGCCTGAGAAAGCCTGGAGCCCATACAGCATGCTTGTGAGAAGATTAAGAAAAGACACCAAAGTGAATGCCAATGCTCCATCTGCCCCTGCCCCCACATTGCTGTGATGTGGGGTGGTAAGGCCCTCTCTTCCAGGGCCCCTATGTGAGGCACTCTCTGTTGTAGGGTCATGGGTAGCTCTGCTGCAAAGTGGGAATCCAATTAGGAAGCCATTTCGTAGCCATTACAGACAGAGCGGTTCTTTTTTGGCTTCTTGGGAGACCACTTTGTGAGCTGTCTTCAGAACGAGCTCTCTTTGATTTTTGTCTTGCCTGCGGTGGAATCAGAGTGTGGCCCCAGGCATGACTTTCGGCCACCTCAGACATAACTCTTGCCCATGACTCTCCCTTCCGAGCTGCCCTGGTTCCCACACTGGCTGTATGTGGCAAACACATCTCCGAATGGTCCCCAAGAGGGCTGGGGTATGGAGAACTGTGAAGGTCTGGTCCTGGGGAGATGCCTAGTGAGAAAGGCTTTTAAGTCTCATGCTTTGCATTAAAAATTCATGGGAATTGTCATCGTGTACAAGGTATCTATGTTGGATTGCATGCTGAAATGTCACACATATCTTGTCACCAAGAAAATCCTTGAGGAATGGATGGCCTGAGAAAATACTGATTCCCGGGTCCCCTGTCCACTCTACTGAGGCCCTCCCTGTGACTTGTGGCCAGAGTATGTCAGTCTTTTTCTTCACTCATCTCCTTTCCCCGCCCCCACCCCCCACCGCGAGGGTCATGAGAAGCCACCTGCCAGCCTTACAAGATGGGGAACAAGTGGATCAAACCACAACCCTGCATCTGGGAAGCTGGCTTCATTGGCAAGAGCCAGTACCTGCATTTTGCAGGCAAGCCACTGGTGACAGGGAAGGCAGGGGCCCCTAGGACTCAGTTGCCAGTCAGGCTGCTGTGTGCAACCTTGCACGCATGTGTCCTGGCAGACCCCCTAGGCCAGGGTTCCTGCAGTCTTATGTTTTACAGGGGAGAGGGAGAGGCCCAGGTGGGTCAACAGACTTCCATGAGTCCTCACAAGTAATGCCTCAGCCCCAGATGCCCCGTCAAACTTCATCTTCACAGGAGCCCAAACAGCGGGAGGAGACACATGCAGAGGTTCAGAACCAGAGTTACATATTAGCCACTGACAGCAGCTTGGATCCCAGGTCTGTGGGTCCCCTGGGATGACGTCATAAGGGATCTTCCAGCTCTCCTGATATCAGCTCTGCCCCTGCCCCCAGCCCCTGCCTGTGGATTCCCCTGGACCCTTTGGAGCTGTGTGCTGCTCTTGCTGGACTGCCTGTATGGGTCTGCCTGCCACCTTTACTGGCTTTCCCCACACTGCTAGCTTCTTTGCTAGTCTGTCTTTCCTCTCTCCCTATCTTCCCCTAAGTAATCGTGAATCCACAGTGCTGAGCCCAGCTCTGCCTTGTTCCTGCTCCACCACAGCATAAGCCTTGGCTCTGCCCAGCTCACAGAGGCCCTCATGATAATCCAGGTTCCCCTCTCCTCTCTTTTCTGGAGTGGGCCAGAGCAGTGTGTAATCTAAGATCAGCTCCGGCTCCATGGCTATGGCAGTGCAGGCTTAGTTCTGTGTTCAGAGAATACCAAGGACAGCCCAACTCCTCCAGCCACTCCAGTCCAATCAGAACACAGCAGCCTGGTGGCTCTCTCTGACACTGTGGAGGGTTTGAGGATCCCAGGTCCCATCTCAGTCCAGACTTAACTCAGATTGTCCCAGCAGTAGGTGGGGTCCTTTTTTCTTCCCACACTGAAGTACGTGCCTCGCTGTATTCTCTGCTGCTTTGAGGTCGGTCCTTCTAAGTTTCCTACTTTCTGCCCTGGGCCTAACATCTGATCAAGAATGTGGCCCAAGGAAAGAAGGCCTGAAGGATGTGAGGGGCTATTTGAGGGCTTGGATCCCAGGCTCTGTGCTTCCTAGCTCTCAGCTTCTGCTTACAGGCTACCACATGTGGGTCATGATATTAACTCATCTCCGTATTTCCTGTGTATCATAGACAATGATGTATGGCTTCATAGCGCAGTACCTGGCACTGGCAGCTGAAATCCTCAGCACCATGGGCACTGACAGGTGTCAGTGACCCATCCTCCAGGGTTGCTTTAAGATTCTGAGTCTGTGTGTGTAACTCGGAAGGGGTCAAATCCCTACTGTGCATCCTGTCTCACCGTGGCCGACACCGGGCTGAAACTTCAGCCATCCTCTGCGTCACCAGCAGAACCACTGACTCCCTGTGGACCAGAAATGATCTGAGATGCACATTTAACTTCATGTGCATGTTTAGACTGGGCTATGGCAATCCTGGTACATGATATCTGTGTCTTTTCATGACGTCAAGGATGACCCTACCACGGCATACTTACATATGGCTTGGCAGCCAGAACTCATATTCAGTATCTCAATATGCCTCAACATGTATCAGGAGCATGAAAAGCTGTGTGTGTGTGTGTGTGTGTGTGTGTGCGTGTGTGTGTGTGTGTGCGCGTGCGTGTGTTGGGGAGTCTCAAGCATCTCTCAAGTTTTGTGCTTCTTAATGAGCAGGTGGGATGATCATTTTCCCTGGGAAAATGGCTGTGTGAGTCTCAGAGAGCATAGAGAGACCTCAGTGTTGCTGCACATCTGCAAATCAAGGTCATTCTCAATGATTCTTTCCATCAAGGTGTCATGAAGGAGCAGATCCCTGCCTTCAGGGCTCCCTGGCCAGCCCATACAGGGCACCTCCCCATCACCTTTCTGCTCCTATTCCTATGGAGTCACCACCGTCTTCCAGGCTTGTCTGTGCTCTCATCTACAGCATTCCTCCCCTGGTCCACAGCTGGATCAGAGACCGGATGCCCCATCTGTATCCAGGACTGGAGGAGTGGCAGGGTGGCAGGGTGACAGGGTAAAGGAGCAGGAAGGGACAACTTCTCCGTGAGGCATCCTGGCATGGTGTCTGGGTGTGCAACACATGATGTATTGACAGAATCTACAGTGGCTGTGCACAAGAGGAAAGGGTAGCCAGAGAAGACATGTCCTCTTTGATACCAGTGTTCTTAACTGAGTGACCAGAGACACCAGCAGTGAGGCAGGGTCCCTGGATGCCATACTTGGAGCCATGTGCCTATGGTGATTTGTCAGCCCTTGCCTGTCCCTGCGGAGGATGCCCCTACCCCTCCATACTGAAGGTGAGGAATTGCCTTGGCAGAGATGCAGCCTGGGAGCTGCTATCAGGCCTTGAGATAGAAGTTAGAAAAGAAACGCAACAGAAAAGGTATGAAAATCCTTCATAGGGATGACTTATGATCAGAGTAAGGCTGAGGGGAGGGGCTGTCATGGACACCATAGTGGGACAGGCCCAGAGAAGAGCCTCAGAGAAACTCCCAAACAAAGGGGATACCTGACTTTTCTAAGTTTGGGGGAGGCTGGTGGAAAGTTTTGCACTGTTGTGATTTAGCTGGGGCCAAGCCTGTGTGACAGAGGAGCACAGAGGTTCTAGGTACTGGATAGGCCCATTAATTACTATCTGTAAAAACTACGACACTATGTGGCTTTTTATTTTTCTGTTAGAGAGAGACAAAGAGAGAGAGAGAGAGACAGAGAGAGAGATTGGGGGTGGTTCTTAGAGCCACTGGCATCTTAAAGAGGCAGTTTCATGGTCTGGTCTGTCGGCTTGATCATGGCAGCCCCTGATGATGATGAAGCCAGGCAGCTTGGTCCTCAGAACCATGGTCAATACTGCTGGTGCTCAGATCTGCAGCCAGAAGACTGGGGCTCCCAAGGCTTAGTGGACTGATGAAGGCTTGTCATCTGGGATCTGGGGATCCCCCCTCTGCGCATATCAATGTCCTTCTTCTACTCCACCCTTCTGACAGCCTAGGGTGGGTGGAAGCAGGCACTGCCGGGTCATGAGACCTAGCCTAGCATCCCTCCTCATCCTGTGGGTCCAGACTTTCATAAGTATGGGGAGACTGAACCTCTTTCTATGGGAATGTGGCCAGCAAGGACACAGAGAATAGAGGTCCCAGTGCCTTGCCTTGTATAGTCAGAGTTTGAGGGTCTTGGAGGTCAGACTCAAGAACAGATAATACCACAGACTCAGGAAGCTTCTGCATGGGGGAGTGAAGGGATCTTGCAATTGGTGTGGTTTTTATGGAAGTCCTTTGATTGGAGTATAGGACTGGAGGGACAGCAAGAACCAGGGAGAGGCATCTAGGCATCTATTTATCCAACTACCCATTCAACCATCTTTCTGTCTGTCCGTCTGTCCATCCACTCAGCCAGTGCCCATCCCATTACCAATGGTGCTGTTTCTAATCCCTGTGAGTCTGACCTTGGTAGACAGGGCCATGTCTAAGAGGGTCCCGGTTCAAATGATGTCCTGTCAAAGAGGGGGTGCCAATCCCTGAAATGAGGTGCCTTTGAGGAGGTAACTTGAAGGCCTCAGAATGGAACTCGGAGAGTCCACCACTCAGAATGTCTGGGAGATGGGGGAAGAACTGTGTGTTCGCTGTTGGGCCCGTTTTCTGGGTGGGCTCCCTGGGGGTACCAGCCCGGGATAAGCCTCTTCAGATCTTTCCCCATTTGATCCTGAGCTCTGTCAAGCCTTAGCATCAAAGAGGAGGCAGTGGCCCCAGTGTGACTCCCCTGCTGTAGGGAGCAGGACTAGCATGGATCTGAACACTCCAGCTCTCTGAACAAAACTGGGACCCCTGGGTCATCCCTGTTGGCCTCTGGCCTCTCTGGACTTGTTTCATGAGAAAGTTCAAGCTTGCAGAGCCTTTTTGTTCCAGAATGGTGGGGAGCCAGTGAGAGAAGTCAGAGCACAGGACCCTGGTGAGAGTTCTATCAATCTTCCCTGCCAAATGACAAGGCTCCCTTCATAGCCAGGCACCTCTCCTGCCCAAGGAACGCCAACTCAGTGGGCTGCCTGTATACAAAGATTTTATTTCAGAAACAGTGAACCCCTTGCAATGCCAGCCTAATGCATAAGGAATCACTCCATCTGAAAGCCATTAGGATACCGCTGGAGAGAGGCCAAGAGCCCAGGCTTCTCAGAGATACCTCCAGTGCCTTTCACCTCAGGAGCTGGTCCAAGGCAGATAAGGCTCAATTCCATCTCTGAAGATGCATAGACTCCCATACCCCAAAGTGAGGGTGAGCAGAATGGAAATGGCCTCAGGGCAGCCACTCATGCCACAGTATACCTTCTTCTTCTTTCTCAAGGACTCCACAGCCAGGAGGACCTACTGCGTGACAGGAGCTCAGGTCAGCATGGTGACTCCTTGTCTGTCTATTTCTCATGACTACAGGGAATACTGAGACTTCAGGAGGACCCAGCAATGACAGAGGCTGCACACACAGGCAAAGCAGTATCCTTGAGATGCTAACCAGGGCCATGCTGTCAGGCTCCTAGGAGACTCGTGGCTGCCCAAGGTCCCTGACCAGCAAGGATTGGGAACTGAGTGGATTTGCGTTCATGTGCTCTGGAGCCCAAACGCTTCTTTCTCTATAGCCTCGGATGATAGTCATTTTGTCCTGGGATGCCCTGTCTTTGGAGCCGGGCCTTTTTCACACCACCCATGTATACTGAAGGCTTTGTGACACTGTCATCAGGGACAGACCTCTGTTAGCTCGAGCCGTCACTGGGTACCATAGACTCACTGAATTAAACAGCAATGCCCATTACTTCCTGTCTTAGAGGCTGCACATCCGAGATCCAATGCCAGCATGGATAAATTCTAGGGTCAGCTCTCTCAGATTGCAGGTCCTATTGTCTGTGTCCTCACATAGGAAAAGGTATATCCAGATTTAGGCCTCTTCTCATAAGAAAGAGTCCTGGTCCCTTTTACGATGACTGCACTCCCACGTCCTAGTTACCTTGCAAAGGCTCACACTCCAGATGCCATCACCTGGGGTCAGGGGTCCAGCATGTGACAAAGCTGGGGAAGAGCTTGCTTTCAATACCCTGAAGGCTGCTGGGTCCTCTCTCTCTCCTCCCTCATGACCATGGAGATAAGATGTCACCATTTCAGTGGTGGCTCAGAGACGCTCAGAACTTGGCCTTGGTCACCAATCTGACAGAAGGCAGAGCAGTCTTGAGTAGGGTTCTGGCATCTTTCTTTGTCCTGCCATTTATCCAGGCAGCTGAGAGGACCCAGCAAGGTGACCGTATTGCACAGCGGGGAAGGCCAGCAGCTTTATCCCGTATAGCCACATCTAGTGCATTTCCTGCACCTGGCCTTACTGAAGATGAAAATTCCTGAAAGAGCATGCGGATGATCTTCCTTTCCGGGACTGATCCCCATCCCCACAGCTGTCTTTGCTCCCAGGCTAGCCCTCACTCTCATGGGTGATGTCCATACCCACGGCTGATCCCCATTCCCTCTTCTGATCCTTGCTCCCATTGCCTATCCCTCCCCTGATCCCCATTCTCATGCTGATTCCCGGTTCCCTCGGCTGATCCTCATTTTCATGGCTGATACCTAATCCCATGAAACCCTGCTCAGTTTCTGTTAAACGAGAAATGGGACTCCAGGACACATCATCTGATAAGCTGTGTTTGCTGCAGCCTCGGTTTCATCCTTTTCCATGTCTATCGGAAACAGTCGCAAATATTGTTTTTATCCCTTGTGTATTGGGGCCTCTCCTGAAGCTTAAAGGATTTCTGTTTGGTAAAAATAGCTGTAATTTGCAAATGGGCTCCACACTGGGTATCCCTAGGCAGGTGAGAATACCCTGGATAGCTGGGGGAGGGACTCCAGCCTCTGCTTTTTATTTGCAGCACCTTCTGTCTGTTTTCCCAGCTCCTGACTCCCAAGGCTGCTAAACCAAATCTGTCCCATGCTTGTCTGTCAAAGATGGTCTTCTCTGAGCCTTTGCGACATGAATGACACCACATCCACACAAGGGCGCAGAGCCCATGGCTCCCTGCGTCCCACATCCTGCCCCTTCCCTGCCCTCATGACTTCAGCAGCCTTCTCTGGGTCACCCTGGCACTCCCTCTGCTTACAGAACCCAGCTCTGCCTGGAGCACTCTTCATCCCTGGCACATGCTTGGAGCCTTGGTTCTGGCTTTGAGGTCCATGTTTTCTAGCCTGGGCCTGCTCACCTTCCCACCTCAGCATGTAGAGCTGCCCGTTGTGCCCACTGCCAACTGACTGCAGAAGCGAGCCCACTCACAGAGCCTTTGCTCAGGCCCCACTTCCCTCCCTCAGTTCTCCAAGGCCCACCTCCCTTCCCTAACACCAGCTAAGCTCAGGACCCCGACATGAACCCTTCCGCCCTTCCCCTATCACAGCCTAGCAGCAAAGGTGCCCCTGTGTGGTGCGCTAGAGCCATCCTCTGCACCGCGAGGAAACACCCACGGGAAGAGCAGCATTTCTTTAGCCATTCCCTCCAGCTTCCAGCCCTATGCCCGAAAAATGCCTAGAACAAGTGACTGTGTGGTGAACAAACCGATTTTAAAAAGTCCCTGGTGAAATTTAACGTAAGAACACAGCACCTACTTGTGGCTGTTTACTTCTGGCCAGTGCCTGGGCTTCTGCTCTGTATCATTCATGCCCTGCTTCCTCCATCCAGAACACAATTGTCACATTCTTTTCAGAAGCAAAGGGAATTCTCTTCCTACAAGTAATCCGTGATCAGAATTGCTGGCTAAAAGATGGGATGGTGTCGCCAGAAAAGTGGTGAGTGGGCACTCAATGACCATGCGTCTATCACCACATGGGGAAACATGTCCCCCTCTCCATGGTTCTTCATCTATCCGTCTCATGGGGTGTAGGATAGAGGAGGAGATAAAGCCAGAGCGGAGGCTCTCTGACCACCTTTCTTGTCTATTAGCCATGCACATGGGCTGACTCTAGGAGCCTCCGGTGCTGTTGATGGATGACACAGGCCTCTGGGGAGCTCATCCTTGGTCCTGTCTCTATGCACTGTGGAGTATGAGTGACGTCCCATCTCCCAGAGATGTACACATCCGATTCCCAGAGTCTCAGATTTTTCACCTTATGTGCCAACCCAGACTTTGAGGATGGGATCAAATTGAGGATTGCAGGACAAGGACACCACCTCCCCTGGATTGTCCAAGACCCCCAGTGTCACCACAAGATCCTTGAGGAGAAAGGCAGGGGTTTAGATACAGATTGAAGATGCTGTGTTGTGGCTCTGATGGTGAAGGAAGGACGTGCGGCCAAGGAAAGCTGGCACCTGTAGACAAGACTGACCCTCCACACTCCCGGTCATCTCCTGAGCAGGTCAGGGGGTCACTAGGGCTGGGAGTAGGATAAGGACACTCCACAGCATTCCCAGCTCTGTAGAACCAAACCACAGTCCTTCAGGGGCCTCCTCTGGAGAAGGGTACCAAGGGAGGACATTGGTGGGAAACTCTTAGGGGAAAGGACCTGTTGCCCTACCAAATCATCATAGGCCTGGCAGCTCCAAACATCATGGGTTTCATTGCCCTGCATGTCTGCGAATCAAGTTTCAAGTGTGTCTTCTGAGTCGAGAGCCAGGGCCAGCAGGGGCCATAACTGCCGCAGGGTGGAGCTGCCTGCTCCCTACCTGCCAAGGGGCTACGAACCAGCTCCACCTCTGCTTTCGCGTAGGTCTTCGTTTAGATCATGCCATTTCTAAGACAGGCTCAGGTGGCTTGCCCTCGTCTTTCCTGGCCAGGGTGTGTTTCGAGATGACCTCTGTGCTCCTAGAAGTTTCAGTGGTGTCTTGATTGTTTTCCACCATCCATGGTAGAATATGCTAGAACTGGTAAACACAAGCAAGGTGACTTTGTTATTGTGGCTTTGCGGCACAGTGCCCCTGCCTCCCAACCCTTCCAGAGGAGTCTTGCCTTATTTGTCAGCTGGGACTCCCTGGGGCTTTCCTTCCAGTTTGATCCAGTGGACATCTGCCTGCCTTTGTGCTACTGGACATGTTGGGTCCAGCCAAAGGTCTGGATACTGAAAAAAAAAATCACAGCCCAGAAGGAAGGTAGAGGAGACAATAGGCAGTCTTCACATAGGTTTGTGCCTGAGCATTGGATAGAGGCCCCTCAGCTGGCACATGCGGAGGAGCCTTGACCCAGTGACAAAGAGCTGGCTGCGGTGGAAATGGTTCTGTGCATCCCATGCTTGCTTGCTGTCCTGCTGCAGAGCTAGGTCTGCTCAACCGTCAGGAATTTGGTGTTCGATGCTCACGACTGCATCACCTCAGGGCCTTTGCACCTGAGCAGTAACAGTGTGTTAGTCCCGATCCCCATCACATGGTCTTTTGTGACTCTGAATAATTGATTGGCACCTGCTGGGTCAGGGCTATTCATGAAAGGAGACTGGTTCACAAAGGATTGGGTGTATGAATAAATTATAATGTACAGATAATACCACCGTGTAATTACTGGGGTATAGGAGAGCAGTTACACGGCTAATTATGCCTCGTCACTGTGCCGCTGGCTCTGTACATTGTGGAGTCTGAAATGGCTACAGGCACAGAAAAACTACTCTCCACGTGGGTCATAAACAGGAACTCAAGGACACGGCTGCGGCATGAATTCTAATCGTCATGTAATTAGAGAGCAATTAAATAGCTATTTGTCCCATATAAATTAGCCATTAGCCGTCCTCTGTGTCCTGCTGTACTTTTAATAAGGTGTGGTGTCTCCCTCACTGACAGGAAAGTAAATACCCTGAGCTGAGGAGGAGACCCACTGGGGATGGGGTGGGCGAGCCGCTGGAGTTCCTGGCCAGGGGTCTTTGTGGTTTCTGACCTTGGCACTGATGGGCTAGTTTTCTGTCTGTGGCTAGAAGATAAATACCTTAGGATGGTGTCTTTGTCCTCCAGACACTGGCACATTTAGTGAACCAAATGGTGATGCTGGGACCCTGTTACTCTTGAGCTCTTTGAGAGAAATCTGGTTTCTCTTATATATCTGTGCCATCCACTGCTCCTCAGCTCCCTGACGACCTATATTTGTATCTGTATCTGTATCTGTATCTGTATCTGTATCTGTATCTGTATCTGTATCTGTATCTGTATCTGTATCTGTATCTGTATCTATTATACAAAGAGAGAGAGAGGCTGTGAAGGCAGAGCACCCACCAGATAACCACAGAAAACAAAGACAGACCTAAAGGAGTAGAGCCCTCCTGCTCCCTCCCCTCCCTATGTGACAAGGAGCCTGGGCACCCTGTTCACCTTAGAGGCTCTACAGTGCCACCCAGTGGTGGCCACTCCCTCTAGTGCACCTGCTCCAAGGCAGCAGGAAGGTTTGCCTCACACACACCTGCCAACCCCTCTCTGAACACGAAGTCCGTGTTCATACCATCTCAATGGCAGGAGCAGAGGCAGAAAGAGGAGTGGGGTGGGAACAGGATAGAGATGAAAAACAGCTGGGGGAGGGGGTGGGCGTGAGAGCCGGGAAAAGGTGAAAGACCGCACTGAGCCACTGTGGATGCATGGGGGCAGGATGTATGGGGTAAACAAAACAGGTGAGGTGTGGAGGTTGAGCTGAGGGAGCTCCTGGGGATAGGAGGGGAGTGAGGATGGAAGGTGTCCTGTATAGAAAGATGACCAAACACCAGCCTGGGAGCCCCTGCATCTCTGGGTGGGTGTTGGATGCCTTCGGGGAGGAGAGCAGGAGACACAGCCATTGCTAAGTTGTTCTTAGTGTTCCGATTTTTTTCTTTAATTATGAGGTACAAATAATTTATCATTTTCTTCAAAAAATAAAAAGGATGTAGTTATCTGTCAAAGACAAAAATATGTTTTCAGTATTGAACTTCAAAACAGAAAAAATGCTTTTCAAAGCTAACAGACACAGAAGAGTCTGAACTTATGATTTTATACCCAACTAAACTGTCCTTGTACGTTAGACTACTGCCATCTATAAAAAACAGAAGATAATAAATTAGTAAGATAGTAAACTAGACACACCAGGAATGGTATGTAAGGCAAGATATCTTGAAAAATATCTGCTGCAGAGGGACAGATGAGGCTCCACATGGGTAAGGCAGAAGCAATTAGCAGTGTACAGTGGGGACAGGGAACAAGTGGCTCCCACATATAACTGAATGGGTGGGAAACTGCTATCTGTGCCAAAATATTTTCCTGGGAAGGAAAATTCCTGGGAAGGAAAATGTATCAATGAGGATGTAATGTGGAGAAGAGAGAGGCAGAGGGAGGAGGGCTGTCAGAAAGGCCACTCCCTTCTTATATTGGGCCCAGGGAGAAGCTTTCCTTGAGAAGTAGTAATAGCCTTGCTGTACAGTCAGGATGTTTGGCACCCACGCAAGTGAAAAGGAAGAAAGACGCACGGGAGAGGGCACAAGCAGAAGGGAACTGCTGGCAGTCAGAACACGCGGAAACTCAGCCACATGAGATGGGGGAGATCCCAGACGACCAGGTGGCCTTACCATAGGTGCAGGTACTGACCTTGGCTTTGCATCCTGTCAGGGAGGGAGGGCGGGCTGAGAGAGAATGGGGCGAGGGAAGAGACAGCATCTGCTTCCCATCTTTCCCAGGGGCACACTCTGGAGGCTGGAGGTTGTCTATTGTGGACCTGGTAAGCCTACAAGGTAGGGAAGTCAATGTCAACTGGCTGATGACATTATGGTTCCGGAGGTTATGATTAGGACCCCACTGTGTCATCTCCATGGTGAGCCCCTTGGCTCTACCTCAGCTTCCACCCCAGTCAAGAACACTTTCCCAGGAGCTGGCTCTGGTGCTAGCTAATCCACTATAAAGATACTCACACTCAGTAACAACTTAAAGAAAAGTGTGTGTGTGCATGTGCGTGTGCGTGTGTCTGGCCACATGTGCTGTGGCATGTGTGGTGATCAGAGGCTAGCTCTGGAAGTCAATTCTCTCCTCCCACTTTTACACGAGCTCCGGGGTCCAACTCAGGCTGCCAGGCTTGTACAGCAAGTGCCTTTACCCCTTGAGTCATCTTGCTGCCTGCAGCAGCCACGTTTGAAGTGACTGAGGTCAGATGTTCAGTGTATTTGAAGGGAGAGAGATGAAAAAGATATCCTTGTGCTCAAGATGCTGCTTGGGGCCTGGCAAGATGTACGGGGGTTTGCAAAATAACATAAATGCTGCCTTTGAAACTCTTGGAGTGCAGGAGCCCAGAGCCAGGCTATTCCCCGAGATAGCCACTGTATGAGTCAGCTCCTGAGAGGAGAGTGGAAAGCAGTTGCTTGGCCAGACCGTGCCAGTAGACGCTGTGGCTCAAGGTGAGTGGTAGGAAGGGACCTTACGCTGGGTTCACCAGAAGATGCTTAGGAGCTAAGGCTGCCAGTGGGTGGGACTAGGTGCTACCACTCAGGTGTGAGTGTGCAGCCATCCTCGCAGGTATGGTCCGTATCTGGGTCTGCAGCTCAGGCCAGGTCTTTGCTTGCACAAAGAACGAAACACGGCTGAGGTGCTCAGTGAGGTGTTTTGCTCTAGCCAGCCATGAAAAGTTCTGAAATACCCATCAACAAATGACCTCTAAAGCCCCTGCAGACTGAGCACTTGCCGTTTAAAAGTGATGGTGATTGCATGAGACGGACCACTCGAGAACCCCAGCCCTGTGCGTGTGGCACTGTTAAACTGTCATTTTAATGGCCACTTTCCCAGGGAGCAGTTAGGTGCAATCTCTCTGAAATTGCCTCTGGATGAGTTCGAGCAGGCAGAATTCAGATAGAACTTCCTAGAAGGCCCTTTCCAACGATGCCCAAGCCTTAGCTCTGATGGGAACCTATAGGGACCAAGAGTACACTGCATGGATGCCCCACACCGGTCCTACAGACTGGGGAGACGCCAGGGCAGATGCTCAGCTGTGCCTCCGTCTGCCGCCCCACATAAACCCGACTGGGAGATGCCCTCACTTCCTCATCCATCCACGCAGGCGTTCAGACTTGGGAACCCAGCCAGTGTTCTCATTCTGTAAGGGAGGTGTACGTGACTGTAAAAGTCAGGAATGCCCAAGATGCTGTGGAAAGATGAGGGGAACTGAAGCATGGTCTTGGGATGCTGGAGATCTGCACTAAGCCTGGTTTTCACAAGGAGAAAATCTATGTGCTTAAGGACATGTACTAACGCCCTACACTCTGGAGATCATCTTCCTCCCCAACCACGCTATGTCTGTCTCTCCACCTGCCTAGCCAGCCAACAAGCCATCTGTCAGTCCAGCCATCCATTTGTCTATTTGTCCCTCACCCATCCATTCATTTGTTTGTCCATCAAGTCATTCATACATACATCAGTCCATCTATCCAGACATCCACCTGACTCAGTCTACACCAGGCTATACCATTGGCTAACTGTCTATTCAGTGGGAAGATGAGTATGCAAAATCACAAGTGGGTGGTTAGGGCAGATGCAGGAAGACTTCAAAGACTTCCCATGGGAACACAACAGAGGACCCTTAAGTTTGTATTTAGTTCATCAGTCCTAGAAAACGACCCTGCTCCTCACCTCTTCCTTACCCTTACAAAGTTTATAAACCCTTCAATTGAGTGGTGAGGTAGCATATGACTTTTCAAACTTGAGCCTTGCTTACTGTGTCTGTAAATTGGGGGTGGATTTACACATCTCGCTTCTGGATCTTGTGAGATCCAAATGATGTAAAGATAAGAAAGGACCGTGATGACTGTCGTGTGCTTTACAGACTGTGAAGTGTCCTAGCAACGCAGAGATTCATCTCATTATCACACTTATTAAGTATCTAGAGATTAATAACCAACCATGGAGACTGGGAATTGAATTAACTGCTGTGGGCTAGATTCTATTATCATAATGATAATCACGTGCTCATCCATTGAATATTGGCCAAGTGCCCTCCACAGTTAAGCACCTTTGGAAAGTCTCCTTCCTGTGTATGAACCACGTGGAGTCTCCTGCTTTGAGAAGTTATAGGAACAATACTGGGTTGCAGGACACAGTTTCCATGGAGAGGAGTGAATGAAATCCTGGGTGTTGTATTGTTGAGAAATGGTACTTGACACACAGCATGTGGAAGAGTCCCACAAACATGATCTGAGTGCTCCACACTCTGTGGCCATAAGTGTTTCTTACCTGTGAGTGCTCTGCATCTGTGAGTGCTCCATGTCTGTGAGTGCTGTATGCCTGTGAGTGCTCTGCGTCTGTGAGTGCTCTGCATTTGTGAGTGCTCCATGTCTATGAGTGCTCTTCACCTGTGAGTGCTCTAAATCTGTGAGTGCTGTATGCCTGTGAGTGTTCTGCATCTGTGAGTGCTCCATGTCTGTGAGTGCTCTGCATCTATGAGTGCTCTGCATCTGTGAATGCTCTGCATTTGTAAGTGCTCCATGTCTGTGAGTGCTCCGCATCTGTGAGTGCTCTACATCTGTGAGTGCTGTATGCCTGTGAGTGCTCTGCATCCATGAGTACTCCATGTCTGTGAATGCTCTCATCTCTGAATGCTCCATGTCTGTGAGTGCTCCGCATCTGTGAGTGCTCCACATCTGTGAGTGCTGCACATCTCCGAGTATTCCTTGCCCATAAATGCTCTGTGGCCATTAATGGTCCATTCCTGTGAGTGCTCTATGTCTGCGAGTGTTCCAAATGTGAGTCCTCCATCCCTATGAGTCCTGTGCCCATGAGTGTTCCACACCTGCAAGCAGTTAATGCCTATGCCTGTTAATTATCTGCCGGTTAATGATTCACACCAGTGAGTACTTCATGTATGGGAGTAGTCGATTTCTGTGACTGTCCTATGCCTGTGAGTTCTTCACATCTGTGAGTTGTCCGTGTCTGTGAGTGTCACACATCTTTAAATACTCCGTGTCTGTGAGTGCTCTCAGCCCAGGAATAATCTCCACATTCCAACTCCTTTTGCGAATGAGGAGGATCAGGCCCAGAGCAACCCATGTGGTGACTCTCTATAGACACAGAGAAGATAGGGAATGGACTGAGGTCAATTGGACCCATTCACAGAACACAGGGGTGTGTTTGGCAGGAAGGAGCTCATCATGTCCCAAGAATCGCATTGGGGTGCTGTGACCCATTACACACTCTCCCCAGCTGTCCATCTTGACAGTGGTAGAAAGGTGAGTTAGTGTTTGGAAAACAGAACCTCCACTCGATTTTGCTTGACTTTAGTAGATCCTAGGTCCTGCACCCCACTGTGAAACTGCTGTGTCTACAGTGATGTGGAGCCTTCCTCAACAGTCTTTGCATCTGTTCCAGGAGATTCATAGATCTGCCTTCAACTCCCATCTTTCTGGTCCCGTGCCACCCACTGGAACCGCTACGGGGGTGAAGCAAGGCTTGTCTTAGCCCTGGGTGCCTACTCAGGTCCACAGCTCAGCTTCCTAGACCTCTTTGAGTTGCATTTTCTGTCATCTGTGCTGCCCTGCTCTTGGCATTTGACCTGACTTATGTAACTCCTCCCCAGAATCATGGCCCAGTGCCCCGGGCCCCTTTGCTCATGTTAAAGCACTGCCCCTCTGTGAGAGACTTCAGCACCATAATGGGGCTCAAACTGTAGCAACGTTGTCCACACAGTGTTTCTGCTGCTCCAGCACCCCATTGCCTCCCACTGAGCCCTACCTGGTCCCTGGAGCCTAGGCTATGACCCTACAAGTCTCCTGGGTCCCTGTGCCCAAGTTGTGTGCCAGGCTCTGGCAGGTAGAACAGGACTTGTCCTCACTCTGTGGAGCTGGATGGGAGAAGGGGGAGACCGAAGAGGGCCAGAGGATGACACTTCTTCCCCAACCCCTCACAACTGCAGCAGGGGACCCATAGGCCTCTTGAGGGTCGACAGGGACAGGATGTACCTAGAGGAAGGGCACAGTCCTCCCAACTGAGGGATCTGAAGGGCCTCCCTGGGGCTGCCTTTACTGGGGGAGGACTTGGACAGATGGGAGCCTATCAGGATATATAGGATATTTGGTGATTAGGGTCAGAAAGGATGGTGGTTGGACAATCATAACGCCTATCAGACTCTCTGGATCCCTAAGACACAGCCTGTGTTTAAGAAACCAGTTGCAAGGCACCTTAGGTCTGAAGAGGCCTTGGTTTGAGTGGCCCTCCCTACTGTAAGGTATAGTGAGGCCCCAATCTACTCCATGTCTTTCTCCTGCCAGTAGCCTGGGTAACAATAGTATCATCCCAGCCACCACTGGTAGGGCTGTAATGCCACACTGTGGGCCATGCTGCACAGGACCTGGTTCAGTCAGTGTGTGGAGCTGGAGCTTCTCTCCCCACCAGCCTAAACTGTCATTCATATATATATATATATATATATATATATATATATATATATATATATATATATGTATATATATATATATGTATGTATGTATATATATTCCAGCGGTGAGGCCTGAAGGCTGTTGCAGAGGCCGTGGCCAGAATTCCGGGACATACAATAAGCAGAATAGATGCTTTAGCCCTGGCGGCTTAGGGGCCTAGGAAAAATGTGGGTGGCTGAGTGCAGGAAGCGGCTGGTAATTAGCTCTATCGATCTGTTTGCTCTGTCTCACTCATCCTCATCCCTGTCCTCCTGGCAGCAGGCAGGGAGGCTGTGGGCAGGCTTCCTGAAGCCGCTCTTTATTTACTCAGTTCCTCTCAAAAGTGACTGAGCGTCCACGCTGTAGGGGAGGGTGGGAGAATTGATTTCCACTTGGAAGGGGGGTTATGCGTAGCTGTCTGCTGGAGGCAGGCTGTAGGTGGACAGAGAATAGGTGGGGCTTGGGAGCAGGGCTGCCTTGCCTCCCTAAGGGTCTGGGAAGGGCCTCCAGATTCCACCTCTGTGGAAGCGGTACAGTGTACCTCCTTGGGGAGGCTGTTCTGTGTCAGAGGCCTTGTTTGCTTCTTGGCCAAGGTCTAAGCATGGCAGCTCAATTGTCCACATTCACATTCTCACAAGGTGATCCGCTAGCCCCCAGTGGGAAGAGGGAAAGTTTTATGTAATATTTCCCTTTTTTGGGTTCGCAATTTTTGGTGACATATGAAGTTCTTAGAGTGGCTGTAGTTAAGGACAGAGACCCTGGAAGTTGGACAGCTGAGGTTTATCACACTAGGTGAAAATGTGGCCCTCTGGTTGCTGACAGAAGCCAGGTCAGTGACCTCTACATGGGCATAGTTCATGAGTAGTGGGCTAGGCTTGAACCCAAGCCTTGTAATTTTGCATCTTTGAATACTGTCAAAACCTCAGGACATTTAAGTCAGCCTCTGTGTCTCATTCATCCACAATCCTGATCCCAAGCCAGGTAGGAGTCCTTCATGACTTTGTTTACCCTGTCAGCACTAAGGGCTGCTATGAGCGGATATATCATGGGACTATTGGATCTGAAGTACAGGCTCCCAAGGGGTAAGTGCAGACATGGGGTAGATTAGGATCATTTTGGGAATTCATCTATCTATCCACCTGTCCATCCATCTGTCTGATCTAGCTGTCTTCTGTCTGCCTATCCATTTACCTATCTGTCAGTCTGTCTATCCATTCCTTCATCCTTTCATCTCTCTGGCCATTTGTCTATCCATCCATTTGTTTATCTGTCCATTCATCTATTTATCCACCTATCTGCTCCTCCATCCATCCATTTATTCTTCTATCCCTCTGACTGTCCATCCATCCATCTATCCATCCAGACATCCAGCCAGTAGCATTTCTGGAGAACTTATTGACCCGAATGAGACACCTGTGGTGGATATTGGTGGGGTTTCTACCCAAGAGAACGGATAACTTACTGTGGAGAGGCACTGGGAATATCTGAATTATTAATAGTTACAATTAACCAATACTTTTAATTAGTCATCACTAATAATTGTAGCGAATTGCTCCTAGAATAATGTTGGGGGAAAAAAACCAGTCAAGAGGCCCCCGAACAGACTAGCAATGGTCCTGATCCAGGATGCGCAGGGGATAAGCTATGAACATGAAGTGCAAAGGCCCTGGGGCAGAAGAGATAAATATCCAGAATGTGGCTTGAGGTGGCCATGGTGGTGGCTGGGCAGGAGAATGAGGGGATGGCCTGGAGTGGGCAGCCGACTCTGCCGACTAAAGTGTTGAGAGGGATTGGGTTCAAATGACAGTAGGGTCTGTCAGGCTTTTTCTATGAAGGACCTGAAAGTAAGCTCTCTAGAGACTGAATGCATTGCTTGCTCTCTGCTTCACACTCCATTTTGTTCTGTGTTATTTCATGTTGTGTCGTTTAATCATCCAACCTACACTACTATTCCATGGCTGCTATGACAAAGCCAGACAAACAGGTCCTTAACATGCCAAGCGGTGACTGCCAAAGGCTGAGGGGGGAAGCAAGCTAAACCCCTCTGGCTCTGTCTGCTTCTCTCAGTTCCCATAGGTTGTCCAGGTCATGGTCTCTGAATTATGGCCACAGCCCCGTGAGCTCGGACCCATCTTCACCTATGTGTCTGTGCTGACATCTTCTGTCTGCTGGAGGATGCAGTCACTGGGGTAAGGTCCCAGCCCATGCCAGGATGACATCATCTTCCCTGACCACAGCTACGATGATCCCATTCTCAAATGAAGTCATGTTCTGAGACTCTGGACAGACAGTAACCTGCGATGCGGGGCACTGTTTACTAGATATACCATCGCTCTGTGGTTATGAGCGCAGTTCCCCAGCCACACAAAAACCCATCCGGGATCGCCAGACCCTGCTCTTAGGAACAGCCATGGGAAATGTCTTTCCTTCCACAATGATGCTGGGTGGTATGGGCTCTTGAACCACTGTCTCCCTCCATTCATGGACAGGGTCGAGTTTCCTACCATCTCCTCCAGACAGGAGTCGGCTGGGGGCTACTTGGCTGTGTGGGCATGCCCTTCAACCCTTGGTTGGGGAAGGTTCACCAAGACAGAAAGCGAGGGAAAGACTCCCAGAACTCTGAGGTAGAGTGCAGAATGTCCTGCCCACTCCATTTCTGGGAGCACTTCCATGCCCCTACTGATGGGGGACCCACTGCCCCTGCAGCACAGCACAGAGGGAAATGTGCACAGAGCTGGTCCCCCCACCGCGGAAGCAGAGCAATGTGCTTGTGATGAGCATTCTGCTCTAGAATCCAAATGGGTCTAGCCACTTATTTAACTGTTACAAATAGGGAGGGCCCCCGCTATCACTAAGCAACCTAAGTGGGAACAATTTGGCTAAAATGTAAACAACCTAATTCCAGAGAAATGGTACTTGCTAGAAATTACTCTGTAACAGAAAATGTCAGATTAATTTATTTGATGACAGTCGTCTCCTCTGCCTCTTGCCTTGGATGTTCGAAAAATCAACCTGGAAGTAGCTGGCTGAGGGATCCCAGCCAACCACAGCAAGCCCCTGCTTCCTGGAAATGCAGCCTTGCCAAGGATTCCTCTGTGGGTTGTGAGATCACAGACCTGCCTTTAATCTCTATCATCTACAGTAATAAGGTGAGGTCATTCTACAGTGCCTTTATCCTGCATCCTTCTTGACCCACGGCCTGACTCAAGAAGAGCCCTCCTGGCAGGTGCTGGTCACTAAATGACCTCATGGGCACATGGCACGCTCTTGTATGTGTTATGCCCAGATCTCTTTCTTATACTCTGGATTGGGGTCCATCCTCATGACCTTATTTTAATAGCCACCTCTGTAGAGCTCTCTCCACATAAGGTTATGTTCCAGAGGACTGATGTCCTGGACTCCACACTTGGGAAGCCAGGCTCAACATGGGCAGGGCTTGACTGAGCTGATAGCCTAGGAAGCAGCTGTTAGCTGGCTTTGAAAGCGACCCACATGCATGCCTTTCCCTGGTAACAAGCATGTTCTCAGAGTCCCCACATAGAGGTAAGACTTGCATCTTGGCCTCTGGTGCAAAGGTTCTTATGAGTATTTCTTTTTCTCCAGAAATGAAACAAAGGCGTTCAGCTTGGGAGCTCTTGCTTGCTTCCCTCAGGGATCAACAAACCCATTTACCTGTATAGCTCATGTCTTCCTATTCTCCATGACCCTTGAAGCAGCCTTGGACTCTCTCCCACAGAGGCAGCAGGATTTGAGGGTGAATTCACTCCCCATAGTGCTCCAGGGAGGGGAATGACCTCCTGGTGCTTTTGTATGAGGTGGAGACTGTATTGGCTCAAGCTGATTGTTCCTCTGATCTCAGATCAATGTGACAAGATTTTAAAAACAAACAACTATTTTCAAACAGTTTCCCAGCTCACCCTTGAGACTTGAATCCCTCCCTTTTTGTATGTGCTAAGGGGAGGAAAAAGGGCCCCAGGTTTCTTTGCCACATCAGAAGAAGGTAGCCCTCAGGAGATTTAGGCTGGAAGATTACAAGTTCAAGGCAAGACAACATAGCAAAAGCCTATCTTGAAGAGGAGAGGGGAGAGAAGAGAGGGAATGAGGGAAGAGGAGAGGAGGAGAGCAAAAAATGTCATGATGGAGATACTGGAGGGGACAGACTGCTCTAAGGATGCTGATACAGTGGTCCTGATGTGATAGTAATGGTGACTAGGAAGATTTGATGAGGAGGTGATGAAGATGGTGACAGCAGAGGTGAAGGCACCAGGACAGTGATGGTCTTTACTACTATAGCTGAGCTTCTTAGGGGAGCCACATATCATTCTCTCTGTCACCACACTGCTGGTAAGTGGGTGACAGTGGTCCCCCAACATGTTAGAGCCAGAGTGTCGCACATGGCTCAGTTCTTCCACACATCATTGTGCCTCTCAGGGTGGGATGGGAAACGTCGAGCCCGACTTGCAGGAGGAGCTTTGGTCCTCATCTCAGTGGCCAGCATGCAGCATGCGTTGTTCTCGCTCGCTGGATCTGGCTGGAGTTGGTCCCGCGGCCTGCCTTGCCTCCCGTGTTAGCTGGGAAATGTCTGGGGGGTATGTGAATGCTTCTGAATGTGGACTTCCCCCTCTTCCCAGCTGAAAAGTGCCTGAGCTAACAGTCAGGTTCAGGTCTGCCAACTTCAACATCCATATCGTTTCCCATATGTGTTGTTTATTTTTGTTTTGTGTATATTGTATGGGATATGTGTGTGTGTGTGTGTGTGTGTGTGTGTGTACAAGTGCCCATGTGCAGGTGTGTGGGAGACCAGGAGGATGGTGGGTATCCACCTTCATCACTTCCTTCAGAGAAGGTCTCTCACTGAATCTGACGCTCACCATTTTTTTCCTACGCTGGTGGCCAGCAAGCTCCCATGATGCTCACCTCTCTGACCCCAAACAAGTTCTGGAATAACAGGCATGTGGCCACTCCCAACCTTTTACACGGGCACTATGGGTTCAAATTCGTGGCTTCATGCTGTGTAGCTTGTGCTCTTGCCGCGGAACCGTCTTCCTTGTGTGTCTCTGTCAGAGATTTCACTCTTAATGTCAGTTTTCTATTTAGAAAAGAACAGTGACAGTAGTACAGGAAGTGGCCCCGTGTCTGTGCCCAGTGTCTCACAGTAGCAGGAACTGGCTCCTGTGATGACCTGAAGATGCCCAGCTTTGCCAGAGTGTCCCTCTTCATTCCTGGACACTGCATCGTGTTCACTGTCAGAGTCCGCTAAGGCCTTTCTAGATCGTTTTAAACAGATTTTTAACTTTCCCTTCTTGGTGACTGACCATTTGAAGGGTGTTTTCCAGTGTCCCGTTAGTGGGGACCTTTGATGGCTTAAATGCCGCTGTCTTTAGGATGTACCTCTGATAATTCTGACCTTGGTCCCCTGCCTGAGCAAGTATTCACCGTATTTCTCCACTGTAAATGTCTCCCCTGTGAATCCTTCGGTACCACACTCCCTGTAAGGAGGCCACCGTGCCCAGCTCCTGTGTAGGGAATGCGCCCTCCATGGGACAGGGTCTACAGAGCTTGTGTGAAGATAGACTCATCTCCCCTCCCGGATTATTTACTCTTTCAATCAGCTGTTTACATGAGGGTGGGCTCATGAATATTTATCTCCTCCTCAGCTGTAATCCAATAATGCTTTATTTATTTTATTGTTTAAATCATCCCAGCACTGGCTGCGGGGAGCTCTGTCAGCTGGCTCTGGGTCCCCGTGAACAGATGCCCGTCGTGATGAGCCTCATTCTGGCTCTGGGCTCTTCTTTCTGCACTTGCTGGCACCACACCATGCCCCAGGCTCACTGTGTTGAATGCCTGCCAAGTCCAGCACCGGCCATTCCTCTAAAGAGCGTCAGTTCCTCTTACTGGAGAAGAGTAGAACCTGAGATCCACGTGCGAGATGGCACCTTTAACTCCCCAGCATGTTGGGGTGGGGGGCAACTTTCCTGCTCACACTGCCCTTAGCATCTCAGCACCCCTGAGCCACCCAAAGCAAACAAAAGCTTTCAGGTAGTGAGAGCATTCCCGGAACCCACTGAATGATCTAGAGGGCTAGGCAGGGTAGCCCCCAGAGCAGGAAGCCACTGTGAATCAGAGATTGCCTCACAGGCTGCGAATCTGGTAGACCCCACTAATCCCACGGACCTCATGTTTCTTGTCAAGACCCACATTTGTGACATTCTGGCATCTACAGCTGTGGCTGATGAGCCGAAGGGTCCCAGGATGCTGCTCAGGTTTCTAGTGTATTCAAGGACAAGGTGTCCTTGCGGCCCAAGGAAGTCACAGATCAGAAAACATGGCCCTATATGAGCCCCTGTGTGTGTGTGTGTGTGTGTGTGTGTGTGTGTGTCTGTCTGTCTGTCTGTCTGTCTGTGTGTCTGTCTGTCTGTGTGTCTGTGTCTGTCCTAACTGCTCTTCTTCCTGGCTCAGCAAGGAGTGGGCTGGGATACAGGGAGGATGTGTTCCTCCTCCGTCTTTCCTCTTGTGCTGACACGATGCGAGCCAGGGTGCCAGCTGGCTCCAACCAGCTTTCTTGATCTCTGTCAGCATCTGGGAAAAAGAGAAGCAGCATCCTACAATCACCAAGAAAGGGCCACCTCATCACAGCGACTTCATGCCAGCTGGTTTTCCTGAAGGCCATGCTGTTCAATAAGGGGCTACTACCAGCTTGGCACTGGGCGCTGCAGCCTCCAACCTTCCCCGTAAAGAAACCTCTAGAGAATGTAGCCAGGGCTGGTTTCAGCCTTGGAGCCGACCACCTGAGCCTTCCTGCCTGCCCTCAATACCCGCTTGTCCCCAGTCACCCAAAGGGTGAATATTCATGCAGCAGGAAGCCGTTGTCCCAACTCTAAAATTGGTGGGGTGGGGCAGGATTGGTGCACAGGTGGGGTGATTTTGGAGGAGCGAGCACAGGGAGCTAGTTCATCTGCACCTTGGTCTCAAACAATGACTGCCTGAGGAGCCACTGTCCCTTTGCATCCCAAGGAAATCAGGGTGCTTCAGGAGCAGGTCCATAGCTACTCTCCCGGGACATTTCAGCTCAGCTTTGATGAGTCTCCTGCCATGGTCTCTACCTTCTGAGCTGAAATCTAAGCCCAACATCTCTCATTCTAGCTCATCCTTCAGGCACACAGGACAGGGAGCTTTGGTAATGCTTGCTCTCTCTCTCTCTCATCACACATGGACTTAGCCTAGCACGTGGCACTAGACATATGGATAGACATAACAGATGGTCCCAAGCCAGGATAGGGAAGGTGAGTGACCTAAATCAAAAGATAACCCAGGAGTAAGGTCACTACCTTGTTTGATGGGCAGACAGCAGAGGTGGCAGACCCTCCAGCGGGCTCTATAGACACACAGGCCTGGCCGTGTTTGAACTATGGATTCTGAGAGATGGGGGAACTCTCCGTCCTCCTACAGGTGCCTCTTTCCAGGCTCACCCCTCCCAAGATTGTCGAAGGTGTCCTAGAGTACACCCAAGAAGAAGCATTGCCCCCAGACCAGAGATCCAGGAGGAAAAGGCACCACCAGGGCACATTACCCCAACCACCACCCACTCACTGTCACAGTGTTACCCTACCTGGTCTGCACCAGGAGACTCTCCCCAGCTTCTTGAATAAGGGCTCCAAGACCTTGACCATGCACTGCTAGGAGGTGTGCCCCATGTGCTAGGACCCTCAACTTGGGCCTTAGGCAGGCACCTCACACAGACACTAGAGATCGGGTCCTCATAGCCACTTTTCTGACTGGATGGGCAGCACCACTTCAGGTACCTCATCACCATTAACCAAGCGACTGTGTACCTCATCAGCAGATTGCCACCCTCTTAGGGCAAGGGTGAGCAGTACTGTGTCCCGTGAATGGATGAATATGTGCATGGGCGAATGACTGGCTGGCTGGCTGGCTGGCTGGCTGGCTGGATCGATAAGTGGGTAGGTGGATGGATGGATGGATGGATGGATGGATGGATGGATGGATGGATGGATGGGAGGGTAAGTAGGTTGGCACTAAAGATTGTTGACGCAGGGGAGCTAGTTAGTCTCCAGCCGCTTAGGCTAGCTTAGACCTGAAATAATCACACAGAAACCATATTATTTAAATCACTGCTTGGCCCATTAGCTCTTGCTTCTTATTGACTAACTCTTACATATAAGTTAACCCATCTCCATTAATCTGTGCATCGCCACAAGGTCGTGGCCTACCAGCAAAGTTTCAGCACATCTGTCTCCAGTGGCTCCATGGCGTCTTTCCGACGCCTTCTTCCTCCCAGCATACAGCCTAGCTTTCCCCGCCTAGTTTTGTTCTTCCCTGCCATAGGCTCAAAGCAGTTCTTACTCATTAACCAATAAAAGCAACACATAGACGAAAGGATCTCCCACCCCAGAAAATCTCCTTTCTGTCTCCTGTCCTCCCCTTCTCTGCCCCCTGGTGTGGACAATGCCCTTTCTACTGAAGTCCATCCTCAAGATGGACCATGGTGGGCAGAGACAGATAAGAGTACAGTTAGGTCTTCTGCTGTGACTGGTGGGAAGTCACTTCCTCCCAGTGCCCACCATGATCAGGCCCTGCCTGCTGTGACTGTGGGAAGACGCTTCCTCCCAGTGCCCACCATAATCAGGCCCTGCCTGCTGTGACTGTGGGAAGTCGCTTCCTCCCAGTGCCCACCATGATCAGGCTCTGCCTGCTGTTTGAGATGCTGTGTATGTTGTTGCCTAGGAAGGTCTGTGAGGCCAGAGCTGAGGACTGTGCCAGACTTGGATGGAAAGGAGGACCCAGCTTGGAGAAGTTCTCATACTGTGACAGGCAGTGAGTAGGGTTGAGGTCCAGTGGGGCTGCAGGATACATAGACAAAGGCAGAGAGTCGATGGAGACCAGGCTGAGTCACTCCCCTCGTTTGTGGACATCCCCTGTATCCAGAGAGGCCTAGATTATCCAGCCTCACTTGGGGCTGCCTATCAGGCATGCCAGACAAGTGCTAACATTTGACCAAAGCTGTCTCATCTTGCCTACGTTGGGCTCTGCAAAACCCAAGAACAGCCTGCTCTGGAAGACCCTGGAGTCCCTATGGACCAGGGTCCTCTTTCAGTCACTTCCCCATTACAGGAAACTGCAGGATGCTTATCCCTGCCTCTGCTTCTAGGCACATATGCTGCCCCTTGCCAATGTTTAAAGGGAGGCACTGAACATGCAGTGAAGCCTGTTAACAAAAATGTTCTCAGGTGAAACCCCATGTTTGCCACGGAAAATTTAATATAAATAGTACTTGCTTGAGATGAACGAAATGAAGATATTCGCCATTCTGTCTTCTCACCCCTGGGAACAAGTCTGGGTCTGTGTTGGTTTTTGCATGTTTGATGATAATAGCCTTGAAAATGAAATGTGTCCTGCACACAGACACACAGCCTCACGGGGATGGAAGAGTGTTGACTTACTTTCTAAATGCTGGCTCTCCATTATCAACCCCAGGCCAGTGGCTTTCCCGAGTTTGCCCTGATTAGCTTGCACGTTTTTAAATACTCGCAACGAATAACCGTAAACACACCATGTCTCTTTGGAAGATTTTCAGACCAAGAATTTGTTTCTGAGACTTGAAGCTCTGCCTGGAGGAGAGCCTGTCTAAGCAAGGCTCATCTCTACCCCAGAAAAGGCTCTCAGCAGCCACCTCCAGACTCTCCCTCCCCAGCCTACACCCCTCCAAGCGAGGGTTCTCATCCTTCCGTTTCTCTCTTCATCTACTGCTGGTATGAGCAGCGTGTAGCAACAACCACCTTGGGGCCACGCTGGGAGTCTGCCATCTTCAAGTTCAACAGCCCTGGCTTCTGAAGTGTCACCTGCTCTCACGAGAACACATACTCTCCACCCGTGTCCCCATGATGCAGGAGCTTGCCACTGAAAGCTGTTGTCCTTAGCAAAGTTAACCTTTCCAGGGATGTCCCTTTCCTCATACGTGTAGCTGGGTCACAGCCCAGTTGTTCGGTCCCCAGTTGTCAGGCAACAAGCAGAGTACATTCAGCGTCACTGGGTTCCTCGGTAGGAGGAGGGTCAATCTCTCCCTGGCACTTGGGTCAAGTAGGGGCGGAAGTAGAGTTCAGGGGGTTCTATTCCCCAGCTCTAAGGAGTTAGAGAGGTGGAGAACAAGGACAGCCATCATCCAAGGCACTGAAGATAAGCAAATATCAGTGCACCTGGCCTGGCTGCTCAGCTTAGTCTCCTCCAGGTAAACCCAGAGCTGGTGTTTTCAGATTGTGCCCAGTGAGTCCCTTGACCACTGATTCCCACTTGCTTCACTCACAGGATGATCATCAGTCCTTGTCCTGGGCCACTATTCTTAGGCAGCTCCTCCACAGGCTCTTGGAGCACAGCAGGGGTTTCCTGCCAGTGTTGTTCCTGCCCAGGCTGAGTCCTGTCTCCATTAGGACTCCTCTGTAGCCTCCTCCTGTCACACACACACCCTCCAATGCCAGCTTCACAGAATGCTGTCCCTGTGCACTGTGTCAGGTCTCCTTCCTGGCCCTGTCTCTAGATATTAGTGTTGCTTTATGCTCTCCAGTGGCACTGTCACTTGGGAAACCGTCCCTGTGTGCTCACTGGTTCCTAGAGCATCAGCCCAATGTTGGCTCCGCCCTATGTACCTTCGATGCCCCAGTGGTCCTGTGTCCTACCCCAGGAGATAGTATTGGAGTTTGTCTGTCCCACCTCAGAGGATTGATGGGGAGGAGTTTCCCAGGAACCAGAGTCGGAGCCCAGCACTTCTCTTAGATGATAGAGACACATCTATACCATGCCTTAGGTTAAAGAATTTCCTTTGATTTGCCCATGGTTGCCTCAATGCCATGATATTACCTGTCTGTCATCTTGGGTGCAAGCAGGCTTTTGAAAACCAGGGCAGAACAGCAGTGGGACTGTGGCTTGCTGTAGAAGATAGAGTAAGGAAGGGAGAAGAAGATAGGGAAGAAAAAAGAAGGAAGAGAAGGTGGCCATTTACTGGGGAGCAGAGTATAATCTACAATATTCCCTGAGGGCTTTGGGGGTTCTGTAAAGCCGCTGCAATCATTTGAAAGATGGTGCTCCCAAGATGCCTTAGCTCAGAAGAGGCTCCCTGTTTCTGGGGTTCCTTCCCTCTTCACACTACCCCCTTCTCCTATGGGGGCACTACCTTCCTGGACTCATAGGCATCCCTCCGGCCTAGTCTACCCTGCATGTGACCTCCAGGTGCTGGGGAGCCCTGAGGCCTGACATCAGTGAAGGGGCAGCAGGATGTATTCAGAGCACGGAAGCATTCTCTGCTGAGGATGTGCTGGAAGTGGGACCTGTATGAGCCTGGCCCCATCCCGGTCTCTTCCTGAAGGAGAATCTGAGAGATGGTCTCCCGTCCACCCTACCTGTCCTGTCTGACATGAGAACAGTTCCCTGGACAAACCAGGCAAGTGTGGATAGCCCACATGCTCTGCCTACCATGTGTACAATATACGGAGCCACAAGAGCAGCCATGTGTGTTGTATGTCCTATGCATCCCACAACGTCTGACACAGCCGGTCAGCACGCAGCTGTGAAGACCATCACATCTGTCTCCGTTCTCTTCCCAAGCTGCCACTGAGACCCACTGTGTATTTTACGTTTGTGTGTGTGTCCTTGTAGCTGATGGATTTTCGTTGGAAGCTGTTTGGCTAGTGTTTGGGTTTCATCA
Source organism: Myodes glareolus (assembly GCF_982192425.1). Lineage (NCBI taxonomy): Eukaryota > Metazoa > Chordata > Mammalia > Rodentia > Cricetidae > Myodes > Myodes glareolus. The sequence continues at coordinate 69,866,096 of NC_142033.1, forward strand.
CTCATGAGAAAGAAAGTTACATCTGCCCAAGTTGTTCCAGAGATGCTCAGCAGTCGGAGGCTAGCTTTGGGTATGAGTCTTTGTCTTCCGTCTTTGAGGCAGGGTTTTTATTGTTGTTGCTGCTGTTTCGCTGCTATTTCACGGCTGTTCTGTTAAAGGTCAGCTGGCCTGCAGGCTTCTGCAGATTATCCTGTCTCCACCTGCCATCTCACGAATCTCACCGTAAGACCCCTGGGATCACAGGCCTGGGCTGCCAGTCCTGACCTTTGCATGGGTTCAGGGATTTCAAACCAGCTCTTCGGGTTTGGTGGCAAGCACTTTTATCCACTCAGCTGTCTCCCTGGTTTCTAGAGTTTTAGCTCCTGGGCCACACTCTCACGTTTATGATCACATGTAGCTGGGTAACCCTGCCCTGTATAAAGGCTTTAGAAATTACACTGACTGTAGAAAAACTGCTGGATCCTCGGGCAGAGGTTCCAGGTCTGGCTGTCGCATGTTCGCAGTGAGCTCAGGAAGTATCTATTTCCCTTCAGTAATTTGACAAATGAACGATTCGAGTTCATAATTAAGAAATTAGTGTTTTGAAAGGCTCTGTTGGTTTGCGGATTGATGGCTGACTTCCCACGTTTGGGGGCGGGGAAGTCACATCTCAGAGAGTAAGCAAGACCCGGGTGGCTGAACACAGCTGTGTGTGCACAGTGTGAGAGATGAGGACACGGGGCTCCAGGGTCTGGCTGCTCCTTGGGAAATGCAGGGGTGAATTGCCAGGGCTGGTTTAGTACCTGGGGTTTCCTCTCAAAGCCCAAGTCACTGACTTAGCTCAAATGCCATGCCGTCAAATAGAAGCCATATAACAGGGTCAAACAATCAGCAGCTTCACGCAGAAAACACGAACATGCTCGCAGCTATCACTGTGGAAGGCGCAGTAAAAACGCACTTGAATGCATACAGCGGCGCTTTCTGCTGCCTGCGATTGGCAAGAGGAAGCCATGGGAAGGAAACCAGATGACAGCAGCCTTCAGAAGCCTGCCAGGCACACCCCGTGTGACTAAACAGGGTCGGTTTACCCCGGGAGGCGTCTTGCTACAAAAGAGAGTACTTCTCCTGGGTGTTGAGTGATGAATAAGAGGTGGCGGAAGAAACCTCAAAGACCTTGTGTTAACAGAATACGTTTATTTGACATATGGGACATATGGACAAGAGGTGTTATGAGACAGAGGGACACTTGGGTCTGGAGCTGCTGTCAGAGAGGAAGAGCTACACAGCAGGGTGGGGGGCTGCCAGAGAGCAAGGGCCTACCCACAGAAGTGCTCCAGAGCCTAGCAGAGCTGCGTGGCTGCAGAGCGTGTGTGTGTGTCCCGGACAGGAGAGCAGCCATCAGCTCTTGTGCAGTTCACCATCTGGGAACAGACTGTCTTCACAGTCGTCTGGGATTTCCAGGGAACCAAAGATGGAGATAGCTCTGAGCTTCCACAGTTGTGGAGCCTGGAAGAGGGCCAGTCTCCAGACAGCTCTATTGAGCCTGTTCTCTGTTTTCAGGGGTCAGTGTTGGCATAAGGGTGGCTGGGGGTGTAGTAGGGGAGCCAAACCCATCGCATTAATCAGAGCAGAACGGGGCATGCAGGGGCAGCAGGTGGGAGTAGGGGCTCCGTGTCTCGTTCCCGCACGGCTCCCAGCATTAGCACTCAAGTGGGCAGGGAGAGGTCAGGAGGGCAGAGAAGAAGGGCTCTTGACTAGAGTATTCTGGAGTGTTTCTTGGAAAGCCGCTGCCAGCGGCTGGTTGTGCTGTGAGCTGTGCCCAGCTTGTTCACAGCTCAGTCACCCCCAGTTCAGCCATCTTTCTGTGTGTTAACTTCTGTTGTCTGACTGAGTGGGAATCACCAGCTTCTCTGTGCCTGTGACAGTCAGAGCAAAGGGCAGTCCCTGCTGCTGGCTTGGCCCTTGGCTTCTGCTCTAGGCCTGGGATGGACCACAGTTCTACCCAACCTCATGGTCTTGGCCAGACGCAATCCCCTCTGGGCTCAGTTTCCCCATCTGTAAGATGGAATCAGTGGAGTTTTTAGTCTCAGAGTTTCTCACAGGCCTTGGGTTGGGGGATGGGGTCAGGGCTGGGTTGGACTGGAGAGGCAAATCAAACAACAAGGTGTGCTTTTTAATTTGCACACTGGCGAACGTGAAGGTGACAATGGCAGCGGTGATGACACCCAGATCGGAAAAGAGGAGGTGTGTTTCTGGTTGTCTTACACAACATAGCTCTTCTTAGAATCAAATCCTGGAATATCAGGATTGGTCAGTCTTCTCATTGCCATGGTCAAACATCTGTCAGGAAACAGCTCAGGAAGGAAGGGACTGTATGGGCTCCCAGTTTGCAAGCACAGTCAGCCATGCTAAGGAAGGTATTGCCACAGGAGCCACTTGTGACTGTGGCAGCAGGAGCCTGAGGCTGCTGGTTCACATCCTCTGTGGATGATGAAGCATAGAGATGAACACTGGTCCTCAACTCAGGTTCTTTTTAATCAGTCTGGGACCCTAGCCCATGGAATGTGTTACCCACATACGGGTCTTTCCACTTCACTTAAACCTTCATGGAAACACTCTCTCAGACAGAGGTGCATCTCCTTAGTGGCTCCAGATTCAGTCCCCTTTTGATCATGACCCTCAGTAGGTCCATCCTAAAGGAAAAGAGAGATATCCTTCATCTACATGGCTATGGTGGCATCTGAGTGGAGGACTCCCTGTCATGAGAGCAAGGTGCCCATCAGCCATACAACCTGGCAAGCCTGCAAGCTCCCTCCAAACTGCAGCTTGGGCGCTGTCCAAGGTCCTGCACCAGCATTGCCTGGCTGGTCTTTGCAGGGCCTATGGGAGCCTCTAATCTGACCTGCGTCTGATGGACACCTGTTGCCAGGAACCTGCCCAGGACCGAGTCCTAAG